>NC_044318.1:9228466-9540964 GCF_007474595.2 Lynx canadensis
CCTCTTCTTTCTTCTCTTCTTCTTTCTGTATTTCTATTGCTTTCTTTTCTTTCTTTCTTTCTTTCTTTCTTTCTTTCTTTCTTTCTTTCTTTCCTCTTCTTTCTTTCTTTCTTTCTTTCTTTCTTTCTTCCTCTCTTTTTTTCTTTCAAATGTATGTTTTAGAGAGAGCACTAGTTGTTCAACATTCACAAGACCACCGAATATATTTAAAGGTGAAAAGAGGAGTGTGGGGGAAGAAATTGGGGCACCAGAGATGGTCAAGAATAACTAAACATATTTCGGAAAGAACAGAAAGGACATTGAAAGGGGCGCCTGTGTGGCTCAGTCGGTTAAGCGTCCGACGCTTGATTTCTGCTCAGGTCATGCCCTCACGGTTGATGACATTGAGCTCCACATCAGGCTCTGTGCTAACAATGCAGTCTGTTTGGGGTTGTCTCTCTGCTTCTCCCCCACTTGTGCTCTCTCTCTCTCTCTCAAAATAAATAAACATTTTGTTTTTTAAAAAGAAAGGACATTGAGGGGCACCTGGGTAGCTAAGCCGGTTAAGCATCTGACTTCGGCTCAGGTCCTGATCTCATGGTTTGTGGGTTCGAGCCCCGTGTCCCCACTGATAGCTCAGAGCCTGGAGCGTGCTTCCAGTTCTGTGTCTCCCTCTCTCTCTGCCCCTAACCCACTCGCATTCTGTCTCTGTCTCTCTCTCTCTCAAAAAAAATAACATTAAAAAAATTCTTAAAAACTAAATAATAAAATGATAACTAGAAGAAGTAAACATAGACTTTGTATACATTCAAGAGAACAGTGATCTCTTTGGACTTTGAGATACTAGGACTTCACACAAAGAAGCAAAATGCACTCTGACTCAGAACATTTGACCTTAGTTTCTTACATTCAACTAACCCACACTGATGATTCAGTCTATGTTCCATTAAATCTTCAGGGCAGACAGTTTGCCCAGCACTGGGCGTCCAAAGCTCCACGTGACTGTTCTTTGTTTTCCTTTAACAAAAGTTGATTTCCCTCTTAAGGGATACTCACAGTGTCGGTCTCATGTTCCCTTTTCTCAAAGGAGAGCCCTATCTTACTTGTCTTTTTACAGCTGGTAAAGTATCTTCAAGAGGCTCCAGATTTAGCTTTAACTAATGAGACTATAAATTCCATGAGAACCAGGACTTTTGTCTTTATCGATCGTAGCTGGATCCCCAGCACCCGATGCTAGCCTCACGCTTGGGTTAGGCGCTCAGTGAGAGAATACGTTTGTTGGATTCCTACTATGTGCCAGGCCACGTGTACGGGTTTTCTGCTACCTTAAATAATTCAGACCTCCAAACAGGCCTGGAAGTTTGGAATATTAACATCATTTCAGAGATGAGGAAATTAAGGCGTGAAGGCACAGAGAAGCGAAAGGGCTTGTTCAGGCGCATGTTCAGTAGACCAGGGATTCAAATCTACCTATGCTAATGATCAAACCAGCCCCTGCCTCTTATCCCGTGGCTTCCTTTCACTTGGCATGGGCCCCGTGTGTGTCTGTTCAGTGTTAATGACACCGTGGTTGATTTATGACAGTTGTATAGCTTCTAGACGGAGCAGTTAATATATACTCACTCCACAGGGTTGAAGAGTGTGTGTGTCTACAGTCAGATCTTAAGGCCAGGAGGGAAGACAGACTTACACCTTTATGTCATTTGAGGTCCTGCAGGAAGCAGACACCAAGTCAGAGTTGGGGTATGAGAGATTTCGGGGGGGGAGGCGGTGGTACCACTGAAAGATAAAGCGGAGGCAGAACAGGAATGGGCAGGTGGATCTGACACTTTGAAAAGAGAAAGGGAAGACAGGAGGCTTATGTAGGAAGAGCTTCAGACCGTGGTTCAGCTCCGGGAGGCTCGGCCAGGTCAACAGGGAGCCCGGGTATGGAGGTTGCCTGTAGCAGAGTCCCGTATGGCCCGGAAATGGCGAGACCTTGTGTCACTGGCAGGCTCAGCCATTGGTCAGGGATTGCCTGGAAGCATCTGGCTTGAATTTGCAAGCTGAGGCAGAGCCCGAGGCATCCATGGCTGGCCACGGTCAGCCGACTCCCACCCTTGACTCCCTCCCGTGGCAGGTTCTCTCAAAGAGAGCTAGGCGACACATCCCTGTGGCTGCCACAGCCTCGAGAGTTGTGAAGGACTTGTGTCACTCCTTGCTCTGTGGCGAAGGCAGAGATTAAGCTGTGACCCTGCAGGCTTCGACGGCAGACACAGGCTCCTTAAATCTTGGCAGTTACTGGCTGTGTGACCTTGAGGAGGGCACTTGTTGTCTCTGAGCCTCAGGTTCCTGTGATCCCCAAATTCCTTGCCTAAGTGTTAACCCTACAGTAGAGAACGATTGGATCCTCTCTGCGTCTCCAGAGCTGACCCACTGGGAGAAACGGGTGACATCTCCATACTGGGTCCAATTCTGTGTCGATAAGCACTCCCAACATTCCCTTGGTAAAAGTGTTAGAAGGAGGGGCGCCTGGGTGGCTCAGTCGGGTGAGCATCTGACTTCAGCTCAGGTCCTGATCTCATGGTTTGTGGGATCGAGCCCCATGTCAGACTCTGTGCTGACAGCTCAGAGCCCGGAGCCTGCTTCGGATTCTGGGTCTCCCTCTCTCTCTGGCCCTCCCCTGCTCATGCTCTGTCTCTCTCTGTCTCAAAAATAAATATAAACATTAAAAAATTAAGAAAAGAGTGTCAGAAGGAATCACATAGACCTGGTCTTGACTCTTTTTCAAGCTTCGTAGATCATGGTGATAATAAGAATAGCAGTGGTGGGAATAGTGCTTGCCACGAGGAAGTCTGGAGCTGGCGGAGGGCTGGTGGCTACGAAGGGCGGGATGGGGGAGCGGGACATGATGGCGGGGATCATGGAAGTGGTGGAGGTGTGAAGGTGGCGGTGCTGGCGGGGGAGATCCGCGGGACCGAGGTCTCCTGCCGCCCGCTTCTGGCCCACACGAGCCACCGTGGATGGTGTCATCATGCCGCAGCCCTCAGCCAGCCCCCACCTACTCTTCCCGCTTCACCTCCACCATCACAAGGCAGCAGTAGACTCCCTGTGCCTTGGGGGGAAACCCAGGAAGTGCAGGCAGTAGGCAAAGTCCCCGAGCGCGGTGGCCAAGGTGACTCAGGCTGGGACCAGCCGCCATCGCCCTGGTCTGTGGGCAGACACACGGCAGCCACAGGGCTCAGCCCCACCATGCTCACGGGGCCTATGGCCCCAGGGAGCTGGTCTCCTCTGTCTCTCGGGAGGAAGTAGCTACTCCAGCAGACATTGTGTTCTACCCTCTTCTCCTTTCACAAATCCACAGCCCGGTGTTTCTCACCAGCTTCCTGCTCAATCAACATCCGTGACTTCACGCCTCTGGGCCTCCTCTGCAAAAGGAGATGATTAATGCCTTCCTTGTGGTGCCTTTGGTGATAGCCAGACGTTCACTATCGTCACTCCAGAAATGGGATCTGAATATTTCAATACATCGCTGTTCTCATCACCGATCCCCAAGCTGGAGGAGCCGGAGATAGAGGCAGTGAGATTGTCTCCTGCTCTGCAGGCTGGTGACCCCAGGGACGATCCGAACACTCACCCGGGTCCGGGGGTCTGCATCATGAGCCCGGTGGCACCGAATCCTCTCTGCAGACCCCTGGGCACCCTCTCTTTCCAGCCTCAGCCCACAAATTTGCCATCCCCAAGGTCAGACCCCAGGCCTCGATTTGTGACAGAATCATGACAACGTTGACTAAATCAACGCTTCCCCAAGTATGGTTCCTGCACCAGGGAACCGAAGAACGGGTTCACCAATAAGCTTTAAATATAGGAATCACACTGTGTCTCCCTCTCTCTGACCCTCCCCCATTCATGCTCTGTCTCTCTCTCTGTCTTAAAAATACATAAACGTTAAAAAAAAATTAAAAAAAAATAGGAATCCCATAGCAAGAGAGAGAGCCTCCTTTCCATGCTTTACCAGAGCCATCATTCTCCCGGTATCAGATCTCACCGTATGAAATGGCTGGTTTTGTAAGTGTCAGCAATTTCATATGACTCAGCCTAATAGGATATTTTAGACGGACAAGAAGTTATGAAGACTGAGAACGTGAAGAGCCACATAATTGCAACTCTGCTAAAGAAGTCAAGCATTGAAGATTGGTCTAAGTCCCCTCCCTGATGCCATTCCGTGTAGTGATGGTTCCTCTTTGCTCTAGAAAGAGCCAGTGCCCTGAAATGACAAGCGATCATTTCCATGCACAGGGGCGCCCCGGTGGCTCAGTCGGTTAAGTGACTTCGGCTCAGGTCACGATCTCACGGTTTGAGAGATCGAGCCCCACGTCGGGCTCTGCGCTGACAGTGTGGAGCCTGCTTGGGATTCTCCCTCTCTTCCTCTCTCCCTCTCTCTCTGCCCTTCCCCTGCTTCTGCTCTCTCTCCCTCTCAAGATAAATAAACATTTTTAAAAAGACAATTTTCGTGCCCATCCTCCCCTCCCCTCCCCTCCCCCCCTGCCGTGTGTACGTCATCCCTAGATAAGACTTCAGAACGCAGGTTGGTTTTCTACTCATTAAGTTTTTGAGCTTTGCATGTTATACAATAGGTAGCCCTACCTAATGTATTTCAACTGTTAGGTAGGATTCTAGCATGGCAACATACACACCTTGTGTACCTATTCTGCTCTTAAAGGATAGCGGAGTTGTTTCTAGGTTCTTGGGGAGATTTTTTTTTTAAACATATATTTTTTTCAAATATTTATTTATTTTTGAGACAGAGAGAGACAGAGCATGAACAGGGAGGAGCAGAGAGAGGGAGGGAGACACAGAATCCGAAGCAGGCTCCAGGCTCCGAGCTGTCAGCACAGAGCCCGACGCGGGGCTCAAACTCATGGACCATGAGATTGTGACCTGAGCCGAAGTCGGACGCTTAACCGACTGAGCCACCCAGGTGCCCCTCTTGGGGAGATTTTTTTTTTTTATCATCAATGAAATGACGGTATTCTTTTACTGGTTTTTGTTTATGCCTGTTCGAGTTCAACATTCAGTAATAAAAGCCAGTCACATCGATGCCATAATCACAAAACCTTGCTTTACACGTTCTTCTCAGGTTGTCAAAGCCTAAAGCCACACAAAACATCACAAGAGCTTAGCTGACTCTATGTGTGGTGATATCACACAGGAGGAGGGAGCTAATGGAGTGGCAAACATTGAAGAATGAAATTATAGATATGAACAGTGTTATTTGTCACCGTTCATAAACATTATAATGCCTTCCTCTCTGAGATGGGTGTTCTTTTTTTTATTTTTTAAGTTTATTTATTGACTCTGAGAGAGAGAGAGAGCACAAGTGGGCAGAGAGAGAGGGAGAGAGAATCCCAAGCAGGCTCTACACTGTCAGCGCAAAACCCGATGCAGGGCTCGAACCCACGAACCGTGAGATCATGACCTCACGACACTCAACCGACTGAGCCACTCAGGCGCCCCAAGATGGGCGTTCTTAAACCTCACACACAATATACAGAAATTCGCAGTGAGCTTAAAAACCATCCAAATTTGTAATGAAAGTTAAATAATTTGAAGAAACACAGACTAGAGACAGAATCGGGAGTGGAATTCAAACTCTCCCAACACCTTGCTAGGCTCCAAATAGCTGTCCCCCACCAAAGTTCAGTTTGGTCATTTCACCGTTGCGGGATGGTCAAACAGAAGCCATTTAAAGACGCTATATTTCAATACACAGCACTTTTCTCTAAAATGACCAGTTTTCCTTGGAAGTGTAGTCAGATGGCTCTAACGACCCATGACTTATAATGATTCTGGGAGAAATTACAGACAAGCGATCACAAGTGACCAATGCCACAAAAGGTGAGGGGATTGTACTAGCTGTTGAGCTCATGAGAAGGTTCTGGATTGCCTGTATCTGAATTCTTAGCCCTTAGTAACCTATTTTAAGGGTCTCTTAGAAATATGACATTCTCATGGATGTCACACCTATTGGGGTTTTTTCTTAGAGAGAGAGAGAATCTCTCAAGCAGGCTCCACACTCAGCAGGGAGCCTGACACGGGGCTCGATCCCACGACCCTGAGATCATGACCTGATCCAAGTCAAGAATTGGATGCTCAACTGATTGTACCACCCAGGTGCCCCAGCTATTGGTTTTCATGTGTCACAGCACATTGATATGAAACAGAAGGAGAGAAAATTGTAAAAACTTAACCATTAAACCTTTAAAGCTTACCCTAGATCCCAATGCGTAATTGATTGGGCTAACTTTATTTTAAAGTAAACCATTAACTTCCTCACTTCCATTGGGTCCATTGCATTTAACTTATTAAAGCCACACTTACTCCAGAATGTTTATAGAAGACATTTATATCTCTTTTTGTGTTCATTTTTGTTTACCTATTTATTTTTGCCATCACAAATCCTGCTGCCTCGTGTGTTACACGCACACGTGTAAGGATTTTTCTGCCATGCACGCTGAGGAGTGGGCACGCTGGGTGTGCACTTCTCCCATTTTAATAGATATTGCATAACCGTTACCTTAGGTGATCGCACCATTGCACATGCCCTCCAGGAGAGCAGGACAGTTTCCACTTTTCTTTTTCTTTTTTTTTTTTTTTTTTAATTTTTTTTTTCAACGTTTATTTATTTTGGGGACAGAGAGAGACAGAGCATGAACGGGGGAGGGGCAGAGAGAGAGGGAGACACAGAATCGGAAACAGGCTCCAGGCTCTGAGCCATCAGCCCAGAGCCCGACGCGGGGCTCGAACTCCCGGACCGCGAGATCGTGACCTGGCTGAAGTCGGACGCTCAACCGACTGCGCCACCCAGGCGCCCCCAGTTTCCACTTTTCTACATCCTAACTGACGGCTTTTACAGATTTCCCCAGTGCGCATATGCAGGCAGCTCCAATGGAGACTAGTCTACCTCTCATGTCTCTCTAACACCTGCTCACTGCACTCGGTCACAAAGATTGGATGTCAGCAGCAGAAGCGTCGATCAGCAGGAGAACCTCAACTTTTGTATCGTTTTACTCTCCACGTGTTTGTCACAGTTGCTCACTCCTCTTGGGCACATGACGTGACTTTCCACCTGTGACGGGGCCATGACATTGCCCTCTGTGATAAATAAACAAGCCAGACTCAAGCAGAACATCAGATACATAATAGTACACACTCTGTGATTATGAGAGGGAAGAAAAGCCATGCAGGGGGACCTGAATAACTGGAGACATAACATTGTGATGCTCTGGGGCTGGCAGGCTTTGCAGTTAGATGATGCTTTCAGTATTTCAAAACTGAAAGACATCTTAGTGATCATGTAATCTGACCCACTTATTTCACAGGTGACGACGTTGTGGTCCAGAGAGAGGAAATGTCTTGCCTGTGGTGACACAGTGAATCATTGGCTGAGTGGAGGCTGGCATTCAGGTTTTCCTGATGAAGCACACGACTGGGTGGTGGCTGCATTGATAGGAAGGAGGAAAGCAGTCTCACAAGCGGCTAGGAGAACCTACCCTTATTCCTGGTCCTGTGTCCCCAGTGTTTGCTGTTCCATTATCCGCCATCCCACCTCCCATGCGCAAGGATGGGTCCTCATGGCTTGGACCTCTCTCTCAAGTGCCTAAGAGATGAAGTATTAAAGAACACGGTTTCTGGGGTGTCTGGGTGGCTCAGTCGGTTGAGCATCCGACTTCAGCTCAGGTCATGATCTCGAGATTCCTGAGTTCAAGCCCTGCGTCGGGCTCTGTGCTGATGGCTCAGAGCCTGGAGCCTGTTTCACATTCTGTGTCTCCCTCTCTCTCTCTGCCCCTCCCCTACTCACGCTCTGTGTCTCTCTCTCAAAAATAAATAACATTAAAAAAAAAAAGAACATGGTTTCGTTATCCCTTGCAGTAACTGACTCCTTGTCTTCTCTTCCACAGCCATAGCTGAAGATGATATATCATCTTTTCCATCTGTTAAAACTCCCTTTGGGCTCCTTCTTTTCCTAACTCCTCTAAGTTTAAAGCTCCTCCTTTTCTCTCAGGGCTAATTGGTGGGCGTTACCGCCTTGTCCCAGAAACTATAGGGTCTCCTAACTGCTGGGAAGAGAAATCTCAGAAAAAAAAGAGAGAGAGAGTTTCCACTTTGTCTCTGGCTGTAGCAGTCAGACACCACATCCCAAAGTTAGTTCTGATAAAGCTGAGAATGTTTGCCTAAGTACCCATCTCAGTGTCCTGTCACAAGAGAAGTGTGAAAAAGTAATGCTTGGTCTTATGACTGTAAAACTATTCTCAAAAATGCCGTTTGTACAAAGGAGTCTTTTAAAATACGCAGCCTGCAAGCATTATTGATTTGCCAAAAGTATGCAATTTTTATGATCCCAATCGATAACGTGTTGCCCTGGGAATAATATTTACATGGACATCTCTGCTTCCTGAAAAGTACAAACACTCCGTCAGGTGAGAAGAGCTTTGGAATCTCTACCTTCTGCCTTTATGGACAAAGTTTATAACATCAGGATCCTGATAGACTGCTTATTCAAACCAAGAGTTGAGAGCCCACCTCATTGAGAATTCTGGGTTAATTTCTAGTTGCTCTTTAGCTCTACCTTTTCGCATTATGTTTTGGTGGGTGCCCAAAGGATTATAATCTACATCTCCTATTTCCCCCAACCTGCACAGAGGTAGTATTCTAACACTTTGATAGGCAGTCTAGAAATCTTGCAACAACTTAGGTCAATAACCACCCTCTAGGTTATAACATCCTTTATGCAATAGTCATCATATGTGTTATGCCTATTGCCAGAGACTATGTTCCAATTTTGCTTTAAGTGGTCATGTTAAGAGGGAAAAAAAAACCCAATCTTTTATATTTGACTTTGAATGTTCTTTAATCCTCCCTGTAGATCTGAGTTTCTAAGCGATATCATTTTCCTCCCGCAGAAAGAACGTATTTTCTCATTTGTTGAAATACAGGTCCTGCTGCAACACATTCTTTTAATTTTTCCCTTACCTGAAAGTGTCTGTTTTTCCTGCATTCTTGAAGGGTATTTTCACTGGGTTTAGAAATGTGTGTTAAGTTCAGCTCTTCGAAGATATCGTTCCACTGTCTTCTGGCTTCCATGGTTTCTAATGAAAAGTCAGTAGTCTTCAGATTCTCTCTTTGATGTAACCTGTTCTTCATGGGTTTTTCCTTATCTCTGGTTTTCAGCAGTTTGACCGTGTTGTACCTAGGTGTGGTTTCTTTGTATTTACCCCTCCTGAAGTTTCCTGAGCTTCACACATTTGTTTTCTTTTGGCCAAATTTGAGAAGTTTGGGGCTTTGCGTCTCCAAATCTTTTTCCTGCCTCATTCGCTCTCTTCTCCTTCTGTGGTTCCAAATATGCAGAAGTTGGGGCTGTTGATATAATCCTACAGATTCTCGAAGCTCACTTTTTCCCAATCTTTTCTCTGTTTTTCAGATCAAATACTTTCTCTCGCTCCATCTCAAAGTTTGTTTCTTCTGTCATTCCCCGTTTTGCTGTTAATCCCATCCAGTGACTTAAAATGTTCTATATTTTACTTTCTCTTATCTTTCTTTCTTTCTTTCTTTTTTTCTTTCTTTTTTTCTTGAAATGGTTTTTTTTAATTTTATTTTTTTAAGTAATCTCTACCCCCTACATGGGGCTTGAACTCATGACCCTAGGATCAAGAGTCACGTGCTCCACCAACAGAGCCAGCCAGGTGCCCTTCTTTATCTCTTTTTTTTTTTTTAATGTTTTCTAGTGTTTATTTTTGAGAGAGAGAGACAGAGTGCAAGCTGGGGAGGAGCAGAGAGAGAGGGACACAGAATCTGAAGCAGGCTCTGGGCTCCGAGCTGTCAGCACAGAGTCCGACGCGGGGCTCAAACTCGCAGACTGCAAGATCATGACCTGAGCTGACGTCGGATGCTCAACCGACTGAGCCACCCAGGTGCCCCTATGTGTTTTACATTCACAGTCACAGTCACTGCTTTCAAAACCTTTGTCTGCCAGTTTCAACATCTGCGTCACCTCGAGGTCAGTGTCCAGTGATTGTCTGTTTCTCTTGAGAATGGAAGCCTTTTTCCTGTTTCTTTATAGTCAAGTAACTTTGGATATATCTTGCACATCATATGTTGTAAACACTTTGGATTGTTATAATCCGAACAGGGTTAATTTGTTGTTGCTGTTGTTGTTGTTTTAACAGGCTGGAATCAAATGCAAAGTCTCCTACCCCCTCTCCACCCTTGTAGTAGGTTACAACTCAACTCTCGCTTCAGTTCCTGCAGACTTAGCTGAGCTGTTTGGAGTCTGATGGTGAATGTGTACATGGCTCCGAAGTCAGCTAGACGTTTGGGTCGTTCAGCCACAGAATTTGGGGCAACTCCCCTCTGTCTCTCTCTTGTCTGAAATTTCGACTCCCACTTTCCAGCAGCTAAATTCTGTCCTCTGGTTATGTAAGGCGTTAATACTTTGCATTTTTTTAAAACAGAGTTTTAGTTGCCCCTCACAGTATTGATGGAGACCTGCCTTCAGGCTAAACCCACGAGCTGAGAATTCGCCAGTAACACTCTGGTCTTCTGTGTGTTGAATCCCTTCCAACATCTGGCCGCTCTGGTCACACACCCATGCCTTGAGGTAGCTGTTTTTTGTTGGTTTTGTTGTCTCTAGAATTGTTAGTTCTCCTCTGTGGTAGGGTGGGTCAGAGAGGAGCAAGGCAGGCAAGCCGGAGGTCGAAATCCTTACTTGTCCCACTTAAATGAACAACAAAAATGGTCCCATTTGAGAGATGGTAAAGCTGAGGCCAGGATGGGAAATGAGGTCACGGGTGTGTTTCAAAATGGTCAGGGAGAGCAACGAGCTATGAGTTTTGTAAAAAGAAAATTGGGCTGGATGCCTGGATGGCTCAGTCGGGTAAGTGTCCGACTTCAGCTCGAGTCATGATCTCACAGCTCGTGGGTTCGAGCCCCCTGTCAGGCTCTGTGCTGATAGCTCAGAGCCTGGAGCCTGCTTCGGATTCTCTGTCTCCCTCTCTCTCTGCCCCTCCCCCACTCATGCTCTGTCTCTGTCTCTCTCAAAAACAAATAAACATTAAAAAAATTTTTTTAAATAAAAAAAAGAAAAGAAAAGAAAATTGGGTGGGAATTTTTTGAAAAGAATCCTAAAACAGACTGTCCCCTACACAACACCTCTGTTTTGTGCATTAGTAAATCAGGGATGATATTCTTTTTTTTTTTAAGTTTGTTTATTTATTTTGAGAGAGATAGAGGGAGAGAGAGAGAGAGAGAGAGAGAGAGAGAGAGAGAGTACAAGCAGGGGAGGGGCAGAGAGACAGGAAGACACAGAATCCCAAGGAGGCTCCGTGCTTTCAGCTCAGGACCCGATGCGGGGCTCGAACTCACAAACCATGAGATCATGACCTGAGCCAAAACCAAGAGTCGAAAGCTTAACCAGTCACTTAAAGGACTGAGCCACCCAGGTGCCCCAGGGATAATATTCTTATATAGCCAATGTTCACTAAATGCCTACGAGGTCCAAGGCTAAGCCCTTTCAGTGCATTACTTCTTTTAATCCTCAAGGCAACTTGAGATTGGATTACATACGACAGAGTCAGATGCGCTATTCATCGATAATAACAAAGGCAATAATAATAATAATAATAATGGCTCATATTTATTGAACTATGATTACGGTGTAGATAGTGTGTTAGGTGCTCTCCAGACATTATCTCATTCAATTCTCCCAGCAACTCCAGGTCAGCACGGTTACTGACACCCCACCTAACTCCGTGAGGTTATGTACCATTTCTGACATCCGACCTCCAAGGAATGGAGGCCGGAACGGCAACGCCACGGTCGAGTTCACACGATCAGCAAACAGGTGTGGGGTGTGAGCCCCGGCAGGTCGGCTCCAAAGCCAATTGTCTTGAGCCGTCTGCGCCAGCAGCCTTCTTGTTAGGCTAAAGCATCTCAGAAGGACTAGCCCTGTACAAGACCCCTTCCGTTTCGTAAATCCCAGGCTGGATCCGGCGGAACCCGAGGCTGCGGGCTTCTCCGCCGCAGGCACGTGGGCGGTACCAGCAATATCTGTGGGGTCGGAACCATTTCCAGCCAGACACCAGGCACCCCAGCCTACAACGCAAATGAGGAAACCTTCCTAAGCGGGGATAGACGGCAACTGACCACGGAGGTTCCCTCCTCCTGGTTTTCACTTCATGTTTTGGATGCCGCGGGCCGGGTGAGCAGAGATCCCAGGCTTTGGCCCAGGCAGCTGGCCTGCCTCCGAGCACTGCCATGAACCACTTCCAGACCATCCTGCCTCGGGTCCGGATGCTGCTGGCCGGCCATCTGCCGAGCCAGGCCCGGGCCCTCCTGGACAGCATGTTGGAGAGGGAGCTCCTCTCCAGGGAGTACCACTGCGCTCTGCTCCGCGAGTCTGACGGCGAGGCCCTGGCCAGGAAGATCTCCTTGACCCTGCTGGAGAAAGGAGACCCAGGCTTGGCCCTCTTGAGGTGGGCATGGGGTACGTGGCAGGCCCCGCTGGCCGAGAGGGACCCCGACGACGAGGACCGTGCCGGTAAGTCGGCATCCTCTCCGCTCGGCTCTAGGTGGAGCAAGGATCTTCCCTCCTCTCTGGGAGGAAGTCAGTGTGAGCATCCCTGTCCCCGGATGGGAAGGCTGACCCGCACAGGAGCCGGGGCCTCTGGGTGAGCTGGCGGGAGGCGGCCAGTGCCCGGGGAGCTCCGTCTGGGATGCTGGTGTGGGGGGCGCATCTGGTGTGCTTGCCTGCCTGCTTAAGAGAAGCCCATCCTGGAGGCGTGCAATCAAATGCCTGCTCGATTTTCTCTCCGAGCGGCCCTGAGGGGTCAGGCGCCGCGCTGGGCACTGGGGCTGGGGGCACGGATCGGCTCCCGCCTGCAAGGGGCTCACGGTCCAGTGGGGAAGGCAGATATGGGCGCTCAGTGCGGTTCCAACATGGAGAAATGAGGCGCCAGAGAGAGGAGGGGCCACAACGCTGGAGAGCAGAGGATGCCGTGTGTGTGTGCATCTCTGTCAGCAAGAGACACAAATCAAAAGACAGAGGGAAAGAGAAAGGAAGGGAGAGACAGAATAGAAAGACAAGAGAGACAGAGAGGAGGAAGGAAGGGACAGAAGGAAGGAGGGGGACAAAGAGGGACAAGGTGGGGGGAAGAGAGAGAGAGAAAGAGGGAGACAGAGACCCAAGAGGAACCAGATCAGGGCGCTTGGGTGGCTCAGTCGGTTGAGCGTCCGACTTCGGCTCAGGTCACGATCTCACGGCTCGTGAGTTCGAGCCCCACGTCGGGCTCTGTGCTGACAGCTCGGAGCCTGGAGACTGCTTCGGATTCTGTGTCTCCCTCTCTCTCTGCCCCTCCCCCACTCACTAGCTCACTCTCTCTCTCAAAAATCTATCAAGATTTAAAAAAATTAAAAAAAAAAAAAAGGAACCAGATCAGAGAGAAGAGAGGAAGAGTGTCTTACTTTCAGAATATTGACGACACTTGACTCCATCTCAAATCAGAAAGACAAGCCTCCACCACGTCGCCGTTTCCACCCCCACCTCTGGCTCCTGGAACATTTTACGCCTTCCTCTCCTGTTTGCAAAGAGGTTCTGGCTTTGCAGCAAACGAAGTTCCTCCTCCAGGCGCGTGTGTATTCTCTCCTGCTTTACCCAAATACGTGCTTTTCCGATTTTCTGACTCGGAGTGACAAATTCCGGTCACGCTTGGTCCCTCTGTGGCTTCGGGGGAACTTGAAAATGGGAGAGGATAACAACGATCCACGGCGACCGAGTACTTACCAGCGTGCCAGGCACACCACTGGTAGCGATCGCCTGCCGCAGAGAACAGACCCCCACCCCCAGGGGGGACACCAACCCGGGTCCTCAGGTGGCAAGTGCGGGAGGCTGGACGGAAAGCAGACCAGCTCTGTCCCCCTTCCGGCTTTGAGGGGCAATTTTTAAATTTTACATTTCAGTTTCAGTGATGGTCCAGCCACCAGGGCGGTGTGTGTTTCTTTCTCCAGCCCTTTGGCCGAGACCCAAGTTTACATGGGGTTGGTTTTCCTGGTGGTTACGTTCTCGCCAGGTGGTTTCTGTTGGTTTGTTGAGTAAGTCTCTTATTCTCCCCGTCTCCCCCCCTTCACCCCCCCAACGATCTCCCTGATTTCTTCACGGGGATTTGCAAGCTGCCTGCGTGATCTGGATGGGGATGCAGTAGCCACCCCGGGGGGCGGGGGGTCAAGGCCATCCCCTCTACCTGTAAACTGCGTGCTGCTTTAGGTGGGGACTGCCCCTCCCTCCTCTGTCTGCTGGTTCCTGTTGTTTAGCTCTGTTTCCTCCCCGGGGATGTAATATTTTTATTTCTGATCCCATGTGACTCTAGAAAGGGAACTAGGCTCGGGGTGACGTGTTCTTTAGGGGGCTGGGAGACAAAGGAGGGGCCTCCTTCCGCTGCTCTTTCCTTGTGTCCTCCAGGACAGCTCCCCTCCAGGGCTCCCAGGGGCGCGCAGGACTGCGGGGCAGATGCGTGGGTGTGGTGCAAGCCGGGAGGGAGCCAGCCTTCCAGGGGGAAGAAGGAGAAGAGGAAAGAAAACCGTGTGCTTTGTAAAGAAAGGCCCTACCTTTTGGGATGGGCACTGGGTGTTGTATGGAAACCAATTTGTCAATAAATTTCATATATATATATATATATATATATATATATATATATATATATATAAAAAAGAAAGGCCCTGACTTTGGTTTCAGTGGGGGGTTCAGAAAACGAAACCATCGTGTGAAGGTTTTGTCACTCTCTCCACAACCCTTAACGATCTTCACCCTCCACTGCTCTAAAGCCTGCACTGGCTCCCCGTCATTCAGAGGAAAATCTAAATCTGGACCGTGGCCCGCAAAGCCCGTCACCGTCTGGTTCTCGTCGCTGCTCTGCTCTCATCCCGTACCTGTGCTCTGTCCCCCAGCCATGCTGGCACCCTCGGTGTCCCTGGGACGAGACTGGCGTGCTCTCGACCACAGGACCTTGGCACGTGCTGGTCCCACTACCTGGAACCCTCTTCTCCAGAAAGCCTCTTGGCCCGCCTCCTCTGCTCTTTACCCAGATTTCACCTTCTCAATGAAGCCTACCCTGAGCATCCCATTTAGAATCTCAGGTCCCCATCCACACTCTCAGCCCCCTCCGTAGACTGGCATTTTCGCCCTCCCTATATTTTACTTTTGTATTATGTTTGTTGTTTCTTGTCTGACCTTCCCGCTGGAAGATTAGCTCCACGTGGGCAGGGATCTGTATTTTGATCCCATCGCGTCCCAAATGTCTGGCACTGGGCAGGTGTGCAATGTATATTTGTTGACTGTTGGGTGGGTGAATGGATGCGTGGAGGGATGGTTGGATGGGTGGGTGGAAGAGGGAGCAGGTAGATGGGCGGCCGAAGGGCGGATGGTTCACATAGTATCGTTATTCTCACTTCACAGATGGGTTAACTGAGGCACAGAGAGGTTAAGAGATTTGCTCAGGTCATGGCCCGGGGAGGGGACTGTTGGATCTCACAAGTCCAGACCTACCCCTGTATTTTCTGCTTGGTTGCCTCTTCAAAACAACCCAAGGGGTACCGTAAATCTACCCCAGACAGGTTGGCCCACTGCAGACGGAAATCAGGCGCATGATTCAAAAGACACCTTCAGCGACTGCAATCGTGCAGAAAGCCTACCTCTGGGGACGTGACCGTGGGGGGTTGACTCTGTGCGACACGAAGCTGCACAGGTGCATCCAACCCCAGGCAAGCTCGGGGGAGGCCTGGGTGCCAAGGTCCTTGTCCCGACGGAACAAAGCAGCTTCCCCGGGGAATCCAAGCAAACGCTCAGGCATTCTCTGGTGACAGTGGGTGACGACACGTGGAAGGCAATCCAAGGACAGAGAAGGGAGAGTGAGGACGGCAGTGATGGAGAAAGACCAGGCCGGACACTGGGTAGCTCCGGGTCTGTGGCCACGCTCTGTCCCTTACAAAGCACGTGACCATGACTGGATCACTCTGACCCTCGGTTTCTTCATCTTGAAAATGGGAGTGAGGATATAAAGCTTCCGGGACTATAGCGAGGGTTAAATGAGACGGTAGCTGGAGACTATCCAAGGCAGTGCTTGGCATTAGACAGCTAAGTCTAGTGGGGAGGCAGCGGGGAGGTTGGCACAGGGAAGAATAACCCAGGGGTTTGAGGTGCAGAGAAAACAGTTGTGTTTAGTCTCACTGGGGGGGGGGTGCACAGAACATCTGGACACCTATCCCACGCTGAGTGCTTGCGGGCTGTGTGTATCTGAGAAATGCATCACTGTGCCCCCACCGTTGGGCTGGCACATGGCTAATCGCATGGTCTCCTCCCTCAGCCTGGTCATGGCTCTCTAATTCCAAGGGGGTAGGGCTGTGAGCACTTTCTGGAACCCCGCTGGGCCTCAGTTTCCAACACTTGTAAAACGAAGGTGATAACAGTACCCAGGGTGGTGCCCTAAGGGTTCAGGGACCTCAGCGAACCTGGGGCACATGCATTTCCCGCAAGAAGAGAGCAGACTCCGACTCACCAGCCTCAGTGGTGTTTGGGGAGCGACAGCCCCGAGGGGTGCATCAGGGTGACAGCCACCCCGGGGTTTGTGAATGGAGTGTGGGCACAGCAGTGCCTTTGGGCAAGCGTCTCGAGGCTGGAGGAAAGTCCCAGCGTCCGGTTTTATCTTTGATTATTTCCTTTGGCGTTCTTTTGCTTGGAGTTCTCTGTTTTCACAAGGCGCTATTTTTGCGCACCAGGACTCTGTTCTAGGAACCGAAGAACCAAGTCTCCCTCTAGGATATTGTGTGATTTATTGGAAAGGGAGGGACATGCCTCAGGCTGCCAGATTTCTCTGCAGCTTCCTTCCCCATTTGGCCCTCAGCATGCGACAGCCACCAGCACCCAGACCTCAGAGAGGAGGGGCGCCGTGCCCTCCCGCCCTCCTCTTTCCTTTCCTTTCCAGACGCGCTTCTGCTCTGATCTGGGGGGGCTTCCTGTGCCCCCTGGGAGGAGACGTGTTGGCAAGAACCGCTGCTCTCCTTTCTTGGGGTGGGGGCGGCTCCACAGCCACGTAGACGCGCTTCACCTTTATCCCCAGGAGTCGGGAAGCTGACACTTCCCCATGGGTTTTCCCAGGCTGACCTTTGGCCTGTTCCATACCCTGCTTGGCTCTAAGCCTAGCGCCTGACGCAACCGGGGACGGTTTCTGTTCTCTGTTACCTTAGGCAGCTTACCTGCGTCCTTACCTAGTCTCTATTCATCTCTCCGGCCACCTGCCCACCCACCTACCCGCCTGTCCTCCAACTTACCTGGTCCACAGAACCACCTACCAATATCAGCTTCCCAATCCAGCAACTTAGATCTAGAACCCACTTCTATGCACTTGTCAATTTATCTGTTCTTTTATATTTTCATGTATTAACTTACTCACCTGCCTGCCTATCAACTACTTGTATATTTACCCACGAACGGGCCTGCGTTCTCATGCACTTTCCTACCCGTCCAATTTGGATACCTATCAGTTTAGTCATATTTATTTGCCTGCGTTTCTATTGACCTCTTTTCCCTGCTTCCTTCCATCCTTCCTTTCTTCTTCCTTAATCACTGTTTTTGCACCTGCTAGAGATTATGGTGGTCACCAAAAAAGCATAAAAGGCACTTACAACCTAGGAGAGGGGGGCCGTCACCGTTTGGAACTTGAACCTGCCTGGATCGTTCAAATTCAAACTCCATTCCTTCATTCAAACAATCTTGGGATGGTGTGACTTTTTAAAAAAAAAATTTTTTTTTAATGTTTATTTATTTTTGACAGAGAGAGAGAGAGAGAGAGAGAGAGAGCGCAGGGGAGGGGCAGAGAGAGAGGGAGACACAGAATCCACAGCAGGCTTCAGGCTCCGGGCTGTCAGCACAGAGCCTGACATGGGGCTCGAACCCATGAACCGTGAGATCGTGACCTGAGCCGAAGTCGGATGCTCAACGGACTGAACCACCCAGGCGCCCCAGGGTTATGTGACTTTTAAGTTAGAAAATAAAACACTCCGACCTTATTGGAGGCAACCAAGTCTATAGTTATGAAATAGGAAGATGCTTTGCCAAAAACGTGGCCACAAGGTTGCTAAAAAAAGAATAAAGTATAAGATCTTTGTTAGCTGGATGGGTGATGAGGGCAGAAACTCACGCCTTGAAGGATGGCTCAAAGGAAGGCAAGAGCTCAGTCCTGGCTGGGACCTTGCTAGAGCAGTGGTACCCTCAGTGGTACCCTCAGTGGTACGATGGCAACCTGCCCGCGGCTCTTCTCGTTGTTTCCACTGCCCCTGCCCACATCCAGGGCCCAAGAGCTCCTGGCTGGGCGGGCACTACAATGGCTCCTCCCTGGTGTCGATGGCCGAGGCCCTCCTTGTGCTCATCTACAGCCTGTGGCATCAGCCAATCGTGCAGGCTGGCACATATCACCACCTGGCTCAGAGACCTGTGTCGACACAGGCATGGCCAGATTCGGGTCTCGAGAGTGGGCCTGGAGGGCGGCAGGGAGGACGTGGAAAGACCAGGTAGCAGAGATGAGATCAGACCAGGTGACAGATGAAGGCATCCACGCAGGCGCACCTCCAGCCTGACGGGACTCTCCTTGCGAGCTCGGCCCGGGCACGAAACCGATTCAGAACTGCCTTGGCCACGGCTGTCAGAACTGGCCGCTTCCGAGGGCAGGACAGGACTCCCATAAGTGGCCTCGAGACGACCGAATGCCCAGGGGTACCTCTCCCTTGGCATCAGGTCATGGGAAGATGAGACTGCCGGAGATTTCTAATATCTGTCACGTCTGTTTTATTAGCCTAACAAGGCAAGACCCTGTTTCAAATTGACTGTTAGCATTTCCCGCTTGTCTGCCTACTTCCTCCCAGGGACTTCTGAAAGCAGTGACTGTTTCAAAATAACCACCCAACAAAGAAATTATTATCTTGATGTCATACGGGGGCAACGGAGGCCCACACAAGGGAAATCAGGGGTCCAAGGTCACACCCCCGCTAATAACAGCAGGGGCTTGACGCCCGCTCCTGGGACTCCCAAAGCAGTGCTCTTTCGGTAAAAACACAGGGGATGTTTTTCATGGCTGCCCAAACTTCCTTCGCTTCAGCACCACCCTGGTGATTCCTGCACACCCTCCATGCTGCTCTTTGCTTGACAGGTGTCTTTTCAAAGCACACGCCTTTTCTTTTTAATCCAACCGCGTTTTCCAAGGAAGGCTTACGCCCACCATAAAGGAAAAGAAAGGCCACCCTTAGAAGGTAACTACGAGACAAGAAAGCACAGCAGTGTTTACACAAGTCTGGCCAGATGCTATCTCTTCCTGAAGGCTTGAGGCTGGGGGCTGCGCTCTGTGAAACAAGGATTTCATGCATTTGAAGAGGTGTTAAGGACCTAATAGCCCCAGATGGAGACCTTCTCCTGGATGCCACCAGGAGCATGGGGAGAAGCTTGCAAGGACACTAACTTTCTCAGTGGGAGGGGGTGTGTGCAGACAGGAGGTGTGTGTGGGGGGGGAGTCAGTGCTATTTATAACCGCATCTATGTGTCACCCCAAACCGTCTGGCTTGTAAACAGAGCACATTTGGGGTAGCATCCTTTTATGTGTAATTCATGTTCCAGTCCAATGTCTTGGAATAAAAATAATGAGTGGACCACTCACCATCTCCCAGGAAATTCAGGGCGATTTGGTGTGGGGGCGGGGTGGTAGAGGAAAGTGGAATCTGGGAAGTCTGCCGGACCCTAACCCTAACCCCCCCCCCCCGCCCCGCTCAGCTTGTCTCGAGGCATTTGTGGGGCTCAGATCCCCGCCTCATCTTGCAGAGGATGGTAGAACTGTCACCAGTGCTCCACCATGGTCACCATAATTTCAGACCGTCATTGTGTCAAAGGTTCCCACCCCCCCACGCCTGCAAGAGACAACTCTCAACCTCCTCCAGTCACCCCATTACCCCATTTGGTCCACAACAAGGAACTGAAATTAACATCAGAGGCTAGGGGAGGGCTTAAGGGAGTGTGGGCAAATTAGAGAGTTTTCAGCCTGAGAAATCTGACAGCTGGATGCCGTTTCATAGGGGGAGAGTTTTCTGTGGGTCCCTTGCTGGCTTCCTTTGCATGCTGGCTTAGGTTTGGCGGTCTGGGACTGGTGTGTGTGGGGGGGGATAAACTCGAGATGAAGCCGTCTGCCCCTGACCTGGGCATTCAGAGGCATCCCTGGGCAGGCTGAGGGCACCCGGCGGGGCTGCCAGACTCCGGGAGAGAGCCTGCCTCACTGCGTTGCCCAGACCATGCGTTGCCTCGCTCCACACCCTGCGGGGTCCTACCTGCCAGAGCCCCAAGGTAAAAAGGCTGGTGGAGGAAGTTGGGGCGGAGAATGCTTCTCAATTTAGGGTGAGGCCATCTCGGAACTGGGGGATGGGGGCGGAAAGAGGGGCCCTGGTCCCGTCGGGGCTGTTGGAAAAAGCGAGGCAGTTGGCTATTTCCTCCCACTTGAGGGACATTCAGATCGGCCCAGGTGCCTGGCACGTGAGAGTGCTTTATCAGGCTGAAGTGGTTCTCAAGGGCCAGTATTCGGGAGGCGTGTTGTTAGCTCTCAGCATCGAAGGCCTGGCTCAGCCAACCACAAGGTCCTCGCTCTACCTGGTAAACGCTGAGGGGTGCCCTTGAAGGACAGGATCCCTGCCAGACAGCACCCCATCCCTCGGGGAAGCCAGGAAACCGAAGCCAGGGGGCTGGCAATAGCCAGGCGCCTGGACAGATGTTACCCTCGCCCCAGTTTCCAGACTGTGTTTGGGGGAAGAAGTGGAGGATGAGAAAGAGCGGGAGGGAGACCCCAAAGCACAGATATCTGGCACCAGCTCTGAAGTCAGCACGGCGTGTGTGAATCCCAGCTGCATCGCTGGCTGGGTGCGATGTGACTCAGAACATGTCACCAACCTTCTCCGGGACTGTTTCCCTGGGCTGTTAAAATAGAAGGGGAGGGGCGCCTGATGGCTCTGGTTAAGTGGTGACTGCGGCTCGGGTCATGATCTCGCGGTTCGTGAGTTCGAGCCCCGCGTCGGGCTCTGTGCTGACTGCTCCGAGCCTGGAGCCTGCTTCGAATTCCGTGTCTCCCTGTCTCGCTGCTCCTTCCCCACTCGTGCTCTCTCTCTCTCAAAAATAAATAAAAATTAAAAAAAATTTTTAAATAGGAGAAGGGGAAAACTCTATGACGGCCGGGGGGTATAACAGTGGAGGGTAGCAGGGTCTATCTAGCACACTGCCTGGTACACTGTAGGAACTAAATGTCATCGTAGGAGCCCAACAGTATTGGTGTCGCTGCTGCGTGTTTGAGAGGGGCGGGACTGCCTCCCTCAGACACCGCTGAAATGTGTGGCTTTCTCTGAACCCACGCTCTGATAAGTTTTCCAGCTCTGTTGAATAGAGCTTGTTGGGTGTTTTGCTAGGGAAGGAGAGGTCAGAAGTCACCTTGACTCACCCCCCTCAATTCCAGACAGGAAATCCAATCCTGGGAAAGGAGGTGACCTCCCCAAGGTCTCATGGTGGGTGGAGCTGGTGTCCAAGACCTCTGGAGGAGGAATGGGGAAGGCCGGTCCATGAGGGGTGTGGCGAGGAAGGCCGGTCCGTGAGGGGAGGCAGGGGTGCTGAGGTTCAGTTTCCAGCCCTTTAAGTTCCCGGAGGAGGAGTTTCCTCTTTCCTCTCAAGGGCATTTGGCTTCCCAGGTGTGAATGGCTCAGGGATCAAGTGTCTGAGTCCCTGTGTCCTGCGAGGGTTGCTTGCCACCTTCACAGCTGGGCTGAGCTGGAGAGAAGGCCGTGCAAAAGCGAGGGGAAGCGAGGGGAAGAGGGACGGGCTTGCAGATTTCATGCAAGTGGGCGCCCACTTCCCTCAGGCAGGGGACTGCCCATTTCCAGGAGGCGATAGACGCTCAGGGAGTGCCGTGGAGGGATACAACCCAGGCGCTTCAGTGAAAGCACGTGGTGGGTGCAGCAGGGGGAGGCGTGGGTGCCTGCTTACTCCCCAGCTTGGCCCAAATCCCGAGTTGCAGAGAGAAAGTGAAAGAGAAAAGGGCGGCTGCAGGGGGTGAGGTGGGGTGGCTGGGTAACCGATCTGATCTGCCCCAGTCTGGCCGCAGCTCCAGAGCTGGCAGGAGGGCGAGGCCGCTGGCAGCCAGTGGGAGTCCGGGGAGCAGCGGTAGGTGACCAGGGTCCCCTTGCACCCCTAAAGTCGGCCGGGCAATCGAGGCTCAGAGGCTGGCAGCTACTTTCCTGAGGCCGCACAGCAAGGCTGGGAGGAGGGAGAAGGGAACGTGCAGAGTGTGGGCCCGGAAAGTCCTGTTTCCAGCATCTCTGGCCGGGAAGGCAGGGACGGGAGTGCAGACGGGAGCTGAGTTTGGTGCCGGTACCCAGAGCGCGGGGGGGCGCACAGGGAGCGCGGGGGGGCGTGGGGGGAGCGGGGGGCGCGGTGGGGTGCAGGAGGGGCGCAGAGCTGAGCCCGGCACGGGCACCAAACCCGCGCCACATGCACTGTCTGTGCGTCCTAGAATCCGTAGAGGCGCGTGGGGATGCGCGCCGCGCGGAGGGGGACGCTAAGGCTTTCCCTCTACGGGGGACCCAGGGGCCGGGCTGCCCTTCCCTGAGCCTCACTTTTCCAGCTGGATCGGCTCAGCGAACTGACTCAGGAGTCCAGGTTCCAGGCCCTCCTGTGGAGTGCCCTGCGCAGGGAAGGGTTGTGGGGAGCCCGACCTTTAGCCGAGCCCGCTGGAGAAATCCTCACCTCTGTCATCCGAGAAAAGGAGACAAACTGAGAAAGAACAAAGGCCTTTATTTGAAGGTCTCAGAATTGCAATTCGGGGAGCACAGAGAAGTGTTCTTGCTCATGTGGGGAAAGCCCCGGGGGTTTTGTGGGAAAGAAGGAGGGGTTATGATGTGCTTGAGGCAAAGAACAGAAGAGAGAGAGAGAGAGAGAGAGAGAGAGAGAGAGAGAGAGAGAGAGAGAAACTCTGCTGATTTGGTGTTGAGCAGCTGAGCCGTTTCTGATTAGAATCCTATGATTTTGTTGGTACCATCGGATGAAACTGTGCTTTGTAGGTGTTAACTTTACTGCCCCCACAGGATCCGGACGCCAGTTGTCTTTATTAACATTTCCACGAGCAACTGCTTGTGAAACCCTTGCCACTCGTGGCCCCGGTCAGGAGTTCCTTAGCCAGAAAGGAACACAGACGGGGCTTTAAAATGGAGTCTCTTAGGTCCGGAAATGTGATACAATTCCTGGCCTCGCTCTGATCATCTCGCGCGAGGGGTGCAGCGTTCCGGGACTGCTTTAACAAGGTTGGGATCTCATTCTCACCTTGGGGACTTGAGCCACGCCTCCCAACCGGAGGAACCAAGGAGCCCCAGAAAGGGGGGTGTCCCCAGGGTCCCCAGAATGCCAGAATTGGAGCTGTCACGTCTAGCTCCGTCCGGGACCCTCAAAGCCCACAGCTGTGCTCTGAGTCCCACGCTCCCCCCATCCAAGGTGACACAGGGTGGGGGTCGGAACCCAGAGGTCCACAAAGCCCCACGGCACCCCCACAGCACCCCACTCGCATTTGCCGCCTGGAGTCCCTAACTTTGGCAGGACGCCTTCCCTCTGTGAAGTCCCCCCTCCACACCAGCCAAGAAAAGAAATACTCCCGGCCGATCAGAAGTTTAAGGAAATGGGTGGTTCTTGCTCTAAGGCTTGGTGGAACGGTGGGGAGAGAGGGGGAGAGCCCAGCAAACCCCAAGCTGCCTTAGGCAAGGACCTGTCTCCAAGATCCCAGGATGTACAATGGAAAGATCCTCAGAGAGAACTGGGCCAAGGGGTCCCCGGCTTCCTGCACAAGGAAATCACCTGAGAGGCTGTTTAGTGTGTAAGTCCCACCCCTCCAAGGCTCCACTGGCTGGGCCTGTCCTAAACCGTTTATCTGGGTGACTCCTATGTCAGAGGTCCAGAGGTCATACAGGCATTGAGAGACATGGAGTGATCCACACCCTGTACTGTCATCATGTTACAAAACCACGGGGACTTCCCCCGGAGGTTTTGTCAAAGGCCACATAGTAGAGTCAAGATTTGAACCCAAGACTGTGGAGAGCCCAGGCACTGGACTACAGTGGGAGCCTCTACAAATGCAGGGCAGGTCCTGGGTACTCAGAGAGAGTCTTGGTGATACAACAAAGTCTGTCTGATGGCAGGGACCCGGTTTTACCTCTTGAGACCTCAGCACCTGGTACTTTGTGAAGAGTAGTCAGGAAATTAACAAAAGAACTCAACACCAAGGCCTGGGGTCAATCCCGGGCAGTCAGGGAAGTGACCTGAAGAGGAAGGGGAAGCCCCTGGAATTGACTCTCAGATTTGCCATCAGTCACCTTGAACAAATGACTTTCCTCTTGGAGGTTCATCCGTAAGATAGATAGAACAAAGAGCACTGTTGGGGGCGCCTGGGTGGCTCAGTCGGTTAAGCGTCCGATTTCGGCTCAGGTCATGATCTCACCATTCCCGAGTTCGAGCCCTGCCTCGGTTTCTGGGCTGACAGCTCAGAGCCTGGAGCCTGTTTCAGATTCTGTGTCTCCCTCTCTCTCCCTTCCCCTTCCCTTTTGTGCGCGCGCTCTCTCTCTCTTCCTCTCTCTCAAAAATAAACATTAAAAAACAAACACCACCAATAACAACAACAACAAAAACAAAGAGCACGGTCTTGGTGATTGACTGACATGCACAGAAGTACTTTGGAAAAACCACCAAAGACTATGCCTGTGCCGGGAGTAACCATTATAGCTTCTGGAGGAATTGCACAGAATGATCTGAGGGGAAGTTGTGGGCTGAAGGGAGGTTTCCAGACTTGGAGGCATAGGTGATGGGTGGTCCAAAGACGGTTCTTAAAGAGGTATTACCTGACGCTGGTTCTCGTGGAGCGGAGATGGTTGCTTTCCTGATTCTTTTTCAAGCCTTCTTCATTTTTGTGTGTAGCTGTCTTTGGCAACACTCATGCTTGCTGATGTTTCTTGTTAACAGAACAACAGAACAGTAGAGCAGTTGCCTTTATTTTGACAACATTGTTTTGTTTTAGGTGGCAAGGATAGTTCCCCCCTGTGCCCCCCACCATGGGAGGTAGTGATAAAGTTTCCTTTTTTTTTTTAATGGTAACATAAAATTTACCAATGTAACCCCTTTTAAGTTTACAGTTCAGCTGCGTTACATGTATTCATACTGTTCCACAACCATCACCACCATCCATCTCCAGAACCTTCTCATCACCCCAAACTGACTCCCCGTTCCTCCGGCAACCGCCCTTGTATGTTCTGTCTCTACGAATTCGATGACTCCAGGTGCCTCCCATGAGTGGAATTCTACAAAATTTGTCCTCGGGTGACTGGCTTCTTTCATTTAGCCTATCTTTCACGTTCATCCATGTTATAGCAGGCGTCAGTGTTTTATTCCTTTTTATGGCCACATAATAGCCCGTGTCTGGATGGACCACATTGGTTTTATCCACTCGTCTGTCGACGGACATTTGAGTTGTTCCTACATTTTGTCTATCATGAATAGTGCGCGACGAACATTCACGTGCCGGTACGTGTTTGATTTCCTGACTTCAATTCTGGAAAGTTTTCTTTCATTTTTTTTTAAACGTTATTTATTTTGAGAGAGAGAGAGAGAGCGAGCGTGTGTGCATTCCGCCGCACACGGGCGAGCGGACGAGGGGCAGAGAGAGAGGGAGGGAGAGAGGGAATCCCAAGCGGGACGTTGTCAGCGCAGAACCTGACCTGGGGCTCTGTCTCACCAACCGTGAGATCAGTGACCTGAGCCGAAATCAAGAGCTGGGATGCTTCACCGACGGAGCCACCCGGGCACCCCAGGGAAAGTTTTCTTTTAAAATAAATGCGTTCGTTTTTGTTTTTTTTTTTTTAAAAAGGCTATTTCAAGGAAAATACAAAGGTAAATTATAGAACAGGTGCTTTGTAGAGGTGACCAAACAAATTGTAAAGCTGGCTGATGAACACCTGAGGTTTGGGAGACTGGGTTAGTGCAAAGGCTTGGTAGCTGTTGTAACAATCCGGGCTGTGGGGTTGGGGGCTGCTACGTCAAGGAGACAGCTGCCGGGGGAAAGAAAAGTTTTCCTTTCTCGGAAGGAAAACTGGAAGAACTGAGGAAGGGTTCATACCGATTCCAGGGTTCTCGGCTGGGGAGAAGTGGAAAGGTGGCAGAAATGGAGATTCTGGAAGGTTCACCTGCCGGGGGAGAATCGCAGGTTTCCCAGTGTTCAAAAAAAGTCACAGAAGCTGAGGGTCCAGGGTTTTCTTGGCAAGTGGAAATTCAGGCTGCCTTGAAAATAAAACCTATCTTAATTCCTGCACGGCAAGTGTGCGCGTCAGAGGGCCGGAGCGGGTGTTCGTTGAAAAACACAGAACCCCTGGGAAACAAAACAAAACAAAACAAACAACAGAGCCTCTGGGAGTCAGGCCCGGGGTTGCTGTGCGTTCAGCGTCCTTTCCAGGCAGTTTTGATTCGCAGCCAGGCCTGCCAATCGCATATCTCGGGGGTCAGAGCCTGGCAGGCAGGGCTGGCCTGTGATTCATCTCAGTGTGGCACTGGCTTAGGTGCCGTGTTAGGTCAAGCTGAGGGTCAGGCCTGGAGCTGAGGGCTTGGCTTTGCTGATTCTTGCCCCCCTCCTCTTCCCAGGACCTGGCTCGGGTTGTCTTCCTTGGAAAAACCTGTCGGACTCCTTTCCAGGTCATTAACGGCAGCAGCTAGGAATGTTGGGGTGTACAGAGGGAAGGCCACCTGGAGGCAGGAGAGGCCGGCCAAGCCGGAAGGGGACTTGAGCTCTGGACAAGCACTGATCACCCCTTGTCGCCCAGCTGCAGCCAGGTCTCCTGCCTTCTCCTCCCGGGTCCCCTGGGCCCTTCGCCCCCAGTAACCGTGCCATTTACAGGCATGTGCACCAGCCGAGGTATCACTTGAATCCCCCAAATTTTCCAAGTCACGATGAGGTGAATGTCCTTGGGGAGAGAGGCAGAGAAGATACGTGCCTTTTACCCGAGCTCTCAGAGGCAGTCTCTGGGGGGTCCTTTGTGGGGTTCTGTGTGATTTCCAGCCCCCACTTGCCGAAGAACAGAACGAGCTGGGTTCAGGTGAGGTTCCTAAGGAAGCGGACTCCGAAATGGAGATTTGCACATGTGGGGGGTTTACTGCGGACATGTGAGGTGTGGGCACCGAAGGGAGAGGGCAGAGGCAGGATGGGGCAGAGGGAGGTTGGGGCTGCTGTAAATCTCGACAGAATGTCCAGCACGCTGAAGCCGGGATAGCCTTTGGCGTTCCTGCAGATTGAGGCACGGACCAGACCTTTGCACCCCGATGGGACCTGTCACTGGATGTGGGCTCCGCTTGGAAAGCGGATGTGACTTGGAGCTATTCCCAGAGCTGTGAGCCCCTTGCCCTCCGGCAGCTGATAGGTGGGCACCTCGACCTCAAGAGGCTGATCTGAGCAGCTCGCCATAGTATCTGCCCTCGCGGTTGAAATGGTCAAGTCCGACTCTCCAGAGGCCAAGGTCTAAACTTCCATCCAGAGTCGCTTTGAACTGTATTCTTTGTGGCGCCCCCCTTGGGGAGGGAAGGTTGTGGGCCCTCCGTCCCCTTTAAGCACCTCCCCTGTTCTGAGATTTGCCTTCAAAGGCATTCGAGGTGTATCCTTGTGCTTGTAGGGGTTGGCTAGGCTGCTTTTTCTCCCGGGTGTTACTCTGCACTTCTGGATTTGGGCTCTCAGAGCTCATTCTCTTTCTGACTGTTTTGCTCTCTACTACGTTATTAAGTTCCACCTGCATTGCTCCTTGTGCATGCGGCCTGTTGCTTCTTTATTTTTAAATTTAAAAAAATGTCTATTTGTTTTTGAGAGAGAGAGAGAAAGAGAGACAGAGACAGAGCGTGAGCAGGGGAGGGGCAGAGAGAGAGGGAGACACAGAATCTGAAGCAGGCTCTGGGCTCCGAGCCGTCAGCACAGAGCCCAACGTGGGGCTCAAACTCACAGACCTCGAGATCATAACCCGAGCCGAAGTCGGTTGCTCACCGGACTGAACCACCCCGGCGCCCCGTGGTCTGTTGCTTCTAATCAGGGCATCATCCCCCAGGGAGTGCCGTGCTACTTTTTACTGTCCCTCCCTCAGCAGCGGACACCCGGATGGCCTCCACACTCTGTCACCACAAACAGTACAGTGCGTCGTCCGGTGGGTGTCTCCGTGGGGCCATGGGAGCATTTCCTTGGGACGTCTGTGCCCAACCTTGAACTGGAAGGTTGTAGGATCGCCACATCCTTAGGTCTTCTAAGTGGTGCTGGGTTGTTCACCAGGGTGGCTGCACCAGCCCGCTCCTACCCGCAGCCTTTGGCGTTTCCTGGCTTTCTAATTTTGGCCAGTCGCACACTGTCAAGTGATGCCTTGCTGTTTCTATTTTGGAGCACTTTCTGGATAGGTCACTTGAGACAAGACACAGCAGCCTAGTGACATAGACGCCGTGCCAACCAAGGGCAGTAGATTTCGCAACCAGGAGAGGCTCAGTGACTTACTTACGTGAGGTCACGCAGTTAGTGGGGGGACTGAGATTTGAACCCAGAGCATGCGCTCTTAACCACCGTATCATCATTATCATGTTTTCTCTCCCTCTTAAGATAGAATCGGAGTCTCGATTGCAAGCTTCTTGGCAGGGACTGTGTTTTAAACCTGTTTGGGGGGGGCGCCTGGGTGGCTCAGTCGGTTGAGCGTCTGACTTCGGCTCAGGGCATGATCTCACGGTCCGTGGGTTCTAGCCCCGCATCGGACTCTGGGCTGACAGCTCAGAGCCTGGAGCCTGTTTCAGATTCTGTGTCTCCCTCTCTCTCTGCCCCTCCCCTGCTCGCGCTCTGTCTCTGTCTCAAAAATAAATAAACATTTAAAAAATTAAAAAAAAACCTATTTAGAGCCCCCAGATTTTTTTTTTTTTTTTTTGGTAGGAGATGCTTAGTAAATCAATGTTTTACAGATTTGGAGGGGGGAAAAGTGCAGCCTGTCTTTTAGAGTTTCTCTGGAGGTCTGCAAGGTGCAAGAGAAGAGGAACTTGTTTGATCTGTTAGCCCCACAGAGATACAGACTAGGGGCTGGTTGTGGCAGATAAGTAACCCCAGGCTCCTGGCTTCCTGCCACCCTCTGACCTCCGGAAGCAGTTTGTCCTGAAGGCGGGCAGCAAGGTGGTCGGGGGCAGGGGGGCTTTGGGGGGGAATGCAGAGGGGAAAGGCTGACGAGCCACGAGCAGTCTAGAATCCCCAAATGCCTCGGCTGAGTGGTGTCCACACCCACTAGGGCTCGGAGGGGGCTGGAGGTCAAAGGCGAAGCCGGAATGGAATGCCACATCGTTAGACACAGTTAGAAGATTTTCCATTCCTTCCTCTGGAGGAGAAGTACAGTCAACGTACAGGGACGTATTTTTTCTTATGCTCTTTTATCACAGGGCAGAGCAGCGCTGAAGAGTTTGGGGTTAGCAGAGGTGCCCCTTTCTCCCTCTCGATGCCACCTCAGACCCCCAAGGACACACACCCCCCCTTTTCTGCGAAGAAAGCATCTGATAAACTGAGTCTAGCCTCATTGTCATTGCCTGTCAAATGACTATAATAATACCGCTTTCCCAGACAATTAAAACAGGATAATACATAGAGAGTATCCAGTACAGCCCCAAACACAAAACAGTCTCCCAGCAGCGAAGGACCGTGACGCTGGCAGATGGGAGAGCCGTATACAGTGGATGTGAAGTTACTTAAGTAGGAGTTAGAACAGTTTGGCAATACTTGATTTCCCTCGGCCGGGGGGAGAGAGAAATGCATTTATTTTAGACACCATTTTGGGGCGTGCGGTCTTTCAAAACCTGTGGTGTTGTACAAAGTGGGGACAGAAGTGAGCCCCCAAAGGGGCTTTTGGTGGCAAAAAGGTTAGGAACTTTTTCTCAGGTTGGATGTGGAAGGTGGTGGCCCGGGTCAGGGGGGTGGGTGGGGGTAGGGGGAGCTCAAAGAGGACCTTCTAAAAATACGGCTCGTTTACCAAAAAGACACAGACCACTTCTCTGCTGTGCCCCAGACAGCTCCTCGAAAGGAGAAACCATCATGCCACCCACGCCTTCTTTCACCAGGCGAGGGCACCTCCCCGGGGCGGCTGGGGACCAAGAGTGACTCGAAGGGGCTGTGACTTGGGAGCCAAGCAGTTGGTTCAGATCCCAGATCACTAGCCTGTTTCTTTACCCGAGAAATGGGAATACGGATCGCAAACGTGTGTGCTAGACTGAATGGGATGAGGTCTGCACATCATGGCATTTGCTGCCTGGCATTCAGCAGGCCCCTGTGAATTCTAGTGACGTAGCACTTTTATGGAGGGAGAGAGCCCGCTGCGTGCAGGAACATGCTGGAGCCTGGGGATCGGTGAGCTAGACAGGGCTAGGGCCTGTAGACAGGGCTCCTGCCCTCGCAGGACTCCTGGCCTGTATGATCTGCCCTGGGGACTCTCGGGGACTGAAGGGGACTCTCTCCTCTGCAGTGGGGTGATTTGAGCCATCTCTGTCCCCAGTCCCCTCTAGAGTGGCACTTTGGGGGAAAGAGTCCAATTAGGGGCCTCTGAAGCACTTCCTAAACATCTAGAGGCATAGGGAACATAGTTGTGGGAATACTGGGAGGTCCCAAGTCAAGATGTGCGTAGATCTTGGCATGAACGGGAGGCTCTATGGATTTGGGCGACTAGACTCTTGGGACTGAGTCCCAGCTCTGCAGTGTCCCAACACGATGGGATTCCTTTGCCCGTGGGCCTCCTGTAGGCCTCCGAGACCCCTCTTGGCCTTTCACTGGTCCCACAAGGGAAGTGTCATTATCCCGATCGAGTAGTGGGAAAATTGATACTCAGAGAGGTTAAGTCACCCACTTAATGCCTCCCAGCCTTGATTCAAACTCAAACCCTCCACCCAGGTGACCAAGGACAAGCCATGTCACCGAAGTTTTGAGTATCCTCCTCTATCAAATGGGCACTAATACTCCATCCTGCCTTCTCCCTAGAGCTCTTTGGAGCTCACATGTAGGGGTAGGGGTGGAGGCAGAAGCCCACTGTGAACTGCAAACCCCTGTCTACTCAAGAGAAAGTGCATCCGGTGTAGGGTTCATGCTGGGGTAGCAGGAAGGGAGGTGCTAAGGCATGTGTCGAGAGTGTCTGAGAGTAGATGTCTTCCTGTTTGGGCTTAGCCAATGACACAGAGTTTGGATGACTTTTCTCCCAGGCACCTTCTCAGAGGTAGTGATGGGGGACATGAGCAGACCTCCCAGGTCCCACTGCTGGCTGTGGGGCTTTCTAGTTCCTGTGGGGTCCGTGGGGTCTCCTTGAGTCAAAGGACAGAAAGCTTGGCTTCCCCATGTGGTGACTTAGGCAGGAATGAAAGAGAAAGAGTCCCTTTGTCCACCTCACAGAGGTTAGAAGCAAATTGATAATAATAAGGACGACGGTAACGATGGCGATCACCCACGTTGTGCGCACCACGCATGCGCCAATACCCTTCTAAGCCACAATTCACTAAGGGCCTACTAAGGGCCAGTCGCCTTCCTGAGGGCTTTACGAGAATTAGCTCACCTGATCCTCATGGGTGACCAATTATTGTTCCCATTTTACAGATGAGGAAACTGAGGCTCCGAGAGGTTTATACAGTGAACTTGCCCAGGTTGTGGCAAGTTGGTAGGTAGGAGTGGTTTCAGACGCAGGCCGTTTGACTCCAGAGCTCACACAAGTTGGCTTTTTATCTCTTCCGTCAGGTGTATTTCTCTGGTGTTTGAAGGCATTTGGTGTCGCTGTCCAAAGTTTGGTGCTGAGTCCGTCAATAAGTGAGGCTGGGTTAAACTTCTCCCGGCTCCTCCCTTCTGCACTCCCTGCCATCACCCATCTGTGATAGGACCTGGTCCCTATTCCTAGGCCTAGATATGATCAGGGCTGTGCATTGAATGGGAACGTTTCAATTGGCAGGAAAGAGCACTGGACTGAGAGTCTTGTTCTGGGGAGGGACAGGTGCAGGCTCGGCCGGAGACAGGCTGTAGGACCTTGCACGAGTTATGTGCCTTCTCAGGGTCTCATTTCCTCTGCAGAGTGAAGGAGGTTGAACTTGAAGGCCCCTGGCAGACCTGTTTGTTACCCTGTGAAAAAACAGTTTTGGTAACTTGACCAAAGTCACCCAACTCAGTCGTGAAATTACTGGGCTCAGTCCAGAGCTGTTGTCACCAGGTGACCCCGCTGCCTGGAAAAAGAGGCGGATTGCTACGATATAAGCTGTCGATAAGTAGCCCGGATTGAGAAGGGGAAGAAGGCCGCAGGCAAGATTTAAGGAAGGGAGTTCTTTTCTTATCTCCCCAGAGAGAACAGTAGATTTTTCTGTGTGGTTCTCAGGCCAATGTGCTGGGAGTGGTGGAATTCTTCTCCCCCAACCCCCAGGCTTGGTCTCACGACAAGAAAAGGGAGGTGGCCCCATCTTTCAGTTCTGCTTCCTCCAGTCAAGGCTGGCTGGGCCTTGGAGGCAAGTCTGTTATGTTTGGGTTCCTGTTGGGTTATGATTGGGCTCCCACCCAACCCACTATCAACAGGCAGCCCCAGCCAGGGCCACATGTTGGACTGGAAAGTTCATTCTCTGTAATATCTGTGGTCTATATGGAGACCCTCTATAAGTGGTGAACGTTGTTAATGAGTCAAATGAAAAGAAGCAGCTGGAAGGTGTTGTGTTGGTGAGGTGTGTGTGTGTGTGTTTTCTCATGGTCCTACCCTCTGCCGTCCTTCCCACTTCAACCCCACTTTCTTGTGACCCAGGCAGGGGCACTCAGAAGGCTCTGTCAGGTCCTTTGGCCTTCAAGGCCATCTCTCCTCCCACCTCTTCCAAGAAACTGTGTCTGATTCTTTCAAGCAAGCATCTGCTTTTCATGGATAGGAGGTTGAATGGTGGCCCCCAAAATATATATAGAACCAGCAAATGTGACCTTGTTTGGCAAAAGAGTCTTTGCTGGTAGAATTCAGTTAAGGCTCTGGAAATAAGATCATCCTGGATTATGGTGGATTTAGCTGGGCCCTAAATCCAATGACAGGTATCCTTTTAAGAGTTAGGCAGAAGATTTGAGACACGAAGAGAAGACGATGGGACCATTGAGGTAGAGATTTTAGTGATTCGGCCACAAGGTCACAAGTAAAGGAATGCTAACAGTTTCCAGAAACTTCAAGAGGCAAGGAGTGACTCTCCCCTAGAGCCTCTGGAGGGACCACGACTCAGCCAACACCTTGATTTTGGACTTCCGGCCCCCAGAACTGTGAGAGACTAAGGCTGTGTTGTTTTAAGCTCCTCAGTTTTATGGTACCACTTAGGCAGCTCTAGGAAATGAACCCTACATGGACTCATAGACCACTAGGAATGGGGCAGAAACCTGGAGCCACACAGACAAGGCTTCAGAGTGATGCTAGCCAGCAAGAACTGCGCATATCTGGGAGGCTACTTGGTCATCTGAACAACGGAGATAATAATGCTTATCTTCCAGGGTCAGTGTTTCGTTTGTTTTTATGGCTTTATTGGGAGGTAATTCACATACCGGACAATTCACCCATTTAAAATGCACAATTCGCGGGCGCCTGGGTGGCTCAGTGAGTTAAGCGTCAAACTGTTGATTTTGGCACAGGTTTCAGGGTTCTGCACTGGAAGTGGAGCCTGCTTGGGATTCTCTCTCTCTCCCTCTCCCTCTGCCCCTCCCACACTCACAGGTGCTTTCTCTCTCAAAAAAAAAAAAAATCTAAAAAAATAAAATGCACAATTCGGTGATCTTTTTAGTATATTCACACAGTTGTGCAACCATCCCCACAGTCAGCTAAAGAACATTTTTGGCACCCCCCCAAAAGAAACCCCACCCTCATGGTCAGTTGCTCCCCAGTTTTCTCCACAACTCTCCCCTAACCCTAGCCAACCACTAATCTACTTATCTGTAAATATTTGGCTATTCTGTACATTTCAGATAAATGGGAGTATACAATATATGGCTCTTTGTGTCTGACTTCTTTCACTTAGTATAATGTTTTCAAGTTTCTTTCATGTTGTAGCACGTATCAGTACTTTATTCTTTTTTTATGGCTGAATGGTATTCCTTTGTATGGATTTATCACATTTTTTAATTCATTCATTGGTAGATATTTGAATTGTTTCCATATTTTGGCTCTTATGAGTTATGCATTTATGAACTTTCATATACGAGTTTTTATGTGGACATGTCCAGGGTATTTGGAAGGTTGAATTGAAGTAATATCTAAGGTATCTGATACGCCCTTCACCAAACGAAGATTCTTAGAATCTGCCTCAACAGATTAGGAATTTTCAATTTACAGATTAGGAAACTGAGGCACAGAAAGGAGCAGAGACTTGCTCAAGGTCACCCAGGGCAGTAGAGCATAACACTTAATTGCATATCCTTGCATCAGACTGTCCAGAACAAAATTCCAGCGCCCCTTGGACTTGGGTCATCTTCTGTAAGTCACTTCACCTCTCTGAGCCTGTTTATTCATCTGGAAAATGAGGATAGTAATAGCGTCTACCTCATATGGTTGTTGATGTGAGAATTGAATGTGCTAGTTCATGTGTCTGGCATATGGTAGGCGGTCTACAAATCTCAACTGTTGTCACTCATGGTAGCGCCATCTGTGGAACCCAAGACTCCTGGCTCCCAGGTGTAAGATGCCTTGAATCTAAATTTCCCCAGGCACATTTCCTGCATCATGGGCATCTTCCCAGAGTGACCATAAGTTCCTCAGAGGAAGGAAATATAGCTTCCTCTTTCCACTGCCCTGAGCACGTAAGAGGTGACGAGTGAGCACCTTTGCTCACTTTCGTTGGCTCTCCCAAGCCCTGGCCCTCACCGAGTGACCCAGCTAGGAACTGTGGTAGGTTAACTGTCTACACCTTTCCAACACTCCATGCGATGACTGAACGTGTCTTCCTTTCAGGCAGTGGGCAGTGTGCCGCCATGGAGTTGGGGCCTCTAGAAGGCGGCTACCTGGAGCTTCTCAACAGCAGTGCTGACCCCCTGCAGCTCTACCACCTCTATGACCAGATGGACCCGGCTAGAGAAGAGATTGAGCTCTGCTCAGGTGGGCTTTCCTCCCTTTGGCCCCTCCCAAGTCCTTCCTCACCCCCTCAGCCTGCAATGGACACAGTTAGCCGGCAGGGGACGTTCTGGCTGCTGAGCTCTGGTCAGCACCACGGACAGCTCCAACCCCCCGGGCTCGCTCCCGGCCCCTCCCCGCCTCTCCTTCCATCCCCACCAGCCCTCTCTCCTGCTTCATCCAAGGGACTTTCCTGCTTCATCCAAGGGACTTTTCCCTCCAGAACCCGACATGGACACCATCAACTGCGAGCAGTTCAGCAGACTGTTGTGTGACATGGAAGGTGATGAAGAGACCAGGGAGGCTTATGCCAATATCGGTGAGGAAGCGTTCTGAACCCAGAAAAAGGCCAGTCGAGGGGAAGAGTTCCTTTTTCTCCTTTGTTAACCTCATCCATTCACCAAGAGCCGCAACAGGCCCCTCCCTCATAAATCAGGGCCAGGGGGATGCAGAGCAAGGGCTAGAAAACAGAGACTCCAGGGAAGAAGGGAGATGGAGAACAGTAAGGGAAATCGATCCCTTCGCTATTAACTATCAGGCAAACCGGATCTCACCTTTACATCCTCTGCCTCTGTATCTATACATTTTTTTTTAAATGTTTATTTATTTATTTTGAGAGAGAGAGGGAGGGAGCAGAGAAAGGGCAGAGGGAGAGAGAGAGAATCCCAAGCAGGCTCTGTACTGCCAGCGCAGAGCCTAGTGTGGGGCTCGAACCCACGAACTGTGAGATCATGACCTGAGCCGAAACCAAGAGTCAGGCGCTTAACCGACTGAGCCACCCGGGTGCCCCTCTATACCCTTTTATATTTCTTGCCCTTCTTTCCTTCCTTCTACACAGTCCTTACCATGCTCCGCCCCCTTTCTCCCCAGCTCCTAAGCCAAACTACTCTAGTATTTGTCATATCTACCATCTGGGGGGTCCTTGTTACGTGCTGACACTGTGTGTGTGTTACTGCATTGAATCCTTACAACAAAGGAAGTAGACATTATTAGTATCTCCACCTTACAAATGAGGAAACTGAAATTTAAAGAGGCGAAGCCGTGTACCCAAGGCTGCAGTAGAGATAGTGATGGGCAGATGTGAGATTTAAACCTAGGTCTTTCTCATTTCAAAGTCTTTATTTTTAGCCACAAAAAGGAAAGTGTCTAGGGTGGGGAGGTTCTCTAAGGCTTAAGCTGAGAGGCTGATTTGCAGCTTTAAAAAGAGCTCTGCTTTCCGATAAGGGCAGAACTCTTTGGAGAGAGGTGTTGCCGTTGTTTTTGTTTTTGTTTTTTGTTTCTGTTTTGTTTGTGTGTGTGTGTGTGTGTGTGTGTGTGTGTGTGTGTGTGTTTGGAGGGGAGTAGGGTAAAGTCTCCCTCCTCAGCAAGATCACCACTATCTCATACAGAGGCTTTGTTGAATTAGAAAAAGGTGTCCCTTCTTCGGAGGATGCGGCCTCCATTTGTCCTCTTGCTGGGCACCCGGGTACAGTGAACAACCTGCACAACTGTTCTTAGCGGCCCTTTTCCTGGCAACCCAAGAACCACAACGCTGAGCAGGTCTGTGCTCAGCATGAATGTGGCCAGTCTTCCCCCAGTGCACAGTTAACCCAGTAGCACACAAAGCAGCAAATGGAGAGGACTGGTAACTGTGTGTGTCTCAAAAATTACAGAACTGAGAAGTCTGCCCGCTTCCTTTCCGTCCTGGGAACCTACTTGAGGAAGCAGAAGTGTTTGGTGCTGAGGGCATTCATATTTCTTCACAACTGGAGGCACTGATGAAGGATTTGAGCATTCCTTAGGGTTTAGGGGCTTTTCTGCTCGAGAGCATCTTCCCAGGAAGTTGAAGCGGCCAGAGCCAGGGAAGCAGAAGCTTCATCCAAGTCCGTCCCTCGAGTCTGTGGGCTTTCTCTGTGCTTCTAGAAGGCCATGCCCTGGCCTGAGCATGCAGTCATCTAAGCATCTTGGCATAGGTCTAGAAGAAGGCTTCCCTAGGTCCATAGTGCGTATACTAATCACCTAATCACACCTGCCTCGTGGGATGTCTGAGGATTGGATGAGCTGCTTGGTGTAAAGTGTTTAGAAAAGGATTTTGCAAAGAGCACCTACGGTATGCTGGCTGCCTGCGCTTGATGCCTTAACTCGGAGGTAGAGCCTCTAATCCAGACCACCCGTCCCTGGATTGTAGGCATCAGGCGTTCTCATCACGCAGATGAGGAAATGGAGTCCCCGAGGGGTTAGGCGATTGGCCCAAGTTTGCACAGCTAACGGGGCCAATGGGGGTGGAGCTGAATTTAAACTCAAAACCCTGTGACAACCGTACTAGACTGCACTGTACTACTTTATGGCAATAGGTGACTTTTCACGGGTGGGTATCATCCCTTCAGGGGGATTCAGAGCCCATGAAGGTTCCGTGTCCCTTCGTTCGTGTGATCGTTCATTCTGCAAACAGTGTGTGTGCCAAGCCCGGGGGGCCACCGTTCCTTGGTGCCTGCCCCAAGGTCTGGCACACGAGGCATTCAGAGAACTCATTGACCGACTGCCCTTTTCCCGATCTTGGCAGCGGAACTGGACCAGTACGTGTTCCAGGACTCACAACTGGAGGGTCTGAGCAAAGGCATTTTCAGTAAGTTGGGGGATTCTTGGTTCAGCCTGCGTCTCTTTCCTCCTTGTTCCTTGGGGAGCGTCGTAACACCGGACGGTCACCCTCTGAAGGGTGGTCAGATCCCGCCCCGATATAGGGACAGTGAAGGCTCACCTTGGACGCCCACTGACCGTATGTTGGTGTCTTGGGTTTTTCTCCGAAGTCGAGCATATAGGATTGGAAGAAATGATCGGCGAGAGCGTGGAGACGCTGGAGGAAAAGAAAAGTCAGAAAAGATGTAAGTAGGCCCCTCGCTGATGTGCCCTCAGCCTGCCTGACTCCTGGCCGTGCCTTGGCTCCAGAGCCCGCTGTGGCTCCCGGCTGCTTCCCGTGTTAAGTCCTGTCTGCTCTGCTGGGTTTGGATGTGCCGCCGACCGCTCCCCTCATGCCCCTCCCTGGTGACCCTGTGGTTGAGGGAGGTGTCTTCAAACACAGGTTCTGGAGTCAGCAAGAACTGGGATTGAATCTCCGTCTGCTGTTTATGGTCTGTGTGGCCTTCAGCAAAGTGCCTGCGCCTCTCTGAGCCTCCTGCTCAGTCTCCAGGCCTCCTTAACGTGTCCTCACCTGGCAGTCAACACGGGCTTTTCCATGCAAACCAGATCGTTTTGCTGTCCTGCTAACCCCCCAGTGGCCACAAAATACATACACGAGGCCTATACAGTCTGGCCCTTCCCACCTCTCGAAAATTCCCACGAGCTAGTACACCCAGCCACGCTGGCTTCCTTCCGTTCCTGTAACGCACATACGCTTCCCAGCCTCAGGGCCCCCCGAATTGGCTGTTCAGCCGGGAATGCCCTTTCCCCAGGTCTTCCCAAGCGGGCTCCTTTGCATTCTTTAGGTCTTGGCTAACCGGTCACCTCCTCCTGGAGGCCTGCTTTGACTCCCCTTCCACAGAGATCGCCTCACTCATTCTTACTTTGCGTCCCTCCTCGCCCCTCAGCGCTTGCCACAATCTGGACTTATTGTATGTATTGCCTTTTAGACTAGTCCCCTGCTCTGAGGACAGGGGCCTTGTCTTCCTTACTCGTTACTGCATCCCAGGAATCTAACACAGTGCCTGCAGTAGCCCGTCACTAAATGTCCACTGACCGCAAATATCTGTAAAATGGGCGTAACAGTTGATTGAGTACTTCCAGTGCTCTGGACCTTCTGTCGGACTCATACCTCTTTCTTCATTTTTGAACAGGTAGAGCAGGGGCAGGCTAGAGAAATGCTGTAGAAACTCAGAAGGTGCAAAGAATATTCAGTGAAAACCAATCTCCCTCCCACCCCTGTCCCCCAGCTCCTCAGTTTCCCCGCCTGAAAACAACCCAGGTTCCCACTTTCCTTTTTACCCTGTTAGAAATATTCTGTTTGTCTTGGGGGCACCTGGGAGGTTCGGTTGGTGGAGCACCCAACTCTTGGTTTTGGCTCAGGTCATGATCTCGCGGTTCTTGGGTTTGAGCCCCGCGTTGGTCTCTGTGCTGGCCGTGCTCGGGACTCCCTCTCTCTCTGCCTCTCCACCTGCTCACTCTCTCTGCGCCTCCCTCAAAACAAATAATAAACATAAAAGAAGGAAATATTCTATTTGTCTATCAGCCAACTCTTTAAAAAATTTTTGTTTCCCACACACATCATCACAGTTGTACTAAATGCCGTTCTGCACGTTCATTTAACGTGTCTGGGAGGTCAGTTCTGTATCCCTGATGGAGAACACATGGTTGTGCCTCTGGAAAGTTCCTCTTGCTTGCTGGCTTTTTTTTTTTTTTTTTAATTTGATAAATATTTTCCCCGGCATTTTATCGTGATCTTTTTCAACATACAGTAAGGGTGAAAGAATCGTGTTGCCAACAACCACGTATGCACCACGAACATCCCACAGTTGATGTTTGGCTCTATTTGCCTTAACACGTCTCTCTCCATCTGTCCGTCTTTATCCACCCACTCATCCATTCATTTTATTCTGGGGACATTCTTCTCGTTCTTTTTTTAGGGCCGTGTGGAATGTCCCTGGGTGGGTGAACAATGATTTGTTTCATCAGCCCCTTGCTGAGGGACGCATAGGGTTTTCCTCCCTTGGTGTGCTGGGGCTGGATGTTTACCTTGTGGGTTTCCAGTGTGCTCCTGCAAGGTAGGGATCCCCGCCCCCGTTGCACAGATGAGCGATCAAAGGCTCACAGAGGCCACGTTGCAAAGACATAAAGCTAGGAAGGGACCCAAAGGGACATACAGCTAGGAAGGGACACTGGCGTTCGACCAGTGCCTCATTTCCCTGGGTGCTGCAAGCTGCGGTTTGGGCAGGGGCGCCTGAGTGGCTCAGTCGGCTCGACGTCTGACTCTTGATCTCGGCTCAGGTCATGATCCTAGGGTCATGGGATCGAGCCCCATGTTGGGCTCCGTGCTGAGCATGGAGCCTGCTTGAGATTCTCTCTCTCTCTTACTCTCTCTCTCAAAGAAAGGTGGGGTTTGGGCAAGGCCGTACGGGCTGCTGGGGTTCATGAGCCGCTCATGGCTTGGGCCACACCTTCCTTGGGGCAGTTAACCATGATGTTCTCTCTGCAGCCTTCCCAGAGGAGCTGCCCATGGACTCGAAGCACAGGAAGCTGGGTGAGCCGCGTGGGGGGTGCCCAGGGAGACTTTGAGGCAGGAGAGCCAGGGCCTCTTTAGGTGCCTGTAGAAACTGGCAGTTGAAAGCCAAGGCTCAGAGAGGTGAAGTCACTTGTCCGAGATCACAAGGCAGTGAGAGGCGGGGTTGGGATTCAGACCAAGATCATGATTCCATAGCCGCTGCTCTGCAGTTTCAGGGCTGCTCGGAGACTCAGCTTCTCCTACAAAGCCTCTCCCCCGACACCCCCTCTTCTTAATTCTGAGCCAGAGCTGAGACCCTGCCCCCTGCCTTGCTCCGCTGCCCCTTCAGGCCACACTGGTCCTTTTAGAGTACAGGGTCACCTAGAGTCAGCTGGTCACCCAGCACCCTCTGGCCTCCTGAGAGCCCCCGTGCCTCAGTGAGCCTCTCCCCCAGGCCCGCGCCTTCTCCCACCCAGTTGTTATTGCAAAGGTGGGGAGCCCAGCCCCTGAGCGGGGACGGAGTGAGGCAACAGCTCATAGTCGAATGGAGGAAGCCTAGTCCCGCCCTCAGAAAGTTCTAATTCTGATAGGACTTCCTTCCTCACAGCTGAGCCCCTCGCTGTGCCCATGGTGACTGGCACTTTCCTGGTGGGGTCCGTGAGTGACTCCTCAGCTCTGACCTGCCTGTCACCCCCGGCTGTGTTCAACAAGGAGCCAGCATCCAGCCAGAGGTGGCTGGAGGAGACCATCCTGATGCCTGGTAGGTTAGGAACTTGAGGGGGGGGTAGGCTTCCCCCCACCCCTGGGGGTGTCTGAAGAGTGGCCAAGGCAGGGGCGGCCGGGGACGGGACTGCCACCCCGTCCATGTCACCCGCTTCCATCCCAGCCAGTCCCATCCTCTGGGTCCCCATCAGCTCAGCCCGGGCCGGAGAATGTGCCTTGGGAGGAGACACATCCCTGGGAGACATAGCAGGGACTGGTCAGCTATGAACTAAGCACCTTCCCTGTGCCCGGCCACTCCGCTAGGTGTTGGGGACACCGCCATGGGCAAGACAGACACAGCTGCCGCTCTGGGGGACATCAGAGCCCTTTAGAAAGGGAGTCAGGTGGCAATCAAATAATCACAAAAACAGGAAGACGGACACAGGTCTCCAGAGGATCCCACCTCACCGCCTTTGTCTCTCACAGTGCCCCCTTCCAGTTCCTTGCTGAGCTGCCTGAGCCTTTCTGCTGGACACATCCAGATCGTCCCCACTCTGCCCCAGGGGCTCTGGCAAATCTCAGGGGCTGGGACAGGGGTATCTGGTATGGTCATCTATCAAGGTGAGTGTTCGAGGCCTGGTCCCCCCACCCCTCTCCCTGCTACCTGACTACTCCCTGATCCCGTCCTCCCCAACCTCAGGCAGTAGGCAGCTGTAGCCTAGCACCTTCTCGTGAACCTCCCCAGAACGCCCTCCTCTGACCCCATTTCCCACAAATCAAAGGAGAAGAGCAGAGCTCCCCAACGTGGTCTGGGTGAATGACCCGTCCAGCGCCTATGGCCTTCCAAGTGTCATTTCCCCCCACTAAGTCTGGGTTTTGCCTTTCTTTCTTTCTTTCTTTCTTTCTTTCTTTCTTTCTTTCTTTCTTTTTCTTTCCTTTCTCTCTTTCTTTCTCTCTTTCTTTCTTTCTTTCTTTCTTTCTTTTTTTTTTTTTTTGAGAGAGAGAGAGCGTGATCTTTTGTTTCATTAATGTTTATTTATTTTGAGAGAGAGCGTGAGCAGGGGAGGGGCAGAGACAGAGAGAGAGAGAATCCCAAGCAGGCTCCACCCTGTCAGCGCAGAGCCCAATGTGGGGCTCGAACTCACGAAACCATGAGATCGTGACCCGAGCCGAAACTAATCGTCGGATGCTTAACCGACCGAACCACCTGGGCCCCCCGCTTTTTTTTTTTCTTTTTATTAAACGTTATTACATTTTACAATCACAACCTCAATACGTGCTCGTTCACAAGCCAAACGATAAGAGATGCTTACCAGAGTTGCTGGGGCTGTCCCTCGCTGTCTTTTGCAGTGCGGTGAACAGCGGTGTGCATCCTTGCACGGCTTTGTCGGAACTGCCTCATTTCTGACCCGCAGGATGGTCCCTGCTGACCTACCACGCTGAGTTGTCCTGGGGAAGGCTCGTGTGGGCTCTCGGGGACACGAGAGTGGGTGGAGCCGGAGGGGGGGTGGGGAACTTGCACCCAATTCAAGAGCATCCTATAGAGGTTATATGCCAAGTTGTTGTGTGATGTGCTGGGACCCCAGGAGGTAGGGAACGTCCCTGACATCCAGGAACGTGAACCCTGACCACAGTGCAGGAGGAGTGTTAGAAGGACCCTTGCCCTAAGCTCCCTATGAGCTGACTGTGTCCGTTTCACAGATGGGGAAATCCAGTCTCGCTGAGCTAGATGTAACCCCGGAGGCCCTTTCTCAGTCCTGTCCTGAAATTGTCTTCTTTTGGAAGTTCCCCTGTCTCCTCCCCAGACTTTCCAAGCCACACAGCCTGATGGGGATGGGGACGACCCGAGTGGGTTCCTGGGTGGGTACCTGGCTCTTCTGACACTTCTCCTGGTCCCGATGTAGGTGAGGTGCCCCAGGCCAGCCAGGTGCTTCCTTCCAGCAGCCCCGCCATACACAGCCTCCCCAAATCCCCAGAACGGCCCGGCTCCACCAGCCCCTTTGCCCCGTCTGCCGCTGACCTCCCCGGAATGCCGGAACCAGCTCTGACCTCCCGTGCAGATGTGACAGGTAAGGACGCTTGCGGCCCGGGAGAGTCACAGGAAGCAGGACTGAGGCGCTGGGGGAAGGAATCGCCCCGGTCAGGTCCGTGAGCTGAGCTTACCCGCAGAGACAAGCAGGCTGCATTTATGGATAAAACGAGGCAGGGAGCGTCTCCAGGGAATGGGGGGCGTGGGAGGGTGTGCGAGGAGCGTCGCAGCCTTTAGCTAATTGCCCCCCGGCAGGAAAGCAGCCCCAGCGTGGCCAGATCTTCTGAATTGTAAGCAGAGTCTGCAAACCTCGATTTTTCCATAGCTATTGTGAGTTTTACAACCTTGGTGAAATTTTTAACGGTGCAGCTGGCCCAGAGAGGTGTCTTTGGGTAGGATACAACCTTAGGTCACCACCTTATGACCTTTGTCTGGGGGACACTCCTCCCCTGTCCGTTCTGCCTTTGGGACGCTCAGGGGACGGCATGCCCCCCTGGAAGATGGGGCAGTCCCAGGGCACGCCCCTTACGCTAACTTTCTCATCTTCAGAGGAGCAGATGTCCCCTACCCGATCCCCGGCAGCTCACGAGGTCTCCGGCCAGCTCCCAAAATGGCCTGGTGAGTGCTGGCTGACTCTCTGTGCCCCGGGGCGGGGGGACCCCACTTCCCTCATTCACTCAGCCTGTCTTTGTTGGCTTGCTCATCTGATTCTGCCCCACCCCTCTTGTTTTCCAGGCTGAGGGCATGAATGAGGGGAGAGTGGTAATTGGGTCAGTGGGCGAAGGAAGGAGCCGACACTGGGGAGGGGACTGAAGGAAGGTGGGATGGGGGAATGGCCCAGTCCCTGTGTCTTATGCCGTCCCGCGTACCCTCCCGAGCACGGTAGACAGATCGAATCACGCACGCCGTGAACAATCCTAACGTTGTCCCCGCTTGGCACGTGAGGAGCAACCGGGGCCATCCCCCGAGACGTAGCGGGGTCCGTAAGAGGCCCAAGGTCGCGCGAATTAGCGGTAGAGCTGGGGTTTGAACCAGATACGCGGATTCCACGGTCTTAACCCTTAACCCCGCCCCCCTGCCCTGTGGCCTTCCCGTCGCGAGCGAGCAAGAGCAGAAGGGGGTTAGTGAGTAAATGCACAGGTGGATGGATAAACGAGGGAGAAGACGAGCGAATGAATGATGGGTGAGGAAGTGAACGGACAAACGGACGGACAGATGTCTGGGTAACTGAATGAAGCAGTAACAAAGCAGGCAGCGGGTGAAGAAGCTGGTGACGGTCGGGCTGGCCCCTCGGCCGTCCTCGTGGTGGCCGCCCCTGCCACCGGCACCCTCGCCGCCCAACACACACGCACCCTTGGGTCTTCGCAGAGCGGGTGGAGAAGTTCTGCAGCGCCCTTCGGGACATGTACCAGGCTGAGCCCGCAGGCCCGGAAGGCATCCTGGTGGAGGTGGAACTGGTGAGGGCGCGGCTGGAAAGGAGCAGCAGCAAAAGCCAGGAGAGGGAGCTGGCCACCCCGGACTGGGCAGAGCGGCAGCCGGCCCGCGGGGGCCTGGCCGAGGTGCTGCTGGCGGGGGGTGACCGCCGGCGGCCGCGGGAGACGCAGGTGATCGCTGTGCTGGGTAAAGCGGGGCAGGGGAAGAGTCGCTGGGCCCGGGAAGCGAGCCGGGCCTGGGCCCGCGGCCAGCTGCCCCAGTACGACTTCGTCTTCTGCCTCCCCTGCCACTGTTTGGACCGTGGGGGGGACACCTACCGCCTGCAGGATCTGCTGTTCTCCCTGGGCCCCCGGCCGCTGCCGGTGGACGATGAGGTCTTCAGCTACGTCTGGAGGAGGCCCGACCGGGTTCTGCTCATCCTGGATGCCTCCGAGGGCCTCGAAGGCCAAGACGGCCCCCTGCACAGCGCGTGTGGACCCGTGTGCACAGAGCCCCACTCCGTCCGGGGACTGCTGGCGGGCCTCTTCCAGCGTAAGCTGCTGCGGGGCTGCACCCTGCTGCTCACGGCCCGGCCCCGGGGCCGCCTGGCCCAGAGCCTGAGCAAGGCCGACGCTCTGTTCGAGGTGGCCGGCTTCTCAGCCGAGCAGGCCAAGACCTACCTGACGCGCTACTTGGAGCGCGCAGGGGCGACCGAGCGCCAAGAGAGAGCCCTGGAACTCCTCCAGGGTCAGCCTTTCCTCCTCAGCCACTGCCACAGCCCCGCTTTGTGCCGGGCCGTGGGCCAGCTGTCCGAGGCCCTCCTGGAGCTGGGGGGCGAGACGGAGCTGCCCTCCACGCTCACGGGACTCTACGTGGGCCTGCTCGGCCCTGCCGCCCGCGACAGCCCCCCGGGGGCCCTGGCGGGACTGGCCAGGCTGGCCTGGGAGCTGGGCCGCAGACGCCGGGGCACCTTGCTGGAGAGCCAGTTCCCGTCGGCGGAGGCGAGGGCCTGGGCCGTGGCCAAGGGCTTGGTGCAGCCCGCCCCAGGGGCCGCGGCGGTGGGGCTGGCCTTCTCCAGCTTCCTTCTGCAGTGTTTCCTGGGGGCCGTGTGGCTGGCCCTGAGCAGCGACATCAAGGACAAGGAGCTGCCGCAGTACTTGGCCTTGACCCCGAGGAAGAAGAGGCCCTACGACAACTGGCTGGAGGGCGTGCCGCGGTTCCTGGCGGGGCTGGTTTTCCAGCCGCACGCCGACTGCCTCGGGGCCCTGGCGGGACCTGCTGCGGCCACCCTGAAGGACAGGAAGCAGAAAGTGCTCACCAGGTACCTGAAGCGGCTGCAGCCGGGGACGCTGCGGGCCGGACAGCTGCTGGAGCTGCTGCACTGCACCCGTGAGACTTTGGACGCTGGGCTCTGGCAGCACGTGGTGCAGGGGCTCCCCGCCCACCTCTCCTTCGTGGGCACCCGGCTCACGCCTCCCCACACCTATGTCCTGGGCAGCGCCTTGGAGGCGGCGGGCCGAGACTTCTCCCTGGACCTCTGCAGCACTGGCATTGACCCCCCTGGACTGGGCAGCCTCGTGGGACTCAGCTGCGTCACCCATTTCAGGTGGGGGCAGGGGCCGAGGGAGGGGGCTTCCGCTTACGGTCTTGGGGCTGTGCCCAGTGCTGGCTCTGCGGGGCGTCACTTCCTATGCACCGTAGCCGGGCAGGGGCAGGGGCAGGGGTGATTCCTTCCATTTTTTTAAGATGAGGAAGTCAAGGCTCAGAGAGGGATAGCAGCTCTCCCCAGGTCACACAGCGAGGGAAGAGCAGCCTCTTCCACCACTATTTGGAGGCCTGTCACGTGCCGGGCACAGGGCCACATTTAGAATCCAAGACTGATCTGGGCTCAAATTCATTTTCTTCTCGCTGTCCCCTAATCAAGCCACCATTTTGTCATGGGGAGATCGAGGCCACAGCCACCCCTTGGCCTTCCCCCACCTCCATTCTCTCCTTTTCCATTCTGCTTTCTATTCAAGAACTGACATCTGACCATACTCTACGTAGCCCTTTGATTCCTTAACTTGGCTCATTTAAATCCTTCAGGGATGTGTTTGATCACTTCAGCCTAATCTACAGAGAATCTCTCCCACCAGCCGCCTAAACATACATTACCCAAGCCGTAAGGTCCTAAACCACTGTAGTGGTTCCACCAAGATTTTAGCACGGGGCTTCCTGGTAGCCAAAGCAAAAAGGGAAACAAAACCACTGGGAGAGTTGAGAAAAGGGAGGAATCAATAAGAGCTGGAGTGGTCTTGGGGGGCTTCCTGAAGTAGGGATGCAATTGAGGAACAGAAAGTATCTGAATGGGTAGGAGGTCCCTTCATGGAGCTGCCCCTCCGTTATGGTCTAGCCCGGTCCTTGTGCCTGGGTCTGAGGCCTTTCCTCCACAGGGCTGCGCTGAGTGACATGGTGGGGCTGTGGGAGTCTCTACAGCAGCGTGGGGAGGCCAAGCTGCTCCGGGCGGTGGAGGAGAAGTTCACCATCGAGCCTTTCAAGGCCAAGTCCGTGAAGGATGTGGAAGATCTGGGCAACCTCGTGCAGATCCAGAGGTGAGGAGGAGGAGGCATGAGAGGCGGCTCAGAACATGCAGGTTGAGGACAGACAGGACCCAATATTAACTTGGCCGTTAGTGTTCCTCCTCTCCTTTGGGACATCCCGTGCCCTCCTCCAGGCAGCGGCCACCCCTCCCCCCCTGGGCGGAGCCTCCAGGACCGATCACGCTCTGTGCCATCCAAAACTTGCCACCACGAACCCCATTCGTTCTCAGCCAAAGCCAGCGAGAGATTCCCTGCTTAGAGTTAAGGAAATGCCTTCTCCTTCTGGTAACAGAAGTGATATCGATGGCCACCTTTCAAGGCAGCCGGGGCCCAGATCCTTCCCATTTTATGGATGACAGAGCTCTAAGGTCCAGGGGGCAGAGGAAACTTGAGGACAGAACATTTTTTCATTCTGTCCACATCCATTGTTTGAGCACCTACTACGTGCTGTCTGGGCTGGGTATTGTTAAGTGCTTACCCGGAGGCTCTTTTCCATGAAGGCTGCAGTAATCCTTCCTAATGTCCTGGTCTGAGGTTTTTTGTTTTTTGTTTTTTGTTTTTAATGTTTATTTTTTTGAGAGAGAGAGAGAAAAGCAGAGAGAGAGGGAGACAGGATCTGAAGCAGGCTCTGTGCTGACAGCAGAGAGCCCGATGCAGGGCTGGAACTTACGAACCGTGAGGTCATGATCTGAGCGGAAGTCGGCCACTTAACCGCCTCAGCCACCCAGGCGTCCCCTCTGAGGTGTCTCTAATAGGACCACAACAGTTGCGAGGAAGGCAGACCTTCTGGGGAATCTGGGGACACGGGGGCAGGCATCTTGCAATACTTAGGGGCTCAGTGACGGGCGAGGAGCCTGCTCCCCGTTAACATTGCCCGCCCGTTCTCTCCAGGACAAGAAGTTCTTCAGAAGATACGGCTGGAGAACTCCCTGCGGTCCGGGATCTAAAGAAGCTAGAGTTCGCGTAAGCAAAGGAGTGAATCATCTCGGGTCCCCACGAGGCGTCTCATCTAGCATTAGCTGGGCCTGTGCCACCCGGATGGAGATGGGTCCCCCAGATCATTCTTAGCCTCTGGCCTCGCCCCTCTGGACACCAGATCCAGCATCTGGGGCCTGGCCGGTCAAGGCTGGGGCTGCATTTTCTCGGGTGTGAAGCTACATGGCCCGTTTACCGGTGAACGTCCTCCTTCCCATTCATTCACTGGGCAGATATACTCAACTGACCCAGGCTACTGTCCTCGGTGAGGCTGCAGTCTAGTGTAAATAGACAATTATGACCTCCTGCGGTCAGTGGCGGTGACTCAGGGGCTGGGAGTACAGATTTGAGGGGAAGGTCAAAGGGGACTTTGCAGGGAAGGTGACTGAAGGGTTGAAGCTTGAGGACGGAGGAGGAATGAGCCAGGCGGGGAGGCCATGCAGAATGCAGGTATGGTTACTCTCTCCCCATTGTACAGATGAAGACACTGAGGCCTAGAGGGTGTCAACTCTCCGGAGTTACAGAAGTCAGGTCAGTCGGGCGCTTGCCCCAACAGAGGAAGAAGCTAAATTCGTGGGCGATCCTGGTGAGGGATCTAAAAGTCACCTCTAATGATTGGGAAGAAATTATTAAACGCCTACAGTGTCCTCAACGCATTTCGTAGGTGATCCGGGAGCTAGTCACTATCTTCCCCCGTTTTACAGATGAGGAAACTGAGGCCTAGCGAGGTTAAGCGACTTGCCCAAGGCCCCCCGCTGGTCCCCCGCAAGCAGCCTGCCCCTCGTGGTCTCTGCTCCCCCGCGCCCCAGAAAAAGCCAAGCATTTCTTGTTTTGAACAGAGACAAGGTGCCAGGTTTGTGCAGAGACAACAATGTTGCTGAAAAGAGGAAATGTATGAAAACAATCACCAAGGGCCCCTTCTGGCTTTGAAGTATTTTCAGCATAAAAAGCCCCTAGTTTGAGGCCGAAACTGTGTTCTGGGGAACAAGAGTTGTGAAGTGGAACGGCCCAGAACCAGGAGACTAGCCACCTGGAGGCCAGAAGCCACGAGAAAGTTCTGAGGAAGGAAGGAAGGAAGGAAAGACCTATTTCGGGTGTGTGACGGGCAGCCGCGGTGCCAGATAGCACGCAGGCCCCGTCTGCCTGGAGATGAGGCCGTGGGTTCTGCTGGGGGAGAGGGTTCTTCCCGGATTCGGCCCCCATCTGCTTCCCCACCCGTCAGTTTCCCGGGCCGCCTTCCCTGCTCACTCCATTCCGGCCCTATGAGTCTCCTGGTTGGCTTCCAACCTCACTAGGCACCAACCGGCCTCTGGGCCTTTGCACGGCCTGTGTCTTCTGCGCACAATGCTCTTCCCCAGGTATCTGCACGCCCCACGCCCAGACTTTCTCACTTCCTTCTGGTTTCCACTGAGCGAGGCCATCTCACTCCCATGTTTCAAAGTACGATTTCACCCTCCTCACTGCCGTACTTTTCTCTGTATTACTTATTGTCTCCCGCACCAGACAACTTACCGATTTCTTCATCCGTCTTGCCCCCCGGAACCCCACCCCCAGACTGTCATCTCCATGAGGGCCAGGATTTCTGTCTGTTACATGTCTGTAGACACGGAATCGACATTCGATGCGTGAATTCTGTGATCCTTCCGACAAGCTCTTGAGATGGGGGCTGAATCTGAGGACACAGAGACGGAGGTGAAGGGAGTTGCCCACAAGGCCCCACGGGAGCCAAGTGGTATCGCCCGTAGTTCAAATCAGAATTTGGACTCCTCCCGCCTCGTGACCTTTTAGTGAGGCTGGCGGTTCCCAGACTGAGATTTCAGTTACCATCTCTTCATCATTATCAGAGGTGTTCGTTCAAACAAGCAAAAGTTTTTCTCTAGGAAGGGGCATTTTATGACATTTCAGAATCAAAGACCGGTCTTCACATTGGGGACGCTTAACCTTGTATTTTAAGAGCAGGACAAAACAGCCCTCTGGCGTCTTTATTTTTCTCATTCCCTGGAGGTCAGGCGTGGATGTCAATCCAGGCTGTGAGACCTTGTGTGGATTAGGTAACCTCTCTGTGCCTCGGTTTCCCCATCTGTAAAACGGGGTTAAGAAGCGCCCTCAGCTCAGAGTCCTTGTGCGGGTGAGATGAAATCTAATCTGAGCGAAGGATCCAGCATGTGCCTGGCACGTAATAAGTGCTCCATAAACAGTTTTATTTGTTAGTAAAATGTAATGGCAAATAAGTAAGCCGTGTTTTTTCAAGACTGGTGGGTTGTCAGGCCAGAATGTGGGAACCACGTCCGCAGGCCAGGAGCCCAGCTGGCCTCTTGGGGCCTGGGGGGCTTTGGAACAAAAGGCATTGGGTGGCATCTGGTGGCGGTCAGGGGAGGGAAGGCCCTAGGGAGGCAGGAAGGGGAAGAGACCTCGGGTGAGCCTGCCTTCTGTGCCCTTTCCAGCCTACCCTGGGGCCAAATTAAGGAGCTATGGCTGTTCCAGGCTCTTACATCTGCTCTTTGCCTCTTAGGCTGGGCCCCGTCTCAGGCCCCCAGGCTTTTCCCAAGCTGGTGAGGATCCTCGAGGCCTTTTCCTCCCTTCAGCATCTGGAGTGAGTATGGACCCGGGTACCTTCCCTGCGGCCTCTGGTTTCAATAACCCCAAACCCTGGCCCTGAGGAAGGTGTGCAAAGGAAGTCTTTCTGTATCTGGCCCTTCCTCCCTCTCTCCTGCTGCCTCCTCAGTACGGCTGGTGGGAATGGCCTGAGGCCCCCACCGCAGGGAAGCTATGGATGAGAATCCCCAGTAACAAAACAGTGGAATCCTTTCGTGACCTTTGATGTCACGTGCTCTTCCGTCCTGGATGTCACGTGCTGTTCCCACCTTCCCCATGGGGAGGCGGGGTCGGGGAAGCACGATCCCCTTGCACGATGGTGATCCCAAGAGGTTAAGGCAGCTGTCAAAGCTCAGGAGGCCTCCAGGGGTGAAGCGGGGGGAGGAATGATTCAGTTCCCCGGAGAGTCAGAACCTCGTCCCCTTGTTGGCCAGCTGGCGCCCCTGGGGGATGAAGACCGGCTCTCAAAAGTTTGCCTGTGGCGTGTCCAAGGTGGGGGGTGGTGGGCATGGGAGGGGGCTGCTGGCCAGCTGGCCTCCAGGCTCCCGGCTGACGGCTCCTCCCTCTGATGCCACCTGCAGCCTGGACTCTCTGAGCGAGAACAAGATTGGCGACGAGGGTGTCGAGCAGCTGTCGGCCACCTTCCCGCGGCTCAAGGCCCTGGAGACCCTCAAGTGAGTGCCGGGGCTGCCCCTCCTGCGGCATTTGGCTTTCGTTTTCTTTCGTGTCCACCCAGCCATGCAGTCATTCACTTGCTCCCTGATGCAGTCACGCGTGCGCTCGAGCATCGTGCTAATTTAATCAGCAAATGCACGGGGCGCCTGGGTGGCTCAGTCGGGTAAGCGTCCGACTTCAGCTCATGTTCTTACAGTTCACGAGTTCGAGCCCCAAGTCGGGCTCTGTGCTGACAGCTCAGAGCCTGGAGCCTGCTTCAGATTCTGTGTGTGTGTGTGTGTGTGTGTGTGTGTGTGTGTGTCCGCTCCTCCCCCACTCACGCTCTCTCTCTCTCTCTCTCTCTCAAAAATAAATAAACATTAAAAAAAAAGATTTTAATCAGCAAATGCTGCAGGACCGCCTACTCTGTGCCTGTGCAGGCACCACTGGAGGGCCTGGAGACCCAGCTTCCCAGCTTTAAACAAAACAATGCCCCTGACCTCAGGGATCTCCTAGTAAACAAGTGAGCAAACAAATAAATCTATAATTATGAAGTGCACAGTGATGAACATAATTAACACGTAGGGAGAGAAAATGACAGGGAGGAGGGGGCTGGTGAAAGAGGAAAAACGGTCTAGGATTTGTCACCAAAACATTACCAAAATAGCAGACGTTTATTTTTTTTAATGTTTATTAGAGAGACAGAGAGAGAGGGTGTGGGGGAGGAGCAGAGAGAGGTGAGGGCACAGAGGATCCGAAGCAGGCGCCACACGAACAGCAGACAGCCTGACATGGGGCTCGAACTCACCAACCATGAGATCATGACCTGAGCTGAAGCCGGATGCTTAACAGACTGCGCCATCCAGGCACCCCATAAATATTTATGAAAAAAACAAACAAACTGTCCTGGGTTTCGGGAAGTGGATGGATACAGTGTAGGAGAATCTACATGGTCGTTTATTGAAACTGTCATCAAAGTCTATGCACGCTCCGCCTCGTAATCAGGACCCAGGACAGCCGCAGGATTCGCTATGGGATTTCCTTGAATGCAGGGACACTGAGGCGTCCCGTCTAATTTATAGCATTCTAGGTAACACTGTGGGGAAGCTGGCTCTCCCTCTCTCCCTGCCCGCCCCCTACCTCCTTCCTTCCCTCCCCGTCCTGCCTTTCGTTCCTGTCATCTTTTCCCCACTTACGTACCGAGCACCTGTCATGTACTTTGCACCCGTGTCGGCACAAGGATACAGTCAGGAACAAAACAGATCTGGCAGTAAACAATACGAATACTTATTCACTTACAGTGTGGAGCTGTGGGCCAAAGGGGAAAGGGGGATGGTATCCAATCCTAGAACAGGTGTGTGTGTGGGGGGGGGGGAGTGTGATCTCTTTCTCGTTAGTTCTCACCCTCGCCTCCCACTCAGCCACAGGACAGAACAGTATCTCTTTATTAAGAGCACGCATTACCCACAGCGCCATTCACAGCCTGTTTCCCACGACCGTCCTCGAGGCAGATGGGCACGTGTTTGCTGCTCCGGGCCACCCTGTGAGGAGGAAGCGAGAGTTCCCCGGCTCTACCCCGGGGTGGGTGGGCACAAGTTTGGTGCTAAGCCCTTGCTGTCCCGTCCCCGCAGCTTGTCTCAGAACAACATCACCGACGTGGGCGCCTGCAAGCTCGCCGAGGCCCTGCCCTCGCTGGCTGAGTCCCTCCTCAGGCTCAGGTGAGTGGGCACCCCCTCTCCCCCATCGACCAGGCGCTGAGCGGGCGGGCTGGGGGAGGGCTGAGAGCCCCGCTCTGTGCAGGTGCAAAGCCCAGCACTGGGGCCGGAGGCCGTTCCTGCAGACTGTTGCGTGGCTTGCCATTGTGGTAGGTGGTGGGGGGGTTGACCGAAAATCCAGTATGAGCACAGGCCCCTGCAGCTGGGCCATGCCACGCCTCCCCCCCCCCCCCCCCCCCAACGAGAGGATAGCAGGTCCTGGGAAAAGAGCACCTGGCAAACTAGACAAGTTGCTTACTCATGCGAGACTGTTGGCTCCTTTGGAAAACGGGTACTATCCCAGTGGCCTATGGAAAGGGCTTGGTTCAGTGCCTGGCTGTGGTGCACCATAAATACTGGTCCTCTTTCCCCAGGGGAGGGCAGGACTGAGCCTTTGCCCAGGCTGCCGGTTTCTAGAAGGCAGCCTTGGCTGGCTCTAGTCGCTCACACAGTGCCTGCACCGCCACCTTCTGGTGGGCCTTGGCATAGCACCTCTTGCTCTATGATTACTTCCTGCCTGGCTCCCTGATGGTCCCAGGACAGATTGGGGGGTGGGGGAGCTTGGACCAGAGCCCCAGTCATTCAGCTCTGTCTCTCTCCTCTCTCCCCAGGCTGGGAGGAGTTTCCTGCTCCTTCCTCAGCCCTCACCACCCGCCTAAGACAGCCAGAGTCATGTTTCCAAGGGAGATGGTACCTGGTTCATCTAGTTATTGACACATCCATTTTTTATCCTTCCAGCCAGGGTTGCCATGTGCAGCTGTGTGGGTCGTATATTGTGCAACTTGCAGTCTATGGGATTGGCACTTCCTAGAGTTGTGCAGGGCATGTAACTGCCTCTAATATCAACCATGGGTCAGAACTTGTGCTAGGAACTGGAGATACGGCTATGAACAAAACAGATACGGTTCTTGCCTTCAGGCCTGATAAATTCATGCATTATATTATTCGTGCATAATAAATTCATGCATTATTCATGCATAATAAATAAGTAAGCATAGGCACAAATATTTTAAACTAGCGACTCATGCTGGGAAGGAAACAAACAAGGGCCCAAGCGGGTACAATGGGAGTAGTGAATTCACCCAGGAGGTCAGGAGCCCCTTCCCTTTCTGTGGGAGTCGCTCAGGGACAAGCATTCCGGGAGGAGGTAACAGAAGATGCAAAGGCCTTGAGGTGGGAAAGAGTTCGAGTCTTTGCCAGAAGGGCCACTGTGGCTGGCTCCCAGGAATAAGGGACACAGGGTGGGACATGAGGTGGGAGAGGTAGGGGAGGTCAGATTGAGCAGGGAGGCCCTCGTAGGTCAGGAGGGGGCTTTTGATGGGGCATATCGGGGCAATCTCTGATCTCCCACTTTATTTTTTTAAATTTTTTTTTCAACGTTTTTATTTATTTTTGGGACAGAGAGAGACAGAGCATGAACGGGGGAGGGGCAGAGAGAGAGGGAGACACAGAATCGGAAACAGGCTCCAGGCTCCGAGCCATCAGCCCAGAGCCTGATGCGGGGCTCGAACTCACGGACCGCGAGATCGTGACCTGGCTGAAGTCGGACGCTTAACCGACTGCGCCACCCAGGCGCCCCTGATCTCCCACTTTAAAAGACCTCATCCTTTATGCAATCTAAGATGCCATCCACTGTAAGACCCCATTAAGAGGACAACACGCTGCTAATTAAACATTCATTATCAGACACATCCTGATCTCAACGATCTTCAAATATGAACCTGCATATCTTGGCATCAGTGAAATATGGGAAGAATCCTCTGTCCTTGGGCAGATGGGGAACCTCCTGGGTCCTACGACCCACCCCAGGAAGAAACTGCAAAGCCGCTACCTGTTTCCTCCCCTCAGTACCGGCCAACCTGTGACATCAGGGGACGCTGGAGCTTAGCCTGAATCCACTTTGCTGCAGTATAGACCTGCTGCTTTTTACGTGCAGCTCGGCGGTATGGCCCTGAGGCTGAGTCATGGCCAAGTCGTGGCCTTGAAATGAGGACCAAGGCAGACCTGGCTTGTTAAAAAGACGGTCGTTGATGAGGGTACAGCTTATCGCACCAGTGACACCCATCATGTTATTTACCAGCTGGGGATACGCTGCAGAAACCCGAGCTGGCCCTGAGTGTTTCTCTCCCCTACTATCCCCACAGCTAGTCACACCATCCACGGTCACTCATATAATCCTGAGCCCACGCCGCCTCCCCAGCCCCAGACGTAGTAATAACCACAGCTAGTATTAAGTTCATTCCACATGCCCGTCCTATTCTGGGTATTGTGCCATCGATAACTCATTTATTCCTCCCCACAATTACTCATGCCCATTTTATGGAGGAGCAAGTTGAGTCATAGAGGAGTTAAGTCATTTGCCAAAGGTCACACAGGCAGCAAGCCCCGAGGCTGGGATTTGAACCTGTGAAGTCTCAGCCAGGAAGCTACTTCGGCTAAAGTCCCGTTGCTTCCCTGGGCTCACTGTGTGACCCCAGAGGAGCAGCCTCCGCTCTCGAGGCCTCAGTTTGCCCCTCCGTAAAATGGGGCCGGAATCCAGCTGGGTGTGGATCCCCCTGGGTCCTGACCTCCCGGCACCCCCGGCCCCTGCCCCGACCTCTGTTTTGACAGCTTATACAATAACTGCATCTGTGACATGGGAGCCGAGAGCCTGGCGCACGTGCTTCCAGACATGGGGTCCCTCCGGGTGCTGGAGTGAGTATGCCCAGGGGCAGTGGGTGGCCGGGGTCTGGGGCTTGCGGGGGCAGGGCTGCGGGCTCTCCTGCTGGCACCCTGGGAAGGGCAGGGCTGAGGTCTGGTTGCTGAGAGCGTGGTGGCCTGGGGCTGGATAGCCCCGAATGGGGGCCAGACCCTAGGATGGGTGTCTCTCCCCAGTGTCCAGTATAACAAGTTCACAGCCGCCGGGGCCCAGCAGCTGGCTGCCAGCCTGAGAAAGTGCCCTCACGTGGAGACGCTGGCGTAAGTATCAGCCCGCGGCGGGCAGAGGGCCGCCAGCCCTCCTGTGAGCCCTGAGCTCAAATCCCACTGTGGCCCTCGCCAGTGTGGCACCTGGCCTCAGTTTCTTTGTCTGTAAAATGGGAGCGAGAACAATGCTTACCCCCAAGCAGTTCTTTGAGGTTTAAAATAATCTAGGTGTATAAAGCACTCGGAACAGCGGCTGGTACCTGAAAATGGCCAACGCGTTAGGGTGAACGCTATGAAGGCACTTGTTTGCTATTATTTTGGACCCGGAAAATGTGGCAGTTTGGTTCCAACTTATGTATTGTTTTGTCCCAACGATGTCTGATGTCCAGTGTCGGTACTTTATGCTGTTCCAAGGCGCTTCCAGTACAGAATCACTCCTATCTTCCAAGGTAGATCTTAAGAGACCCACTTTACAGACGAGGAGAACGAGGCACAGAGAGGCTCACTAACCTTTTTGAGGTCGCACAGCCAAGTCATTAGCAGAACCAGGTCTAAAGAAAGGGGCCTCAGGGTGGTAGGAGGGAATTGAGGGCTTGCACTGGGGACTCCGGGCCCCCGTCTCTGCTCTAACCCGGCCCCTGCATGCCATGGCCATCGCAGGATGTGGACGCCCACCATCCCGTTTGGCGTCCACGAGCACCTACAGCAGCTGGATTCGCGGATCAGCCTGAAGTGATCTCCGCGATGCCCGGGACAAGGTGACTGAGGTGGGCTTGGGCGGGGAGAGCCGCGGGGGCTGCTGGGGTCAGTGTGATGTGAAGTCCGAGTCCGTAAAAAGTGGGCGGGGGCGGCGGGTGGGAGCTGGACCGTGCGGCACCTGGGGCGTCCCCCTGCGATTGGTGGAGGTGAGTTTAAAGGCTTTGGGGACTCGGGCTCTGGGCGTCCTCCCTGTGGCCAGGCGTGGGAGGTGGGGGCAGGGCGTGGGGGTGGCTGTCCTGCAGTGTCCCCATAGGCATTTGCTCTACAGGTTTCTGTGCCATGACGGTCCCCTCGCTTCCGCGCTCCCCCAACCTGTGACGTCTCCCTCCTCCATCATCTCCACCTCATCCCAACTTTTTTATTAAACTTTTTTTTTTTTTTTTTTTTTTTTTTTTTGAGAGAGAGAGAGGCCGTGAGCCGGGGAGGGACAGAGAGAGAGAGGGAGACACAGAATCTGAAGCAGGCTCCAGGCTCCAAGCTGTCAGCACAGAGCCTGACACGGGGTTTGAACTCACAAACTGTGAGATCGTGACCTGAGCCGAAGTCGGACGCTTAACCGACTGAGCCACCCAGGCGCCAACCCCCATCCTGACAGCACTCCATCCTGGGTCAAGCTGCCCCGTCTAAAGCTTTCTGACCTACCCCTTCTCCTGGCCTCTCACAGCATGTTCTCTGAGGACGCCGACCACGCTGGACCTTGAACTGGTTGTTTGTGGACGCGGTGCTTCTTGGGCCGTCGCCCGTGAGCCTCAGCATCCTGGTGCCCGGCCCTACCGGCTCAGGGCCGGTCCCCACCCAGCTCTGGGAAGGCCTTTGGCCTGCTCTGCGGACGGACCCAGGCCCGGCTCCAGGCTCCTGTGGGGCCCAGGTCGATGCCGGCCCCGACGGACGGGTGCACGACCGGTGGTGACGCAGGCCACCCAGGGGCCCTGAGGCATCCACCAGGACGCTCCTGGCAGCCGTGGCCGGGCCGGAGTGAGGGATTGAGGCGGCCACATCTCTGCCTCCCCAGGTCCCTGTCCGCCTGGGGAGAAGTCACTTCTCTGCACTGCTCTCCTAACAAGGATGCCGGGTGCTCTCAGGACACGGGCGGCTGGCCCCACCTGCTGATTTCCCTGTGACAGGCGGGGAGTCTGTGGCAGCTGCTGTCCGTCTCCAGGACTCACTGTTTTGCACTAACTTTGTCGAGGTCGAAGCTCCGCCCGGCCAGACACACTGGACTTGAGCCGGAAAGAGCTGACCGTGCCCTAACGGTGGGGGGAGGGGAGTGGGCCGGAACCACACCTGCCTCTCGGCCTTCACTTCTTGGGTCATTTTCTCACTACAGTTTAAAAGGGCCCGTTGCATCTCACAGGCATGTCCACGGCTGGAGTTTCTACCACGATCGCCGTTGTGGGGGGTGCCCGCTGTTCGGTTATCTAAATGCATCACAAACTACCCCAAAATGCAGTGGGTTAAAACCACACACACGTTTACTCTGCTCACACGCCTGTTATGTGCGCTGTGCTGGGGGGGTGGGGGGGGGGGTTGGTGCACAACTCGTCTCCGCCCCGCTCAGTGTCAGCTGGGGCAGCTTGAAGGCCGGGGCTGGCATCATTTGAAGGCCCGGTCACTCCGTGCTGACTGGGGGTCGGGGGGCTAGGGTCTTGGTTCCTCTAAGAAACTGCCAGAGGAGGACCTTTCCACGTGGGCTGCTTTGGACTTCTTCCTAGCACAGTGGCTGTGCTGAAGGGCGATCACTTTCTACGGCATCCTGAGCTTTGGTGGACAGTTTGTTATTTGGGGATCAGTAAGTTGAAGCACCATAAGCCTTGCAGGGGGGATGTTTTCCTCTGCTCTATGCTGGGAGCCGTTCCTCAGTCAAGCTGCAATCCTGCCCTGGCCGAGGTGAGCCTGGAAGGGACCAGAGGCTTTGCCATCTGCACAGAGCGCTGCCAGCTCGGCTCTTGTTGTTGCTTTTTTGCTGGAGCATGACCCACTTGGTCAGAAGTCCTGATTCAGGAGAAGTCTGCTTTCTCCTGGTGGCAGGGGGAGCTGTCTGTTCGGCTATAGTTGCACCAGCCCTGATGCCTGGGTCCCAACTCTCTGTTTCCCAAGGTTGCGGGGCAGGAGTTAGGAGGGTCACAGGGATTCGGTCTTTGCAAAGAGGTGGAGGCCTTTTTTCTCGGCCCAGCTACAAAGGACACCAGGCGTTGTGACCCAGGTTTTTTGGGGTTTGAGAGAGTGTGTGAGTGGGGGAGGGACACAGAGAGAGGAGGACAAAGGATCCGAAGCGGGCTCTGCGCTGACAGCAGGAAGCCCGAGGCGGGGTTTGAACTCACGAACTGCGGGATCATGACCTGAGCCAAAGTCGGATGCTCAACCCACTGAGCCACCCAGCTGCCCCCAGGGTTGGGTTTTAAATAGCTGGGGCATCATTCCTCAGGGGGTCCCGGCATTTGGGGATTGCATGCCATCCATGGGCTCCCGTTTGTATAGCTACAGGGGTGAGCACTGAGCCACCCCCACCCCCACCCCAGTGCAGGCCTCTGCTGGCTCTCAGCCGGGTGGGGGGGGCACCATCATACCCACTGCTTTCGGTCTGTTCAGAGATGACACATTCCCATCAGAGACCGTGATTACTCATCGTTCGGACTCTTGAATGATAGCTGCCATTTATTAAATGAGCTGATACATGTAAAGTGCTTATCACCGTGCAAGGGATATAGTAAGTGTTCGATAAATATCGGTAATGATCACTTTGTGCCAATACTGTGTGAAACCCTTCCTGCTCAAAGGGACCACGGTCTAGGGCCAGCAGCACAGACCCCCAGAGCTAGACTGCTTGGGCTCAGCGCCCAGCTCACCACTTGTGCAGATTCCTTCTCTGTGCCTCAGTCTCATCGTACGAAAAGTGGGCATAGTTTCAGTATCCCCTTCATGGAGGTTACGCAGAGATCCAGGGAGCTAACATGCTGACAAGAGCTGGCATACAGCTCAATACTTGTTAGCTGTCCCTATTACATAGGAATATGTGTTTTCTTCCTGCGTCTGCCTGGAATGTTCTTCCTGGCCCTTGGGACAACTTCTGACCCTGTAGGACTCCGTTTAAAGGACAGCAGCTCCTTAGGAAGGTCTACCAGACCACCCTATTGAATAGATGCCCCTCACTCCCACTCTCCAAATTGGTCTGTCGTTTCTTTTTCATGTTTATTTGTTGTGTTGTCTGCTTTTGTTCTGGGATGTGGGCTTCAGTAGGGCCGGTGACCTGTCTGCTTTGCTCATTGCTCTGTCCTCTGCACCCAGCAAGGTGCCTGAACATAGTAAGTGCTCAGTAAATGTTTGTGGAATGAATGATCCTCACCGCTTTGCTTTCTTTCCTTTTTTCATTCCACAAACATCTGCTGAGGGCACGGTAGCATACTCAATAGAATGCTCAAGGTGCCTGCTCTGGGAAGTCATGTATTTTAGTCAATTAAAAAAAACTCCCCAGGTAGGGCTGTCTGGTGTGATTGGGCGGTCTGTGCACTGCACAAAGGCACCTGGACAAGGGGGCTCGTGGGGGCTGCAAACCAGTGTGGGCTCTGCTTGCCAAGCTGTGAGTCCTGATATGGAGCCATGCGAGCCCAGTGGGGACCTTGGTAATCAGCACCAAGTCACGTTATGAGGTACGTAAATTACTGTCCCCATTTCTCAGAAGTGACTTGCCTAAGGCCACACCCCTATAGAGGAGGGAGTCAGGAGACAAACCTGCCTTCCGCTTTCCTTGGGGGAGTGGGTGTCCACAGGCATGGGCACAGCATGCTGGAATCGCTCCCAGAGCGCCACTCGCTGGGTGGGGGAAGGGGCCGGGGCATCTGTCTGGAGTCACGCTGTGCGTTGATGGCCTGATTCCACATCTACTGCATCTTTTAAATAAATCCTCAGCTTTCCCCTCCGGTCTCTCGCCCCATGAAAGCATCTCCCTTCGCAGGCTCACGTCTCTCCTTGGGTCTCTCAAATATGTCCTGGTCACCTTCCCTGGCGCCCTTTCTCAGCACAGGGAGACAGGGGGCGCTGTAGCTGCCTTTTCCCTGAAGATCTGCAGGCGGCCTGACCCCCCCTCACCTGTGTCCCCACCCACACAATGCACCAATCCTTGTACCTTGCTTAACACGGTGTGCACGTGATGGTGTCTCCTTCCCTCCCCGCGCTCGTTCCATCATCCCTAGCACAAGTCTCTGGGTGCGTCTCTGGGATCCGGGCCATCACGCCCCGCAGGCTGGGCCCAGCCTCTCCGCCTGGACTCCCACGCCAGCCCAGCTTGGCCCCAAGCTGGAGAAGCCTGGCCTCTTGTGCCCCTTTGTCAAGCACGGGGTCCTGCATCAGGGCTGCTTTCCCGAATCTCAAAGAAAAAAACCCAAAAATAGGCAGGGCCCCCACAGGCTGGAGTTGGTTGCATACATTTTTTAATTGAAAGAAGTCAGCCTCCTAAGTATTGCTTTTACAGGCTTATCGACATCAAGTATTCATACCGCTCACATTTGCAAAAACATTTCTGGCCAGCGGAGCAGCGAGGCACCCCCCCGCATGACGGATCAGTCCTGGCAACTTGATGCAGAACGAGCAACTGGAAACGAATAAGTCAAGCCCGACCCTCGCCCCCGACACGATCCTTGGCTTCTTTTCCTTCTGACTTACTCCCTGAAATAGTCGCTGCATCTAAGACCAGCCTCGGGGCCAAACCTGGCCAAGCTTTGGGCTCCGCTGGCCTCCAACGGAGCTGGGAGTGGCTTCCGCAGTGGGTCCGCAGTTTGAAGCATCCTCTCGGAAGATGAAGTGTGGAGAAGCAGGAGCGGTCGGGGGTGAAGAGCGGGGAGGCAGACTCTGGCTGGGTTCCTGTAAACATCCATCGCCAACGCGAAGGTCAGAAGCCAAGGCAAGGCCATTTGTGCGACGCTGAGGGTGGGGGAGGTCTTCGGATGCCCCTGCCTTTCCCCGGGGACAGGGGTACAGGCCTTCCGGGCCTCGGCTCTCAGTCTCCATCTCTCTGCCCCACCCTCCTGGGTCCGGACAGAAACCTCTCTGTTGGCACGGAGCTCTCGGGGGAAGCAGGCCTAACGAGAAGGGAAAAGGGGTGTTACTGGCACAGAAGCATGGCCCGCCACCCATTTGGGGGTATATCTGGGTCCAACCTCCAGGCCCCGGGAGGCCAAAGGAGGGCAGGGAGGCCTTCCCCCATCTCTTGCATTCAGAAACCATCAGAAGCTCCAGACTCGGGCTGGGGGTGTTTTCCTACAACTTTTGCTAATACCTTTTTTTTTTTTTTTCTAGTTTATTTACTTTCGAGAGAGACAGAGCGTGAGTGGGGGAGAGGCAGAGAGACAGGGAGACACAGAATAAGAAGCAGGCTCCTAGCTGTCAGCCCAGAGCCCGAAGCGGGTCTCAAACCCACCAACCGTGAGATCATGACCTGAGCCGACATCGGCCGCTTAACCGACTGAGCGCCCCACCCCCCACCCCGGCGTCCCATTACTGATAACTTTGTCACAATAAGTTCGCCTGATTTCTAAGGAGCCTGGACTGGAGAACCAGGGCAGTTTCCCTTTGGAGAGGAAGGACTGTCCACCCTGGGAGGGACGAGGGGGATCGGGACCCGAAGAAGGAGGGCAGCCTGCTCAGGGGTCACCCAGAGCCTGCTGGCCCACTTGAGCCCCAGGGCAGCCGAGCAAGCTCGGGTCGTGGGCGGGGCTTGGCCCCGCCTCCCGCCCCGCCTGGAAAATGCGACGGAGGCTGCGGCCGTCGCCAAGCTACTCCGCAGCCCCACCGGGCTCGTCCTCCGAGGACATGGCATCATCCTCGCGGCCAGGCCCTTCGGCGGCTCCCCGTTTCCCGTAGCCTCCGCTTTCTGCGTCCGGCGGGGTGGCGGCGTCTCTGCGGCGTCTTCCATTCCCCACCTGCCCTCCTGCCCCAGTTCTGTGCCTCATCTCTGCCGGCTCACTTCTGCAAATGCCGTCACGCATCCGATAGACCTTCTATGCGAAACACGTGACACGGACTGTGGTTCACCGACATGTGAGGTGTAACAATTCTCTGAGGTGGAGGGGGGCGTTCTGGGCCCTGCAGGACGGTTGTCAGCCCCCCCCCCCCCCCCGGGTCCCTGACCACTAAATGCCAGTAGCACCCCCGGGCACTGCGACAACTAAAAATGTACCCTTGTCCCGTTCCCAAGGGTCACTGGGGGGAGCAGAACCACCTCCACTGAGAACCATGCATCTCCCCAAGGTTCAGAGAAGCCAAGTGACCTGCCTAAGTCACACACCTGTGACAGGCGGAGCTGGCACTGGATGTAACAACAATCACAATCAGTAAAAGCTCAGGAGGTAGCAGCCACCTAAGTGCCACGAGCCCAGGGCGGAGGCTGCGGGTGCCTCGCTTGTTCCCTCCACTCACCCCTCCAGGGCATGCTGACCTGCCTCTTTACCCGAGGGCTGCCTGGTGTCCCACAGGCAAAGCCAAGGTCCCCCCACAGCTGCCTTCCAACCTGTGATGGCCAGGAAGGTGGTGAATCAATACCCCAGCTCCTGCACTCCACAGCTGAGGCGACTGAGCCATATTTGTCCCTACATTGGTCCCCAGAGTCCCTGAGCAGGACTGAGCCCGGGCCTGCAGTGGTGACCTACTGGATGACACAACCCTTTCCCGACTCACCCCCTACCAGTAGTTCCCAGGATCACCTCTCAAATAAGCGACTTGCCCTTGAATCTTTGTCCCAGGGTCCACTCCTGGGACAGCATCCCCAAGATGGCCCATGGCACTAAGTCATTTCATTCAGCTCTAACAACTCCCAGAGTTGTTAGACACACTGTTACGATTCCATTTTACAGATGAAGACACTGAGGTTCAGAGATAGTAAGTAACTTGTCTGGGATGCTCAGTTCCCCAGGGCTTCGTGCCCCTGGAGATTTTCAACCCTACCTAATTTCACACATCCTGTGTGCCAGGACCTGAGCCGGGGGCTGGGGACCCCGTGATAAATGCAGTCATGCCTTTGAGACACAATCTTGTGAGCAATTGCAGCCGAAGGTCAAAGACAGGGACGGGGACAGACGGAGCCCAGAGTCTGGGTGAGGCCATGCATGAAGAACACGCCAGTGGGGGGCGGGCGGGCTGGCGATGAGAGCACGGCAGGTCCTAGACCCGTGCTCCCCCCAGGTTCCTATGGGGTGGGGGAAGGGAGCAAGAAGGCAGGCCTTGGTGGAGGAGGGGGAGGGGCCAAATCTGCAAAGTTTCTCGTGTTCTCTGCCAGATTCTAGAGGCCAGCTGGGAACACATCCTTCCACTGCTCTGAGACCTTCCCTGGCTCCCACTGATGACACAGGCCAAGTCCTCGTGTCCTGGGCCCCACCCCCCCTCCCCCACTGGACCTGGGATGCAGAGGGGAAGCCAGGGGTGTGGCCAGAGCACTGGGGAGCTCAGCCATCTAGCAAGGTGTCCCTGGCTTCCCCTCCCTCCGAGGGACCTCTGGGGTTCCCTGCGGGGGTGCTCCTGAGAGCAGGGCTCACTCCAGAGCCCTCCAACACCGGGGATCATACTTAAGCCCATTTCAGACTTGTGTGGACAGGATGTCAGAGCACACAGTCACCCCCCAGGATGGGGACTCACTCCTCTCCCAATCCTGGTGACTACCACCAGCACGGAGTCCAGGCAAGCGGCGGTCTGGCTGGCCTGTGTCTCTCACACGGGCTAATCTCCCATCTGAACAGGCCCGGGGCTCCACAGGCACCGGCTCCAGCTGTATTCACCACGGCTCTGTTTTCACTGTGCTACCTGCAGGGTCACCTATTTATGGCAAATGTTGCTGGGTTTCACTTCTGATCGGAATATACGGGTCCGGTCTTTCTAGGACATCACTTCACTTTAAAAAGAGCTCGTTTAAAGAAAACAGTGACACAAGTAACAGTTCAGACGTTACAGCAGTGATTGTTGGTGGTGTCACATGGGGTGTGAGAGACCCTGATCAGTCGGTCCCACTCATTCCACAAAGGGCCCAGAGAGGGCAGTGACCTGCCCTAAGTCACACAGCAAGTTGAGGACAGCCCAGGTCTGTGTGTCCTCTGGAGGGTGTCCTGAGACCACTCATCTCTGCCACCTGCCGTGGCTGCTAAAGATCCCCTGGTTCCTGAACTTGCAAGTCTGGCCTCACGGCAAGCCCCTCAACGAGAATCTTGAGCATGTCAACGACAGGTGGTAACTCTACCTCGTGCTATGCGCTTTAACGCAGGTCCTAGCTCATTTACGCCTCAGAAGCACCTCAGGAGATGGGGCCAAGCAGGCTCATCATCCGGAATTTCAGATGGGGCTCCGAGAGGGTTCAGCAATTTGTTCAAGGCTACACAGCTCGCAGAGGGCAGAGCCAGGACTTGAACCTCCCCTCCACAGTCTGATCTGAGGTTCATTCATCGCCTTCTTCCAGGGCACCCAAAGCCTCAGGCTGAAAGCATCCTGGAGCCTCGGCTTGCAGAATCCCAGGCAGGGCGTTCTCCAACCTTCTAGTATCTTTAGTGCAGGACAGACAGTTCACTGGCCAATGGCTGTTTTGTTTTTTTTTTTTTTTCTTTCTTTCTGAAGCTGTAACCTCTCATTCCGTGCTACTCCCCGGATCCCGACAGAGGGAGTGGCCAGCTGACTCATTTCTGTCATTAAGAATGACAGCTGGGCACTTGAGCCATTTTAAGAACAATGTGTCAGCTCAATACCTCGGTGGAGAAGCCGCCTGGTTTGGCATTTGCCTTAAGTGAGAAAATGGCCCTTGTGTCTTGAGGGCGCTGGTGGGGCGATGCCCTGGACGTGCTGAAAGGAGATTTCTCTTCTCGATTCAGCCATCCTGCGGGCTTCCTCAGGGGCAGTCAGGACAAGGCCCATCTGTGGGGATTCAGGATCTGCCCCCTCCTAGCCGTGTGACCTCAGGCAAATTAACTTAATTTCTCGGGGCCTGTTTATTCATCTGAAACCAGAGGACAGTGCCTACCTCCCTGGAATGTTTGTGGTGAGGCTATGAAATCACATTGGTGGAATGCCTACGATACACAAGGCATTGGTAAGTAGCGGCCCCTCCCCTCCTTCCATCACTTCCCAGCTAGAAAATACACCAGGCAGGGCACCTCTTCCGTGCTGGGGGCCTTCTGAAAACAGTAGCCCTGTCGTCCTCCAAGGACCTCGCCTACCGGAAACCCACTGCTCACCAACCAACCAATTAAAGCAGCTACAGACAGATGTCACCTAGAACCAAAACGCCCTGCGTCTCCCCTGTGGTCTCAGTGACGGGCTGTGCCGCAGAAGGACCTCTGCCTCGTCTGGTCCAAGAGTTCACGGCCGGAAGGGGCTCAGAAAGGAGAAGCCGCCTGGGTCCGTGTCCCCCAGGGAAGCCAGCGTTCTGGAGAAGCAAGGGTCGGTTTCTTGAACCCAGGTCTGGTTCACGTGCCAGATGCTGACACTCATCAGTTGTCAGTTTTGTGATGATTCTTGGTCCAAAATGTGTCTCCAGTTGGTTGGTCCTAAGACATGGCAACTTTTGCCCTTGAGTCTTGCCTAAGAACTGCCTGGAGTATTATTTATTTGGTATTTTAAATGAATGCACTTTTTTTAAATTTTTTTTTAAAGGAACCTTTATGTCACTCTCATGAATAAAAAACAGTATCATTCGTCACACACCAAAGGCAATGCTAAAAAAAAAATACTATGAAAATGCAACGGTTAGTGCTAGCCAGATACCCCCGGCTTGTGAAGCAGCCTCAGCCTGGTTTCTCTGGTCTAAGGGAAAAGTAGCAGGTGCCCAAGAGTGACAGAGAACGTCAAGGAGGCACTGGGAGCGAGGCTAGGAGGCCCAACTGGCCACCTCATAGCTGGGTATCTGGGCTGAGTCACTGACCATCCCCAAGCCTCAGTTTCCCTCCCTGTATAGTGGAGCTAATGAGCCCAGCCCTGCCTGCTTCATGGGTGACGCTTAGGGGAAGCTAGGAGATGTGAGAGAGGCAGCTATTTTTAACCACCCAGCCAAGGCCAGGAAGGAATCCCAGGAATGAAGCCTTCCCCTCGGAGGGGGTGGTGGGGTGGTGATTGGAACCGGAAGTCGGAAGTGGCTCCCAGCCACTCCCAGGCTTGGGATGACAGCTGTGAGGGCACCAGCATCGCCGCCTCGACTCACTGGGTGCCTGACCCAGGGCTGCTTCAAAGGCCACCCAAACAGACACATCTTCCTTGGTAATTGGCCCCCAAGAGGAGACAAGGACTGGAGGAAAGGGGAAGGCCCTGGGCCGAGTCCCCTCTGGGTCTGACACACCATCAACACTGTCAGCGTCATTCAGGATCTGACTACACGCCCCTTCACACTCTCATCTAATGTGCATGAGCCTTTCCGCAGGTGCGACCCCTACCCTAGCTTACCGGACAGTGGCTGGTCTCCCATAACAAAGAGCAGCCCAGAGGCCCCAGGCCTTTAGCTGGCTTTGGTATGCGGCCAGAGGTTAATGATTTTGGCACTCACTTTTTCATCCATGCCTAGTAATGTTGGTTTTCTGTGTTCAGCGATATAAATAAACATCCCTTTAACAATAAATTTACATAGGGGCGCCTGGGTGGCTCCGTCAGGTGGGCTTCTGACTTCAGCTCAGGTCATGATCTCATGGCTCGCGGGTTCGAGCCCTGTGTTGGGCTCTGTGCTGACAGCTCAGTGCCTGGGGCCTGCTTCGGATTCTGTGTCTCCCTCTCTCTCTGCTCCTCCCCCGCTCACGCTTTCTCACTCTCACAAATAAATAAACATTAAAAATAAATTTAAATAGGGGTGCCTGGGTGACTCAGTTGGTTGAGTGTCCGACTTCAGCTCAGGTCATGATTTCACGGTCCATGGGTTTGAGCCCCATGTGGCGCCCTGTGCGGACAGCTCAGAGCCTGGAGCCTGCTTCCGATTCTGTGTCTCCCTCTTTCTCTCTGCCCTTCCCCTGCTCATGCTCTGTCTCTCTCTCTCTCTCTCTCTCAAAAATAAATAAACATAAAAAAGTAAATTCACATAAAAAAGTAGATTTTTGAAAGAGGAAATACTAAAACTAGTTTGATCACAACGGCAGGTGATAAAGGGAAAAACAGGAACTTTACAGTGGAGAGACCCAGTAGACATCACCTTAGGCCAGAGATCAAAGTTAACATCACCAGTAGTGGGACAGACGTCATGTGTCTCCTGATAACCATACACTCAGAAGGGCACTCACTCACTTCTCCGCGGGGTTCCTGCCAAAAGTGCATCATCTGAACCTAATCGCAAGAGTAAACATCAGATAAACCCAAATTGAGACTTGTGCTCCTCCAAAATGTCAATGTCATGAAAGATTAAGACAGAATGAGGGGCTGGTCGGGATCGAGGAGGACTCAAAAGACGTAACAATTAAGGCCAAGGGTGATCTGGGATGGGATCTGGGACCTCAACTCTGCCTTTCTATTGTGAAAGGGCCACTATTGGGCCAATTGGTGAGATCTGAATAAAGTCACAGACTGAATCTGGTTCATAGGCTCGCAACGGTGTTAAATTTGCCGATGTTGACAACTGTGACTGGGGTCATGGCAGTGAATGTCCTTGAGCTAAGCACACAGCCAGCGAAACATTTAGGGGTAAAGGAACATGAGGTCTGCAATCCGTTTTCAAACGGCTCAGGTGAGTAACTACACACATACACGTATGTGCACACACACACACACATGCAGGGCAAGCATGTGTTGCGTTCGGGAGCAAATGTGGCAACATGTCAATCAGTGCAACTGGTGACTTTGGGTGGGGACTACAGGGGAGTTCTCTGCACTCTTCTTGAAACTTCTGCCTAATTGGGAAATTACTTCAAGGTAAAGTTTGGTTTCAAAAACTCAGCAAAAAGGAGTGACAGCGTCTGTGCAGCAGGCCTGGGAGAGTTGCGAGCGCTATTCCAGGGTCGGGATTTGGGAGCCCCCCACCCCACCCCCACGAGCCCCTGCAAACCCAGCACTGGGTTGGGGAGCTCAGCTGTCTTCCTCAGCTTTGCTTCCTTGGCTCCTCACCCCTCCCTAATGGGGCCTTCTCCGCCCAGAGGGGCAGCCGGCACCCATGCGTCCCACGGCCAGCGGTCTTCCAGGTGAACCTAGCGGTAGGACAGAGTGGAAAGTCGGCCAGGCCAGGGGTGCACCTGCCTCCCCTTGCCATCAGCACCTGTCTCTTGCCTGGACCACAGCTATCTGGTTTCCCTCCTCTGCCGTGACACTTCTCCCCCCCCCCCCCCCCCCCCCCCCACCCCCAAGAGCTCCACCAGCTGCCTGAGAGATCTCCCGTGACCTGAATCTATTGTCCACGTCCCCGCAGAAATTCTGGGTTTCTGAGCAGGGCACTGACACACCAGCCTGGGTGTTCTGCTCATGGCACAGGCTGCCGACTAGCACGGAGGGGACCAGGGCGGGTAGATCACAAGGAGCAGCCGTGGCACCCGGTCAGGACCCGGAAGCCAGGAGCCCCTGTAATAGGTAGCCCGATGGTCTGGTTACTCGAGCTCCGAATCTGAGCTACACCAGGCCCCAGTGACTGACAGCAACATCCTGTAGGCTCTCCGTTTCCGGTGCGGAGAGGCTCTCTCCCACAGCCCTCCCTCCGTGCCAGAACAGGGACGAATCAATCCAGCTGCCCTGCCTCTGCATCGGAAACGCTGGCATGTGAGGACTCTCCGAAGGCTCCCAGGCCAGCCGCAGGGGCCTTTCTCCTGGGAAGGAGGGAGCTCCTGATTCCCCACTTCCTGCTCCTGGGCAATGATTAACACTCTAGGAAAAGTGCAGCCTCGACTCTACGGGGCCCAGATCTGGTGGCCCTGGGAGACCACAGGCAGTGGGAAAGGTCTCCTGAGGGTCCTGGGCTGGGAAGACAGTGGGGGAATTCTCTTTCAGGAGCCCAGACCCGAACCCACCCAGCACTCAGGAAAGCAGTCCTCCGTGGCTCACTGGGGGATGTGAATATTCATGTAGGAGTGCACAGGCAGGTTTATACATTTGCCAAAGCCTGAGCATACACACTCTCCATTACATCTGTTAATGCTAACAGTGGTTAACATGAATATGATCACTGACTGGACACAGGAGGGCCTAGGAGCTTTATATCCATCCCATTTAATCCTCACAATGAGATAGATTTCATTTGCCCCGCTCCTTAGAAGAGAAAACTGACCCACAGAGAGATACGTGACATGCCCAAGGTCACAGCCCGGACTGGGATTTGAACCAGGTACGTGCTCCTAATCACAACCCTAATACTGCCTCCTTCAAACAAATGTTTGATGAACGGTATCATGTTCAGACACACATAAGAGGAAAAAGAGGAGAGAAAGTGAGTGTACCCTGAGATCCTCCCCAGTCCCTGCTGCCTGGCCAGCCCTCCACCCCCGTCAGTGCTTCTATGACCTTGTCGTGCGTAACATTGAGAATGTGTCCGCGTGAGAACGAGCCAGAAGGAAAGAGATCTGACTACTGATGTTCCTCTGCTTACAGAAAGGGGCCCACAGATGCGGTGCAGTCGGACCATTTTTAGATCTCTCCCAGAGGCTTTTCCTGTTACTGGCCACCCTCCCCTACCCAGGTCTGGGCTTCCCCGGTCCCGGGGCCAAGGCCGCCTAGGCCTGGATTCGGGATTCGGGATTCGGGATTCGGGAAGAAGGACCGCTGTGCGTGACTTCCCCGCTCCATGGGGCTCCAGTATTGCCCCCCAGCCCCAGGCCTTCCTGCTTCCCAGCTTGGGCCCCGCCACTCTGACAGCTTTGCAAGGGTGTCCCTGAGACATGCTTCCTGGTGCTTCTGCTCAAACAGCCTTTGCTGCGAAGTTTGATGAAGCATTTGGGCTTAAGTTTTGGGTTCAGAGCATGCCAATGTTTTCATTTGGAAGGGGAAGTGTTTCTGTTGATGTGGTGAAGAGATAAAATGAGACATTCTTCACCAACTTACGCTGTCTCAAAGTCAAGCGCTTGGCTTGGAGGCAGAGATTCATCTTAGGCTCTCCAAGGCCTAGCACTGGGGCCTGGTGGAAGCAGGTGCAAAGGGCCTAGCACCAGGCACGGTGAAGGATCAATACTCGGGACAGGTTTTGAATACAGTCCACAGATTCTAGCTTCGCAAGGTGTTTTCAGTCTGTCTCTCCGTGTTCACCAACCTCGCCCTGGCCAAGCCCCCGCCGCCTCCAGCCTGGGCAACTACACACTTCCCAAACGGCTTCCCCAATCCACACTCGTGCCGACGACCCATTCTGCCCACAACTGCCGAAGTCATCTCTTGCTTAAAACCTTCTGCTGGCTTCCCCTTGCTCGTGGCCCTGGCCTCCCAGGTCCTGTAGGGTCTGCCCCCACCTGCCCCATTGATCTCTCCCGGGGCTGCTCTCCAGCCACAGTGGCCTCATTTTGGTGGCGGCACAAACCAGCTCTCCTACCCTACTGCCTGGGCACGAGCCACTGCCTGTGCCCGGATTGGTTTTCCCCAGATCTTCAGTCTGGCTCTGTCTACCAACTTAGGGCTAGCTCAAATACGTCATCTCCTGGAAGAGACCTTCTCTGACACCCCCTTTCTAAAGCAGCCCATCTCTATTCTGCTTTACTCACTCAACAGACATTTACTGAGTACCTACTAGATGCCAGGCACTTGTTCTAAGGGCTGAACTCAACAAGGATGGCCCAGGTCCTTCCCACATGTCTTAATGGCTCCCAGAAAATCTGATACCTTGCTTCGGAATCTGCTTGTGTCTTCTCTCCCCGTGCCAGGAGGGCCAGGGCTAAGTCTCTCTTGTTCACTGTGTTCACCCACGAGGCACAGTATGTACTCAGTAAATATTTTTCTTCGATCAAAGAACGGATTGATGGATGGATGGCAGGCAGGTAGGTAGGCAGACTGGGTAGGTATGCAAGAGTGGCTGACACTCTGCCTGGCACCTGGTTCTTGTTAAGGTCGCACTGAGCTCAAGTGAAGCTTTTCTCAAAGAAATGTCACTGTCCGCCCCTCAGGGGAGCCCTCAGCCCCCTACCACCCAGTGGGTCCTGCCCCATCCGGCATTCCCTCTGACTATGGTCATCTTGGCAAAGACTGGCAACAAGAGGAGGGGCGTTAGCTTGCGTGGGGCAAGTGGCATTAGTGTCTGTTTTCTCAAAGGAGCCCTTGCTACCTCGATATCCTCCCTTCGCTGCCACTCGGGTCCTGTGCTTAGTGATACTGCAGCACCGAACAGCGGAGGGGCTCAGCCAAAAAGTGCCTGCGTGTCCTCTCATCTTGTGCAGTCGCCTCTCTTCCCGGCTGGGAGACTGTGGCCAAGCCCTCCTCCTTCCTGGACCTTCATGTTCCTCCCATCGACACCCAAGGTGGGGCAGGACACGCAGCTTCCTGGTCGCAGCCCAGCGGCAGAGCTTTAACACCTCAGTGCAAAGATCCAGTGGCCCCTACTCCTCCTTGAGATCTTGCAAACCCCGTAGGCGGAGCCAGCCCCAGCTTGCCTAGTCTGCAAAAGCAACCTGCAAAACTGGCGGCCCTGGCAGACCCAAGCTGCGGTACTGCCCGGCACCCTGAAACCCGACTCCCGAACGGCAGCAAACCCAAGGCCAAAAGGAAGTGCAGACTTTGCTGAAGGAGGTTTCACCTCCTACGCCCTCGGCCCTGAGCCCTTGCTCTCAAGTCCCCACCCAGTCCCCGAAAGGGCTACGGGACAAAGGTGGTCGTGCCCAGCGTGTTAGCTCTTCTGACACTCCAAGTCTTTATCCTTCCGGGACTATGGGAATTCCGGAAAAACCAAGGTCACCATCAAGCCAGATGGAGGCAGAGGCGAGGTGCTGACAGATCTGCCTCAAAGGGATCTAGGTGCAAAGGCTTTTCCACAAGCTGTGACAGTAGGTACCGTGGCTAACCCAACACCATTCAGGCTCAGCCTCCCTTCCCCTCAACGACTGTCACCTTCACCGGGGAAAGCTTTGCAGCCCCAACTAAGGGCCTAACAGGGGTCTGGCCATTCCTGGCATCTTAAATAGACCTCCAGGAGGTGGATGGAGGAATCCCAAGCCTGGGGGAAGGGTGTGTGTCCGGTGTGGAGATGCCACCCTCTTCTTCGCCAGCGCCCCAACCCATCCTCATCTGGTGCAGAAAGGGCACTTACAGGTCTTGGAGGCCAGTGAGGGCCTCGTCCTGGGGGTCCCATCCCTGGCCAAACGATGCCCCCAACCAGCAGCGGCGGCAGGAATTGGGCGGCCGGTCCAGGCCGAGGGTTGCGGGTCGATGGGGGGGAGGGGAGGACGGTAGCCAAGCCTACTCCAAGTAACCATCGAAGACATCGAGCTCCGAGTCGGCATCGTAGAGGCCCGAACCGGGGTCGGAGAGCACGCCGAGGTCCACGAGCGCCTGGTCCATGTCCTCGGGCAGGAAGACGAGGCCCACATTGAGGACAATGTACTCCATGAGGAAGGCGTAGTATAGGATCAGCACATTGACGAAAAACAGGCCCACGTAGAACATAGAGGGCAGCAGCGACGGCGGCACGTAGGGGACCAGGGGGCCCAGCGCGTCCAGGTGGGCCGCGACCCGGGCGCCGGGCATGCAGGGGGCGGCGAGGGCGGCGGCGGCCCGGCGATCCCAGCGATCTCAGCCGCTGCGGCGCCCGGGCGGCCGGCAAGGGGGCAGCTCAGCCATGCAGGGACGCCCCGGGGGCTCGACCGAGGCGGCGCTGGGCCCCGGCGGTGCCCCCGCCGGTGTGCCGCGGCCCCTGCAGACGCTCCCTGGCCCCTGAAAAGCGCCCGGCGGGGTCCACGCACCCCCAGATGTGCCCACACGACCCTCTCGATCCTCCCGGCAGCCAGGGAGGCCCCCCTGAGGTGGCCGGCGGCTGCCCGGCTCCTCCGACGCGCCCCGCTCGCGCTCACTGGCCCTCCAAGAGCAGGCGGGGGCCCCACCGCAGCTCAGCGTCGAGGGCCAGTCCCGGCGGCTGTCTCTTCAGCCCCGCCCGGCAGTTCCTCGCGCCCCCTCCGCGGCCCCGCAGGCCCAGCACCCATGGCTGCGGCCGCCGCGTCGCCCTCCTGGTCGCGTTCCGAGCACCGCCTCCCAAGCGGCCCCGCGCTCATTGGCCAGCCGCCCGCTGCCCGCGCTCATTGGCCTGCTCGACGCCCGCGGTCATTGGTCCGAGACGTCCGGGGGAGGTACCGCTTCGCTCCGCCCCTCGGGGTGCTGGCCTCTGACTTGCTTTCCTGGTTCCGGGCTCCGCCCAGGTCTCAAATCCAATTCGTTCTGAGAATCCCCCACGGAGTAGCGGGAGGGGAAAGAGACAGAACGCAGTTCGAACCTGCACGTATCCTAAGGGCTACGAAAGCTGGAGGAAACCGCAAACTTCTCAGCAACCCCCTAGACTTGGGTATGGCGTCACGCCTCTTTGGGACTCAGTTTACTTGTCAAAAGGAGGCAGGATGGGGGGCGGTGAATTTACCAGTGAAACTCTCCGACTTCCCAAAGTGGCAATTTTCCGTGGTGGGGAAGAGCTCCTTGAGCTCTCCAAATCCTGGCTGCATCGCGGGGGTCTACATAATAGGGTTCAGGGACACCCTGAAGACATTCCCAGGCAGCTCAGACCTGCAGCAGTGGGGGTGCTTCTTGTTTTTACTTTGTAAAGCATGTTTAAAAACAGTCCGTGTTAGGGGCGCCTGGATGACTCAGTAGGTTAAGCATCTGACTCTTGACTCTTGATTCCAGCTCATGATCTCATAGTTGGTGAGATAGATCCCTGTATCGGACTCTGTGCTGATAATGCAGAGCTGGATTGGGATTCACTGTCTCCCTTTCTCCGCCCCTCTCTCGCTCTTTCTCTGCTCTCCTCCTCAAAATAAATAAATAAACATTAAAAAAAAAACAACAAACCAGTACGTGGTTAAACATTAAAACGTCCAAGAAGTACGTAGAGAAGTGAGTCTGCTACTCACTGATTTCCCCTCCTCATGAGCAACCCCTGTATATCCTTCAGGAGACTGATCTTGCCCCAAGCAATCTTCCAGAGCAGTTCAACAGATCTTTACATCTCAGGCCACACTGGGCTGGGTGCTTTACATACATTGCTTCATTGTAGCTAGATGGGGTAGTGTAGTATGTTACCACTTTCTACAGATCAGGAAATCTAGGCCCAGGGAAAAGGGAGGACCCAAGAAGATGCTAGGTCCGCATGTGTTTGGAGAACAGACCTGCCCTTTTTCTCCATGGCTGTTTTCTTGCCCCTCAGATGAATTACAGAGAAAACCATTAATTCTCCAACTGCTGAAGGTGAAACCTTCATGCAATCATTCATTCACTATGCCAATATTTTTGTTGTGGTTTATTTTGGGAGAGAAAGAAAGCACGAGCAGGGGAGGGGCAGAGAGACAGAGAGAGAGAGAGAGAGAGAGAATCCCAAGCTGGATGTCACCCTCAAGATGATGACCTGAGGGAAGCCAAGAGTCAGATGCTCAAACCACGGAGCCACCAGGCGCCGCACTCTGCCAGTATTTGTTGAGCACCTATGATGTGCAAAACTTTGTGCTAGGAAGTGGGGAGAACATTGGCCCTTAGCCCAAGTCTGAACACAGTTAATGGGACACCATAGATTGTAGAGAACTGTCTGGTGTAGAAATGAATGAATGAATAGTGACCACGGCAGTCTTGCCTCCAGGGAGCTTGTCACTCCCCAGGACAGAAATTTAGATACACTTCTTGGCTCATGTGGGGAAAGAAAAAAATTGTTAAGATCAAGGCCGTTACCAATTTGGTACAGATTAGTAGCTTATTGGGGCATTAAATAAGGGTGCCAGGGTTTGAACCATGAGCGTAGGTAAGTCAATCCCTTAAACCTGTGATTCAGATTTTCCGGGGAGGAGGGGGGCGGCATGGGGATAACAGTATCCGCGTCATAGGCTGGTTGTTAGAATTAAGTAACAATATATGCAAATCGCTTAGGACATTGGCACATAGTATATATAGTGCAATAGCTACTCTTATCGTAAAAGCTAATAATTATCAACACTGCGGTTACTTTGAGTCACCCAACTTCACCGATGCCCTCCTCAAGGCTCCGCGCACAGGTTTCCCATTCCCGCCCACCGTAAGATACTGCGGGCTCTCCTCTCGCTCCGCCTCTTCTCCAAGGCCGCAGGTCCGTAGGTGCGTGATGCACGCCGGGCCTCGTAGTTCGTTTGCAGAGTCCTCTCGGCGGGGGCCTCGCGGGAGGACTGCATTTCCCAGCGTTCCCCGTGGCGGCGGCCGTAAAGCGCGGCGGTCGAACGGCCGGTTCCGGCTGAATGTCAGTGCGGAGCTGTGGGCCAGGGAGGAAGGTGGTTGGCGGTCCCTCTACCACCTCCGCCGCTGCCTCCTCCGCTTGTGCTGCCGCTGCGGGCGCTCGGTCGCTCGGCCGCTCGGGCATGAGGCCGTGAGGCGGGCAACGGGTCGGGGCCGCCGACATGTTTGGCCGCTCGCGGAGCTGGGTGGGCGGGGGCCACGGCAAGTCTTCCCGCAACATCCACTCCTTGGACCACCTCAAGTGAGTGTGTTTGTTGGGGGGTGAGGGGGGCAGGCCGCGAGGCTGGACGTGGGAGTGGGGCGCATAGCCACGGGCCGGGGCCTCTGCGAGGTGTGAGAGCGAGGTGGAGGGCGGAGAGAGACGCCCGGGAAAGACTGCATGGTGGTTAAGAGCGAGGGCTCTGGAGTCAGGGCGCTTGGATTCGAACCCTGACACCGTCGCTCCTCGCTGTGTGACCTTGGGCAAGTGGCTTAGCTTCTCGGAGTCTCGGCACCCCCGTCTGTAAAGCAAGGGGAGGAGATTTCAGTTTATGGATGCAGACTTCGTTGTTGCCGGGGGCAGCGGTGGGCACCAAGCTTACCAGGGTGGTACTTCTTAGGCTGGACAGCTTAGGAGTCAGAGAGCTGGACCCAGGAGTCAGATCAGGGTTTGAACGTAAGTGCGTGAATTTTTAGGCCTCAGTTTCCTCAGTTGTAAAACGGGTATAGTGACAGCACCTGCTTCTTATCGTTTTGAGGGGAGGATAAGAGAATGCACGCAAAGCTGGAAGCACGCACGAGTGCTCAATGAACGGCAGTAATGAAAATATTTTTTTTTCCCCCTTGGTGGAGACTACAGGGAGAACTAGCAGAAGTAGAGCTCTGAGGGAAGGACAGGTGGAAGACGTGGTCCTGGGAAGCAGGAGTGCATCAGACCTGCATTCATATCCTGATTCCACCACTTAATAGCTGTGTGACCTTGGACAGATTACTTGGCCTCCTTGAGCCTCTGGTGCCCCCTCTGCAAACGGGGATGGTGAACCGTTGTGCAAGAATTCAGTCATGTCATGCATGGAGAGACATTGATCCCGTGTCTGTTACACAGTACGTGGCTGATGGCGGTCACTGTGTCTATCAGCTAGGGAAGGCCTTCCTAGACCACCCTGCCTCAAGTGCTTACCCACCTCCATTCCTTTCCATCTGATCTTTCTCTTGATTTCATTCAATGCATAGCTCCACTATCTGCACTTACCCCGCTTGTTTTCGCTCCTTTTCTATCTGCTCCTCCACTGTTACTGCCAGGGGAGAAGAGACCCCTTTTTTTTGCTCACAGTGGTATTCTCAGCATCTCGTGCTGTGTGCCTGGCACACAGTAGGAGCTCAGTGGCTACTGAAAGAATGAAAAAAAAAATGAATGAATTGGGACAGGTGCAGAACATGTAGACAAACATGGAATTTTTGGTGTGTGTGTGTGGGGGGGGGGGGTTGGAGGTCCTGATGGAAAATGGGGAGTTGTACGGAGGGAATGACTCCAGGGAGGAAAATATAGTGTGTGGGGTGGCAGTTGAGTTGGGAGAAGGCAAACCTTTGGTGGTAAGAAATAGACTGGTTTCCAGAGGGAGCTCCCAAGATTACTAATGGGAAGGAAGAAGGATGGAGGGGGGAGGCGGGGAGCAGTAGAAGGAAGATGGGGGCCCAGGGAAAGGATTGGTGGGAGGGAAATTAGATGGGGCTTCTCATTTGGCCAGGGGTGGGGATCCTTTGCTTCTCAGTTGTGTCCTTTCTAGAATGGAGCAGGCATTTAACAAATGTGTGTGAGCCTTGAACAGTAGGAGGCAGCAGGGATCGGGATGTATCAAGGAATGGTTTTGGTGGGGGGTGATGAGAGAGGACACAGGGAGGAGAGAGGCATAGACAGGGTAGGGGTGTGTAGGGAAGCCAGGAATCTTAAACGGGAGGGCAGCTGGACTGGAAAGGGAGAGGCGTGAGGATTTCAGGAATTTAGAGAGTGGGTGGATGTGTCTGAGACAGGGAAGGATGAATATCTAAAGGAGGTTGGGCCTCCTGCCAGCGTCCAGGCACCTGCAGGCTTTCCCCTAGCTCTGCCTGACTCTAGCCCTTGTCAAGTACCTGAATGATTATTGAGCGCATTTTCTCTGCCAGGTCCTCGCTCAGGACTTCTGTGTGTTATTCCCGAGTCCTCGCAAGTCTCTGAGGTGTAGGAACTGTTACTGTTTTCCGTTTTTTTTTTTAAATTTTTTTTTCAACGTTTTTTATTTATTTTGGGACAGAGAGAGACAGAGCATGAACGGGGAGGGGCAGAGAGAAGGGGAGACACAGAATCGGAAACAGGCTCCAGGCTCCGAGCCATCCGCCCAGAGCCTGACGCGGGGCTCGAACTCGCGGACCGCGAGATCGCGACCTGGCTGAAGTTGGACGCCCAACCAACTGCGCCACCCAGGCGCCCCCTGTTTTCCGTTTTATAGAAGGGGAAGCTAAGGTTCAAAGAGGCTAAGTCACTTGCCCCAAGGTGACAACAGCTGGAACAGGTCAAAGCCAGGGTTTGCCCTTGATGCCTGTACCCACTGCACTGTCTTTCTGAATGAAACTTCCTCCCAAGTCAGTTTGGGAAGCGACTCGCAACTTGGCTCAGTCTCTGTGCCCAATGGAGCGCTTACCCTCCGGCCAGCCAGGGGATGGTAAAGGTTCTCAGATTCCTTTTACGTATCTGGGCACTGCCCAGTTTCACTGTTTAGGTTAAAAGGCCATTGGGTGCTTTTGGAAACCCAAGCTGCCTGTCCTGGGTCAGGCAGATGAGCTTAATCCGTATTACAGTCTGAGCAACTGGGTGATTTACCTATTGTATCGGTGTGGGACTCGGAGGATCCCAAGATGACTTGGAAAAGAGTGCTGTAAACAGCTGGTCCTCACCCCAGCCCTTGTGACGTTCTTCGTTTGGCTCCGATAGTAAACATCTTGGGCCTTAGGTACAGAACAGCTCATTCCCTGAGGGAGTTCACAGGCTGGTGGGGGAGACAGCCATAACACCCAGACTATACAGTGTGACAGATGCCGGGATCTCTGTAGGTCCAGGGTTCTGTAGGAACCCTTGGAAGGCTTCTGGGGGAGGCAACACCAGAGCAAAGTCTTCAGGGACAAGCAGGAGCCATCATGTGGGGCCGCAGGGTGTGGGCGGGGGGACCCTGGGTTTGTGGAGTTTCAAGGTGGCGCTGGTGGTTGTAGGAAATAAGGGTGGAGGTAAAATGGGACTTGAGCTTCACCTGACACAAAGGGTGACCATCCCGGAGTGCCTGGGTTGGAGGGATTTCCCAGGACGTGGCACTTTCAGTACTAAAACTGGGAAAGTCCTGGGCAACTGATACAAATTGGTCAGGCTGCCAGTGACAAGTGACAGTTCTAATGTATTCATGGCAGTGTGGGTGGAAAGATTAAGGTAAATAAAAGAATTTAGGATTGAAAAAAAAATTTTTTTTGACATGCAGGGCACCTAGGAGCCCTCCCCCTTTTCAAAACAGACTATTTTTAAGAACAGTTCGCAATGTAAAGAAAAATTGAGAGGCTAATAACAGAGAGAGCCGGAATTGCTTTTGAACCACGTTATTCGTCATAATGTTCTCCGCTTTCACCCTGGAAAGGAGGCTGCCTGTTAGGATTTTACTTTTGCTAAATAACGGAAAACTGGGTGCCTGTGGTCTTTGTCTACCGACCTGAGTTAGCGATTTAGTTGAGGGAGACTGAGATAGTAAGAGGTTATTTGCTACGTGTCACGGGTGGGTGGTGTGCTGCCCACACTGGTGGCACGGCTGTGACAGTGACTGCCGAATGCCCACCAGCAAGGAGGATCTTTGCTGACACATTTGCAGGATTGCTACCGCGAGATCACCTTTAGCAGGAACTGCCAGTTAGCATGCTGCTGGTAGGACTGTTGTGGTGTTAGGTTATTTCGTTGCCTTCACTCTGATCACCTTTGCATGGGGGTCCACAGTCTTGGTCGCCAGTGACAGAAACCCACCTAGAACTGCCTTAGGCCCCAAATGGAAGGGATCGGCTCCGATCGCTAGCTACGCCACGGCTGAGTGCAGGTGTTCAGACAGAAGCTGTCAGAGTCTGTCTCTTTCCCGTTCTTGTCTCTGCGTATCTCCTGTGTTGGTGCCATCGTTAGCGGGCTCCAGGCTTACGTCATAGCCGTCTAGCAATCCGTGGGGACAAGGGAGCATCTTTTCTAAATATTGCCAGCAGAAGTCCAGAAGTGAGTATAGTTGGACCACCTGGGGATCTCATGCCCATCCCTGACCTAGTCACTGTGGCAGGGGGCGTGGGGTGCTGTACTTGGCCCTTGCCTGGAGCTGGGGTGGCATCAGCTCCCCCCCAAGCTAGTGGACAGAGAATGAGAGACAGGGGAGGTTCCCCCTGGGAAAATCAGGGGTTGTTACCCAAAGAGAAGAGGAATGTGTACCTAGCAGGCAAATGGTCACCTATTCCTGGTACAGTCTACTTTTGCCTAAGAGAGCACTGATTAGTTTTAAGGGTACAGTGTTGTCAGATTAATTTTTAGGATATCATATTCACCATATCACTCATAATGAGCCCAAGCACCCATCGTGTCAGGTCTGAGTTCTTCCAGGCCGTCGGAGTGCTCTAGACTCTGTTCCCATCCATCCACTTCGGCGTGAGGGCCCTGTAATGCAGGCTAGGGAGTCAGGAACCTCCTTGGTAGGCAGACACCCGTTTTTAAAAAGTTTTTTAAATTTTATTTATTTATTTTTAAATATATATTTATGAGAGAGAGAGAGAGAGAGAGAGAGAGAGAGAGAGAGAGAGGGAGCACGCATGAGTGGGAGAGGGGCAGAGAGAGAGCATCCCACACAGGCTCTGTGCTGTCAGTGCCACAAACTGCACGATCAAGACCTGAGCCAAGATCCAGTCAGAGGCTCAGCCGACTGAGGCACCCAGGCGCCTGGCAGACACCCATCTAAATGGGGATGTAAAGAGTGAGGGGTGTGCCGGGCTGTAGGGGCGGGGTGGGAGGGACGATACTTTAGGCAGACCAAACCATGTTTGAGAAGCCTGGAGGAGAGAAAGGCTCAGGTTACTCACTAAGGGTGGTGTATGTGGGGTGAGGGGGCAGTGCAGGACCCCACAGCAGGCTCATGACGTGGGAGAGGTCACAGAGACATCTCCTTAAATTATGTGAAGGAATTCGGACATCAGGCTGAGAACAGTGGGCAGCCGTTGAAGAATGAACCAGAGTGCCACGGTGCAGCCAGAGTTGGAGAGCTGGTTGGGGGAGGGCCCAGCAGGAGGTGGGTGTCCCCTCAGCCTCCTGGGAAGCGAGGGTGGCAGCCGGCCCTAATCCGGGGGCGTTTCTTGTGCGGCTTCACGGACCTCCTCTCTCGCTCCCTGTTCCACACACCTCACACGCCCACCTGTCTTCATCTTTGCCCTCCCCTGGAGCTCCCCTCCCCTTCCTGCCCGTCCAGACGCCCACCTGCATCGTTGAAGTACCAGTTCTTCCATAAAAGCTGCCCTGTGACTTCAGCCAGCAAGAAGTTCTACTGTCGTCTCTAATGTCACTTGTGGTGCCCACTGTCCCGCTCAGTGTGCCCACTGTCACGCACAGTCTCACCGTCACCAGAGGTAGACCAGCTGTTAGAGGCTCTGGGCTTTTCAGGCTTTATCCGGGCCGCGAGTTAGATGCCCGGGAAGCTGCCCAGGGTTCCTCAGGCATGTCCTTTTGCCATCAGAAGTGCTCTTGCGTGATCATGTGTTGGTGTCTCCCCATTTGAACGTAAGCCTCGTAAGGACAGAGACCGGCGTGTCTTGTCCACCTGAGAATTGTTAGATGCCGGCACAGGGCCTGGCACACGATAAGTGATCAAGGAGTGTTTATTGCAGGGTGAGTGTAAGAGGCAAGTCTGGCCGGGCTTTTCTCCACACCGGCCTGCTCTGGCCCGTTTGGTTCCAGTGCCCGTGCTGGAGCTGTGGCTTTGTGTAGGGCCGAGAGCCCCGCCTACACCCTCGTGTGGTTGCCAGCTCCCCGAATCTCGGACCCGGTCTCGCTGGCTGGCCCAGTTTGACATCTTTCTGGGGTGACTCATCGGGAGAAGCACCGCCTGTAACACCTTTCCCCAATCCTCTGGTCTGGTTGCAGCCCATGATGAGCTGGGCCTTGTGCTGCTGGCCAGAAGGCCGGGCCCTGACCAGGGGTGGTTTTCAAGGCGCAGGGTGGATGCTGTTAGCAGTAGTCTCCCCCCCCCCCCCCCCCGCCCCGCCCCGGTGCTGAGCAGACCAAATAGACAAAGGCTCTATGTCCCTCTGTCTCCCCCCGCCGCCCAGACGTTGTTATTTGGGGCCTGGCTTTGGGGGAGTGGACTTCTCGTCTAGGCCTCTGCCACTCCTCTTACCCTTCAGCCTACGGGTCCATTTCAGGATCTTGCAGTAGGAGCGTTCTAAGAGGCATATTCTGATACAAGTCATAAAACCCGTATGAACTTAGTGTGTCCGTCTCTGAAGTGGACATAATTGTTGTTGACCGTAATGGTTTAACCTGTGAGATAAGTGGTTCTTGAGAGAGCAGGGTCTGTGGGGCAGGATTTGTTTACAGCCCATCGTCCTTGGCGAGGAGCCTCCGGTGTGTTGGTTGCACCCTGGCAATAGGCTGTGGTTTTCCACTCGCCAGGCATTTCAGACTCTTCAGCTGGTCTCCAGGTAGAGGTCGCTCATGGGCAGGGTTTTGATCCTGAGAGCCTCCGTTCTACAGAGCCTGTGCTGGGGATTCCGTGATGTTGGCTGTCGTCCAAAGAAACAGAGTAAGAGTCAGTTATGAGGACTGACTTTACAATCTGATATGTGTTTTCATGCCTTTTTGGTTTGTTGTTTATCTGCTCGGTTTTCTTGCATGTAGGGCATTCATAACTTCATGTAAATGCTTGGTTAATAATAGCGTTTCCTGCATTGTCCGCATTTTCTACACTCTAATGGTTCTAAGCAGGGGATCTGGAGTCAGGCCGTCTGGGTCCCCTCTATCAGGACTCTGTGCAGGCCCTGGCCTCCCAGAGCATCAGTCCTGCAGGATTATTGTAAGGGTTTAATTAGTGGTTACATCTGAAGCAGTCAGGAGGGCCGAGCAAAGTAGGCTGCAACTGTTTTGTGATGGTGATGATAAGAATGTGCACACGCAGAGTTTGAGAGAAACTGTTTTCCTTGTACCAGTGATCACTGTAAGAGAAAAATCTGTCCTTGTGACCTTGGAAACTCAGATAGGGTCACAGCCTTGCCCCCAAAGACGGCCATGGTAACATTGTTGATCGTCTGAACAATGAGGAATCCAAATGTCCAGCAGAAGAGTAACTCCTGTGCTTGTTTTCTAAACGGTATACAATGTAGCCATTATAGATGCTTGCCGGTGTTGTAACAAAAATGCTTTTATTACCCTAAGTATGGGGAAGGGGGAAAGATGGGCTTGGAAATGATATATGCATGAGCTCCGCCATGTAAATATCCATGGCAAAGGAAGAGACCCAATACATTACACTCCAGCAGCGCTCATGTCTGGGCAGTGGCAGGATTGACATCCCCTTTGTTATTGTTGTTGAAGTGTTCAGCCTTTCTCAAATGAGTGTTAAACTCAAAATCAGAAAGTTATTAAACTTGAGGCACATAAACTATGGCACAGCCATAGTGGGAGTGAAAAGATGGGCAAGGTGCAGGTACAATCATTACAGAAATTTAGAGATTGAGATGTCGTGGGTATTTGCAACAACCGACAGCCAACATCGAGAAAATGAATGTTTCAGACACTGCCATTTACAACACCATCAAAAAACATCAGTTACCTACAAATAAATCTTAACAAAAGATAGGCAAGATCTCTCTGCAGCAAATGCTGAAAGAAATGTAAATGTCATGATGTTACTTTATTGTAAAGATGTCAGTTCCCTCTATATTTAGCTATAGATTTAGGGCAATCTTAAAGGAAATCTTAGCAAGTGTTTTTGTGACAGTTGAGTAGGTGATTTTCAAATTTATATGGAAATGCAAAGGGCCAAAAATAGCCAGTGTAATATTGGGGGGGAAAAAAGAAGGGAAAAAAGTCGGGAGCACTTCTATTATCACCTAGTAAGATTTATCACAAAGCCGCAGTCATCGGACATCATGGTATCAGCACAAAGGTAGTGAATAGATCAGTGGAACTAGAGCATTCAGAGTCCCTGCAGGTGCGGTCATCTGATAAACGACAGAGGGGACATTAGAGTGCATGGGAGAAAGCAGGACCTTTTTAGCAAAGGATGCTGACTCAACTAGATATCCATATGGAAAAAGTGAATTTTGGCCAATATCTTACACCATCCACAAAAAATCAGTTCCAGATGTACCCTAAGAGAAAATGTGTGAGGGGCAAGGAGCCTCACAGTAATAGGTGCTACCCTGTCTCTACCTCCTGCCTCCCTCACCTGGGATGGAGAAGCGGGTCCTCTGGCTCATGGCATGACCCCTGCCCCCAGCTTCTGGGATCCATACGTAATCAATCTCGTGACTCTCCTTCCTTTGCGTGGGTGTTGAAACTACATCGTCAAACAAAATGACCCCCCCTCCCCCCCTCGGGTTTCACTTCCCCAAGGTGGGGGCTCCCGTACTAAGGGGGCTACCTGCCGCCCCCATGTGGGTGGCCGCTGCCTCTTCATCCAACTGCATATTTTTATTTTTTAATTTTTTTCTAATGTTTACTTGTTTTTGAGAGAGAGAGAGACACACACACAGTGTGAGTGGGGGAGGGGCAGAGAGAGGTGGAGACAGAATCCTCTGGCTCTGAGCTGTCAGCACAGAGCCTGACATGGGGCTTGAACCCATGAGCTGTGAGATCATGGCCTGAGCTGAAGGCTGACGCTTAACCACTGAGCCACCCAGGTGCCCCCAGCTGCATATTCTTAATTCAGCACACCAGCTCCTGCTTCTCAACACAGAAGGCTTCACCAAGAGATGTCAGGAGTTAGAAGCCAGGGCTGACCATAAGATTTTAAAGTCTCCTCTCCCTACGGTCGTTTTTCAGAGCAGAGCCGCTTCCCCCGGGCCCCCAGGCCGCTGCTTCCTACGAGGCCAGGAGTGTGTTAGTGGGAGGCTAATGGATTCCATCCCCTCGGCAGAAGGAAACACCAGAGGGGGGAGGATCTGCCCCCCCCCCCCCCCGCAACAGCACCTGCCCTGGCATGGTAGGGGGCACACTGTGGGTTGTACCCAGAATGTCACTGATGGCTGTGGTGTGGGTGACACAACTACTCTGAAACTTCCGTGGGAGCTTATTCAGAATGCAGACTTGGGGGTCTGCACCCCAGAATCAGATTCGGTGGGTCTGGGGTGGGGAGCTAGAATTTGCAGCTGAAAGAGGGGTTTCTGATGCCGGGGTCCCGTGAAGCACAATTTGAAAAACTCCGCTCTTTGAGCTTCTTGGCGAAAATGCGCTGGAAGGGAACGGAGGCATAGATTCAAGAGCGGGTCACCCCCCCCACCATAAGCTTCAGCGTATGGGGGTCCCTTGGCACAGGGGGAAGCTGGCCTCCAGGCCCATAGGCAGCCTCACCCGGAGATTTGGGCACAGGTGGTGGGGATCTGTTTTTGGAGAGCTGTTCTAGTTGTTGTGTTAAAAGTTGCATGCAATCTTTAATGAAATGATTAAGTAACTGATTATACGGTCTTTAAAATAGAACAAACAGCAACAATATTAATAAATAAAACCCAGTCCCCTGAAGCAGATTCATCCTGACTGTTCCATCTGCAAGGTTCTACCTCTTTATACCCTACCCATTTCTTTAAAAAAATTTTTTTAACATTTATTTATTATTGAGAGGCAGAGAGAGACAGAGCATGAGCATGGGAAGGCCAGAGAGAGGCGGAGACACAGAATCTGAAGCAGGCTCCAGGCTCCGAGCTGTCAGCACAGAGCCCTACACCGGGCTCGAACTCACAAACTGTGAGATCATGACCTGAGCCGAAGTCAGACGGTCAACCGACTGAGCCACCCAGGCACCCCTATACCCTACCCATTTTTAGAGATCTTCGATGGCAGGATCCTGTCTATTCTTTCCCTGCCTTGCTCTCACCAGCCCCACCTCCAAACTGAAGGTAGCCATAAAAGAAGTCAGGAGGTGGCCCTTCTTGAGTCACTTCCTCTTAGTGTCCCCTTTTCCTTCCCCAACCGTGACAGCTGAAGTTAGCCTGGAGGCGCCATCTTTTTTTTTATCTTTTTTTTTTTTTTTTTTTTGCGAGAGAGAGAGAGAGAGAGAGAGAGATCGAACGTCCTCGAGAGTCACCATCTTTTTTTAAACTTTTTTTTTTTTGTGAGAGAGAGAGAGAGAGAGAGAGAGAGACATCGAACGTGCTCGAGAGTGGGGGGTGCAGAGACAGAGGGAGACAGGATCAGAAGTGAACTCTCTGCTGACAGCAGAGAGCCAGCGTGGGGCTGAAACTCAGGAACTGCGAGCTCATGACCTGAGCCAAAGTCAGACGCTTTACCGACCGAATTACGCAGATGCCCCGCCGTCTTAACGACGCTTCAAGTTTTTATATAAATTCCAGTTGACAAGTGTAAGAGTCGTTTCAGGTGTAGAATTGAGCGGTTCAACACTTTGCACCTGGGAAAGTGCACGCCTTAATCCCCATCACCTGTCTCACCCATCCCCCTACCCCCTCTCCTCTGGTAACTGTCAGTTCTCTATAGTTAAGTGTCTGTTTCTTGGTTTGCCCCTTTTTTTTGCACCCCCGCTGTTTGTTTGTTTTGTTTCTTAAATTCTACAGATGAGTGAAATCATACAGTATTTGTCTTTCTCTGGCTCATTTCACTTAGCGTAACACTCTCAAGCTCCGTCTGTGTCGGATACAAAAAGACTAATTCGAGGGGGCAGAGGCCCCCCGGTGTTGACAGCCGCACTGTCCCTAATAGCCAACTTCTGGAAGAGCCCAAGTGCCCACTGACTGACGAACGGCTGAAGATGTGGTGTATATACAACAGACTCTTACTCAGCTGTAGAAGAGAAGGAGCTCTTGCCATTTGCAGCAACGCCATCCCTTACAAGCTGTGCCCCCCCCCGCCCAGGGCACTCGGCCAGACGCTAGTCCCCACACTGCCCAGGACCGGCCTCGGTGATTCTTTCGGTTGTCCCGATCACCAGTAGTGGCCTGAGGCTGGGCCCGGGTTGGCCTGCCTCTCCCCCGGCGGCGGGCTCAGGCCTGGTGCAGCCCAGGCCTTTGGGGAGCATGGGGCACAGTGCAGGAGCCTCCCTCCCAGACCCACTTAACTTTGATGGGCACTCAGCACCTGAGGTCGGTGCCTTGAACCTGAGCCGCAGGGTTTGGTCCAGCTATCACTTCTGATGGGCGTGTGATTGTCTTGACTGCAGGTGGCTTTTGCCCCTGCGACTGGTTTGGGGACCTACCCTCCCTAACCTGTGACTCCGCCTTTCTCAGTCCCTGCACCAGCCCGGCTGGCTGCGGGGTTTATGCCAGACTCTTGGCCTGGGCCTTGTGCCTGCACTCGCTCCACCAGCATCGGGATCACGTGGGGAGAGTGTGACAAGGCCCGCGAGTCCTGCTGGTTCCGAGTCTCCAGATGGGCTCCAGCCGCCCCCGCTGTATCCACCCTTCAGGTGATTCTCTTGCACACCGGAGGTTGAGGATGGCCGTCTTCAAGGGCTTGAAGGTTCCCTGGCATCAGCTTGGGTTGGCGTGTTTCTGGTTAACCCTTCACAGCACTGTCTGCCATGTGTCTTGGGTGGTGAGTAGCATCTCTGGACGGGAGTTGGGCTAACCACATCTGAGCTAGGGCCGCTAGTTGTCCTCAGAAGCGTCGCCGGCGGTCGCCGAGCCTGGTTGGCCATTTCAGTTGGTAATGCTTCATTTTCTTTCCTTTTCGTCAGGTATCTGTACCACGTTTTGACCAAAAACACCACAGTCACAGAACAGAACCGGAACCTGCTAGTGGAGACCATCCGTTCCATCACCGAGATCCTAATTTGGGGAGACCAAAATGACAGCTCTGTATTTGAGTAAGGGTTTCTCATGTGTTTTTTTGTTTTGTCTTTTGACTCTCCTTCCTTTGACTATTTTTCTAAATGTATCCCGTGAGTCATTCTTGATGACATCAGGATCTGATACCAGCCTGGTCTTGCGCAGATAGCTATCTATATCTCTATCCATACAAAATGTCCTTGAGACACTGGAGAAATGTAAGCTGAAAATGGGAAAGGGACATGAGCGTCTCTCGAGAAATCTGAAAATATCATGGATGATTTTCCAAGTAGCCTCTGACAGCCTCCCCAAAGGGGAGAAAACGTCCTGGGAAGTTAGCTTCGAAGTGAACTGACAGGGCCCTGCCCTGGAGAGACACGAAGGGCTCATATTTATTGTGTTAACTGTTGGGCAGGCACAGTGCTGAGCTCCCGATGAGATAATCTGAGTCTCCCAGCTGCCCCGGGGGCGGCGTCCGCATCCCCATTAATCTCCTGTCACACCGCTGGTAGGCAGGCACGAGGCAGCTCACGCCCAGAGTCCACGAAGGGGTTTCTCCTCGTTGGCGTACTTCCTAGATGAGCAGTTTTAGGCCAGCCTCACTTTCCTCATCTTTAAAGGAGAGTTCCTGTCTACTGCCCGGTACAGAGGAGGCCTCCAGAATTGTTAGCACGTGGTAATTTGGAAAGATGTCCCTGTTGGACGGATGAAAAGCAAAGGCTGGAGGCCACGGACAGCTTCCCCAGGAGACCTGTCTCGGTGTCTGAGTGCAGAGGGACTCGGGTTACAACCACCACCAAAGACAGGTTTTATTTTTATATAAGATAATCTCAACTGGAAGCTTTGAGGCCCCTTAAAAAGCCCCTTTGAAACAAGTAAAGGAGTTCCATTTCCAGCCTGGCTTATTAGCTAATCTGATTTTCCAGATAGCTTTCTGTCTTCATCTGTACTTGTGGAAAATGCAAACCCGTGACACCGGCCTCTTCCCCAAAGGAAAACAGGAGTAGGGAGGGAGGCGGTGCCTGCAGAGGGGACTAGATGCATCTCAGGACGCACGGGGAACCGCTTGGTCGGTTGGGTGTCTGTTTTGGGGATGAGATAGACCCTCGGGTTAAAGGCTAGAGACCGTGTCCCTCTTGACTAGAGTGGACTTTCTGAGCCAATCTGTTGTCTCAGAACAACTGTCCCGTGCTTCCTAAATGGCCCCCACCTGGAGTGCCCAGGAGAATTTGTTTTTAATTCATTTCTTTTAGAATAACTTTAGATTTATGGAAAAGTTGCAAAGCTAGTACAGAAAGTTCCCCAGCACCCCTCACCCCGTTTCGCCCACTGTTAACGTCTTATATGACTGGGGTGCATTGGTCAAAACCGAGAAGCTAAGCTTGGTTCGTGACTGTTCGGTAGACCCCTGACTTGATTTGGATTTTGCCAGTTCTTCCATTAAGATCCCCCTTCTGCTCTGGGAACGCAGTCCAGGCTCTCACGGTGCCGCAAAGTGTCGCGTCTCCCAGCCACCTCTGGTCTGTGACTGATTTTCAGTCTTCTCTGGTTTTCAGGAGAAAACATTGATGTGTTTGAGAAGTACTGGCCATTCCCTCCACCCAGATCTGGGTTTCTGCGATGTTTACTCATGATTAGCCTGGGGTAGAAACAACTGTAACAATATGTCCTTTTCAGCCCTCGGTATCAGCAGCCCCCCACATCCACCTGCGCTCTAGTGAAGTTAGTCTGATTGTTTGGTTAAAGTGGTGTCAGCCAGGTTCTTCCACTATAAAGTTACTCTTTTCCCCATTCCCTACACCATGTTTGAAAGAGTCACCCAATGTAGCCCACCTGGGGGCTTGGAATTAAGCTCCAACCTTCTGGAAAGGGGTGAGTAGCTATATACAGTATTTGAAAATCTGCATAGATTTGTCTCTTTTCCCCATTTATGTGTTCAGTGAGTTATTTATTTTTAAGAAACAGACTCTTTTTTAAAAAATATTTATTTTGAGAGAGAGAGAGAGAGAATGAGAGGGAATCCCAAGCAAGCTCTGGACTGTCAGCACAGAGCTCAGTGCGGGGCTCGACCTCACAGTGAGATTGTGACCTGAGCCAAAAGCAAGAGTCGGATGTTCAGCTGAGCCACCCAGGCACCCCAGTCATTTATTTATATCAATATGGGCTCATGATGTTTATTTTATACTTTATTAACAAGTTCCCAAATTGGTCATTGTGCTGCACTGAGCCTGTCGGGCAACCCTTGGGAGTCACTGATTTATTCAACCTGAAGCACAGGTGGACAAAATGGGTCAAATGGTAGAAATATTCTTGGGATCAGCGTGACTGACATTTGTAGGCAGACAGGCTCCCAGAATCAGAGTTGAATAAGTTGAATAATGTTTACTTATTCATTTACCCTTTCAGGAATTCAAACAGAGGTTATGTAGCCCCGAGCAAGTGCCAGGCCCATGGTCCTGCCACCGTGGAGCCGAGAGCCGAGGGGAGAGAGACCCTCAGAACTAAGTGACAGATACATGTGACTGCAGGGACCTGTTGTGAGTGTCCCAAATGAGAGGTTACCTGGTCCTAGCTTGCATACAGAGAACATGTAGCTAGAAAACCCCATTTTCTTCCTTTAAAGAAAGGCATAGGGGGTTCTGTCTCCATTTCAAGACTAAAAGAACCAAGATGTAGCCCAAAAGTCCGTGTTCCCGGGCTGCATGCAGACAGCTGTCCTGTCCAGAATAAGAAAGGCAGAAGCTGACTTAGGGACTGACTAGGGTTTCCCGGCCACATCGGCCCCTTCAATTCCCTCCAGTTCCTTTTCCCTGGATTTGGAAACCCATACTCTTTTAGTAGCATTATTTTGCCCCATTGGAGGGAATGCTGGTTGTCACTAACACTCAAAGATACGAAAGCCAAGGAAAGAGGCCTAGTACGGAAAGCTGAGGATACAGAGTATTGGATGGAGAATGCTGCCTGTCGGGTTTCCAAGCATAGGTGGAATAATGTGTAATCACTTTGGCGGTAAGGATCTCGCCCTTTCTGTAGGAATCGAGGTCACGGCTTCCTAGGATCGGCCGTGCGCTCAGATTCTGGGGAGAGAGCGTGAGTGGCTGCATTTTGCGGTGGCGGAGGGAGGCATCGAGGGAGGGGAGGAGCTGGGGCCACGCAGGCCGTGTGACCTGGCTGCTTTCTGGATGCCTTTGGGGGCCGGGGGCGGCCCCCACACACATGCGGTGCACATAGCCAGGGGATGACGTGTATCTGCACGAGTAGCAGCAGACCTCTGATGCTTTCCCCTTCTCTCCCCAGCTTCTTCTTGGAGAAGAACATGTTTGTTTTCTTCTTGAACATCCTGCGGCAGAAATCAGGCCGCTACGTGTGCGTTCAGCTGCTGCAGACCTTGAACATCCTCTTTGAGAATATCAGTCACGAGACCTCACTCTGTAAGGATAGCCCCTGGTACCTGCCCCCTCACTGCTGAGCTTTGGCGGCCTGGAGTTTGGCGTGGTTTTCGTGTGGCTTTTTGAACGTCTGAGCTTTCCGTGTGTGTTAGGGCGCTTGGGCTGCTGTCACAGAATGCCCCAGACCTGGTGACTTAGACAACAGAAATTTATTTTCTCCTAGCTCGGGACGTTAGAAGTCCAAGATCAAGGTGCCATCAGGGTTAGTTTCTGGGGAGGCCTTTCTTCCTGGTTTGCAGATGACTGTCTTCTCGTTGTGTCCTCACGTGGCCTTTCTGTGTGTGTGTGGGTGTGCACACGTGTGTGTAGTGAGTCTGGTATCTTTTCCTCTTTTAAGGACACCCACCTTTGACCAGGGTCCCGCCGTAGGACCTTGTTTAACCTTAATTACCTCCTTAAAGCTTCTGTCTCCAAATACAGTCACACTGGGGGGCCGGGGCTTGACTATGATAATTTGGGGGGCATGCAGTTCAGTCCCTAACCATGTTTATCCCTGCGTAGCGGGGTACTGGGAAGGGCTGAGAGGGCTCCTCTCTGCTGAATGGTTCTGGGCTGTTCACGTTTTTTTCTTTATAACTCGTTGGGGTTGCTGAATAACCAGCCAACAGGGAGGGGCTTCTCTGGCTCACTAACTCAGCTGCCCTGGAGGATTCCTGCGTGTTTGACGAGGTACCTTTGATGATACCGTGACCAGCTGGGCACGAGTTACTACCGCACATAGTAAGAGACCTTTGGCTGCAACATCATGGGAGGACATGAAGGAAGGGGTCGTTTGAGGGCAAAGCCCAAAACCTACCAAAGGGTACACAACTTGAAGCCACTAGGCTCTCTGTTAAAAATGATGCGCCCCAAGCAAAACACAAAAAGAAAAGAAAAAGGAGTACTTAAATGAAGGTGTAAATGGATTTCTGGAATACCCAAGACAAAACTCACAGGTGGTTCATAATGGGGAGATGATAGCAACATTCAGGAGGTAAGGGAAGAAATTGCAGTTGCTTTTAAAAGGGAAGGAAACTAAAAAGACCAGCAGCAAAGAAAAATGTAGTGGTAGGTTTCCACTGTAGAAAACCTGGCCACGGGATTGCAGATCGCCCAGCCATCCTCGAGAATCAAGATACGGGCACTGGAGTGTGGGTGCACAGAGCAGGAACTCACCTGGGGCGGAGCCAAAGTGGACCCGGCTCTTGGTGAATTTCCTCCCGCAGAATGTTTTGTTGGTGGACAAATGGGGCATCTGCCCATATCCTGTCCTGAGAATCCCAGGGGACTCTGTGCTGATGGCGGTTGCTGTAGACTGTTGTTCTGTGGAACATTTTAAGCGAGATTGCCCTGAGAGTCGGAATTCAGACGGAATGGTCACAGCCGGCCGCTGGGCAAAGGGATCGAGTGCAGACTATGAAGAAAGTTTCGATGTGCCTGAACCACAGAAATCCAAAACAAAGATACCTAAAGTTGTTAATTTTTGATAACAATTAGTACCGTCGTTAGGTACCACCTCGTTAACCTTCCGAACGGGGCCTACTTCGCAAATTGGAGCTGGGCCCCCTTGGAGACCTGTGTTCAAGATACCAGTACGATCTGGGTATCATCAAATAGCTTCCTGAGTGCTGTCCGTTAAAGAGTGATTCCGTCCCTGGAGAAAATGACTCAAGGAAAGTAGAAGATGTTCACACTGGATTCTCCAAAAGAACATTTTTAACAGACAGAACTGAAGTATGGCTAAGTGGTTATACGTGCTGGATTGTAACAGTCATCCTTTTTTAAAAAACTATACATTCACATGAACCACTCCTCAACAAAGTATAACTGATTTGCATTTGGAAATGAAGTTTTGGTTATATTGTTTTCTTGGTTTGAGGTATCAATTATTATATTACGAATTTGTAAGTTGCCACAGAATCTACGGTATTCTTAAACTTTCAGTAAAAACTCACTTGCTATTAAAAAAAACCCAAAAAACAGCCAACAGAATAGGCCCTGGAGGTAGCAGGGTGAGGAAGAACAACCCAGGAGCAAGCGAGAGTGAGACCCAAGCTCCTTCTCTGGCCTCACTAAGCCCAGGCTCCTCCTCTGACACAGCCGCTCTGGGAGACAGGTGCTGTGGGCACCCTCACTTCATGCCGGGAGAGTTTGCGTCACGAGCCTGTGGTGACCGCTCTAGCGGTGTCCGGATCCAGAAGGGGTTTGAGTCCAGCTGCGTTAGTTCAGTGTCCGCACCCGGGGGTGACTGTGCCCCAGGAGGACATTTGTCAGTGTCGTGTTGGGTGAGGGGCTGGGGGTGCTGTTAGCCTCTGGCGGGTGGAGTCCTGGGATGCGCAGGACCGCGCCCCACGGTAAAGGGCTATCAGCGCAGAGTGTCAGCAGAGCCCAGGGTGGGAAATGTTGGTTTAGCTCCTCCTCCTCCGGGCTTGACTGGCCCGCTTTGCGATCGGCAGCCCCCGGGCCCTGCCCGCCAGGAGTAGGGAAGAGAAGACAAGTGACCGGATGTCTGTGTCAGAAGCAGGCTCTAGGTCCCCAAGAAGGGTCTAGGAAAAGTTTCTGGTGGATGGAAGGGGGTAAAGACAGTGGCATCCCTATCAGGAGGGAGCGGGGAGAGGCCGGAACAGGCTGCTGAGCGGAGGCTCTCAGGGTGGCCACTAGGTGGTGCTGCCGTCCCAGGAGCCTGCACTCACACTTCCCGGTGAATGAATGGGAGTTGACAGATGCGAGTTGACTCACTCTCCCTAAGTGGTTTCCCGTGTTAACAGCTTTTGTTACCCTGGATGCGGATTGTGTGTGGTTTCTGAAAACTGACAGAGGGGAAGACCCAGCTCGGTGGTGCGGGCCCCGGACTCCAGCCCCCCAGCCCCTGGGCCCGGCTCTGCCGGATTCGCCCTGCACGTGCTCTGGGGGCGAACTGTCCTCTCCAGGCTGCACCTTCTGCTTCCGTGGAGCAGAGATGACACTCGTATCTGAGGAATGGGGTGGTTTGAGGACTAAGCGTGACCGCGGGCGTGCGGAACGTGGTGTGGGGTCTGGCAGGTGGAAGTGTCCACTCAGGCTGGTTTTATCATTAAATCCAGCTTCCCCCCCCAAATGTCTGTTGTCTGGTTACCCTTCCTAAGCCCAGCTCGCCCTGGGGCTCCTGGATCGAAGGTGGGGGTTGGGGCAATAGGAAACGCTGGAGTTTCTGGATCACACGGCTTTCTGAATTGGGACCTAGAAGGATACCGTGCTGTGAGGTACGCAGACAGGTGGCACTATCTTTACAGGGAATTCACCAGAGTCCTTTTTGTAAGCCCTGTAAAAGCGGCCAACAGCACCGCCTTTGACAGAACTTTGATTTGTGGGGGTGAGGGGGACGTGTGAGTTTTGCTTTTATTTTTATTTTCCAATTATAGAAAGAAAATATCCGGATTATAAAACAGCAACAACAAAAATCAAACGCCGTGAGAATATAGAAAGCAAAACTTCTGCAGAGCCTCACCCTACCCCTTGGGTAGACACAGCGCGTTCTGCCTTCTGCTTTACGCGGTCCCCACTTAATGATGTATCTTAGATGTTCATACGGTCCGTTCACGTGTCCTCACCTCGTTTGGTTGACTGGCGGCATCTTGCCGAGCCCCAAGTGATTGAACTTGACCACGGGCATTTAGGTGGTTTCCGGATTTTCACTATTACCAGCAGCCATTTCACAAGTGCACCTGTTGCCCGTCGGGTTTGGGGACCTAAGTCATAGGAGGCCCGAGAGACCGAGATTACGTATAGACTCCTGGGTTGATTAGAAAAGGATACCACAGAAAGTCGGCCACACGGTGAGGGGGCAGTGGAAAAATCCCAGCCGAATAATAGAGGCACCGCTGCTGCCCCCATGGCGGCCCCCACCGCCCACAGAGTCATCGCGTGGAGGCCCTGGAAAAGTCCCCGCTGGGGAATGATTGGAGCGTGTGACTTTTCCAGCTGAAAGCGCAGCAAAGAGGCTCCTGGTTGTACATCTGAGGCTGGCGTAGGCATCTGTGCCTCTGATGGCCCGGAAGCTGCCAGCCAGTCACAGTGGGGCTCCACGGGACGTCTCAGGAGTCCCTCGTCCTGCCAGCCAACGCATCCCCAACCATGGCCAGGAGGACTGAAAAAGAAGGGCTCTGGGCGTCAGCATCACATGGGCTGCTCCTTCCGAGTTAAGGTTCCAGGTGGTTAAATTGTCGACTGTTTAAAGAGTAGAATGCTGTGTAGCGAAAAGGAGCAAAGGGATGCACCGTTACCGCCGCGTGCAGCACTGTGGGTAACTCTGAGATGCGGTAACGAGTGACAGGGGCCGGACACAAGAGGCCTGCGTGTCGTATGATCCATGGGTATGAAGTTCAAGCATAGGCAGGGGCACCTGAGTGACTTAGTTGAGTAAACGTCCGACTTCCGCTCAGGGCATGATCTCACGGTCCGGGAGTTCGAGCCCCGCGTCGGGCTCTGTGCCGACAGCTCAGAGCCTGGAGCCTGCTTCGGATTCTGTGTCTCCCTCTCTCTCTGCCCCTCCCCTGTTCATCCTCTGTCTCTCTCTCTCTCTCACAAAAATAAGTAAATATTAAAAAAAATAGGCAAAATGAGTCTATGTGATCCAAGGCAAACTAGAACTTGCCGTTGGGGAGAGGGTATTGACTGGATAGGGCTATCAGGGAGCCTTCTGGAGAACAAAAAACATACTTTGTCTGGCCTGGATGGTGCTTACGTGTGTATATATTTGCAAAAATTCCTCAAGCTGCATGTCCAAGACTTGTGAGGTGTGTATATGTGAATAAGTACATAGGTATGTAGACTTTATATCCACATATACATACGTTTCCACACAGATTAAGCCGTCTGCTTCAGATTTGTGATCCACGCACCCTCAATTTTGAACAGTTAAAAATTGTTGATTTTTTAAAAAAATTGTTAAAAGTTGTTGATTTAAGATTTTTAAAAAAAAAAAATTGGCAATTAAGTCAATGAAGATTTTTCGGAACCCCGCCCCCGACCTGCTGCCCCCTCTCTTGGAGCAGGCCCCAAGATTTGCGTCCGGAATTGTGAGAATCTGGAGATTCTGAAAACTGTTCTGGGATTACAGACTTCTGTAAGGCCGAGGACACCCAGCGTGCTTTCCGGAAGGCAGTGGCTTTCCTGGAGAGCTGGCTTCTGAGGAGGACCCGGCTGTGGGCCCCGTGCTCCCGGATGGCTCTTTGGGGCGTGTCTGGTGATGTCAGCCTTTCCGGTAGTACTTTGATCGGTTTACGTTGGATACCTCGTTGGCACCAAATAATGGTTTATTTCCGTTTTTTCTTTAAGTTTGTTTATTTTTTGAGAGAGAGAGAGAGAGAGAGAGAGAGAGAGAGAGAGAGAGAATGCAAGCAGGGAGGGCAGAGAGAGAAGGGCCAGAGGATCTGAAGCAGGCTCTGCTCTGTCGACGCAGCCCGATGCAGGGCCCAAACCCACGAACCGTGAGATCATGACCTGGGCCGGAGTCAGATGCTCACGTGACTGAGCCACCCAGGCGCCCCTGCAGTTTATTTCCTATTCCCCCTGAGAGCACCTGTGTTCAGTCCTGGTGGCTGGAGGCTCCATGTGAGGGTGCTGGATGGAAAGTGGCCGCGGCCGTTACTGAGTGCTTGCTTTGTGCCTGTCCCTGCCCTTCGTACCTCATCTCCTTTAAGCCTCACAGCCGACCCCTGAGGAAGGCACCGTTACTCCTGTATTTAGACAAGGAGACTGGGGAGTGGAGAGGCTAAGTGGCTTTCCCGGGGTCACCCAGCTGGGAGGTGGCAGGGGCAGAGTGGATCCAAGTTCCCTTCAAACACACTGCCTCTTAGACACGTGAGCATGATGGGAAGCCGCGCAGGGCTCCTTAACCCATGGAGTGTGCCGGGTCCGCCCCTGAGATCGGAGGAGGTGGGCAGGGCTGGGGCCCAAGGTTCCGCGTGTCCGACGAGCTCCACGTGATGCCAGGCTACTTTGAGTAGCCAGGCTCCACACCGCTCAGCTTTGCTCTTACCACGCCTGCCTGTGGGTGCAGGGGTTGATCACGTTCTGCCTTTAACCATTTGGGGGTGCGTGGGTGGGCTGGGTCAGCGCTCACAGGCTGGCCGTCCGAAGGACAGGGGGTGGCAGCGCCTGCTTTGCGGGGTGGATGATGAGGATTCGGAGACATGCGTGGAAAGGACTCAAGGCCGGGACTGTGCCCCGCAGGCCGCGGCTGGCCCGTACCCCGGATGTTGCCACCAGAACAGCTTTAAGGACCCGGTGACCTAGGGGCCAGCGTGTCAGAGTCAGGAGATGGAACATTCACCTCTGTTTTCCAGCCCCTCGAACAGTTGAAGGCTCTCACCATGCCGGGTCTGCGTCTCTTCAGGGGCCGGGGGCTGGGAGGGGGTAGCCACTCTCCAGTCAGTCCCAGTGCCTCAGGCCCTCGGCACCCAGATTTCATTACTGGCTCCCATTAGTGCGTGCTGCTAACACAGGATTTGACAGAGGACCCTCCTTAAATCCCATGTCTGTGACAGACTGCTGTGTGACCTCTGGAAAGTTAATCGACCTCTCTGAATTATTTTACTCTTCTGCAAAACGGGAAGAAGAAGACCTGCTCTGCAGGATCAGATCAGTGCAACGATAACGTAATGCGCTCAGCCTGGTGCTGGGCGTCCCCGGGAGGTTTAGCATAAAGTAGCTTTTATGAAACTGTGTTGCCGTATAGGGAGAAAAAAACCCATGTAGCCCTTTGTAGCATTCAGGGATGACAGTATGACTCCTGATGGCAAATGGAGCAGCTTTTAATAAAATACGTTGGTTTTTACCCTTGCCCGTGGGTGATTTGTGCAAATGCCCACGCACCAACACATCTGCCCCACCCCCAGCTCTCTGGTGAACTTTGTCAGCAATGAAAAGTTCAAATGTTTTTTCTATTTGGTGTAGGAGGGTGGGGTAGTCCGGGCCCTACTGTCACGGCTCTTGAACTTTCTTGGGGCTGTGCGTCATGTCTGGCTGACTTCTTTGCTGGTAGACAGGTAAAGCTGCTCCCTGGCGACCCAGAATCTCGAGGGGTTCAAGTACATTCACAGAGTTGTCTGTTACCCAATTTTGTCTGCTTGACTTTCCTCCGGCGTGAATTAACCTGTCTTCCTTTTTTTTTCCCCCTCCCTCTAGATTATTTGCTCTCTAATAACTATGTAAATTCTATCATTGTCCATAAGTTTGACTTTTCCGATGAGGAGATTATGGCATATTATATATCGTTCCTGAAAACACTTTCGTTAAAACTCAACAACCACACCGTCCATTTCTTTTACAACGAGGTAAGTAACTGCCAGAGGGGTGCGTTTGGGTGGAAAGCTAGCTAATCGGAGGGGCACCTTCGGTCCAGGGGGCCTCGTGCCTGTTTACAAAGCGCGTGGGCACTCTCCATTTCCTGGTTTTTCACAGCAACTGTGTTTGACCTTGACAGGCTTAAAAAAAAAAAAAAAAATATATATATATGTATATACATATACACACATATATATGTGTGTGTGTATATACATACATATATATATATATATGTATATATATATAATTTAAAAGTTATCTCTCTGTTTTTAACGTAAAATTCAGTTTGTGCTACTGAGGAACATTGCATTGCAGAAGTGCCTGAAAGTGAACTTGGGATTGAAATGCGGTCAGACCCAGCTTTGCCAATTCCCTGCTGTGTGACCTTAGAGAAGTCTCAGTCCTCTGAGCCTCAGTTTCTTCATCTGAGAAAGGGGATGATGATTTACAGCGAAGGATTTTCCAGGGATCGAATGAAGGGAGATGATGTCTTCGGAGCCCCTAGTATGTACCTAGCTCCTTAAAATCAGAGCTCACACTATTCTTCACAAGCGAATGTCCCTGGTATTCCTTGGGATCATTACTAGCAATTTTGAAAAATAAATTGTTGCCGTTTTCCAATCAAAAGGAGCTTGATAAGGTCAGTTCATCTCATACCAGAAGGTACGGATGCTGGCCGTCCTGGGTCTGATCCATCTTGTGGCACGATCACTTCACTGAGGACCCGGGCTTTCTCCCCTTCCTGCTCTGTTGACCGCACAGTTGGCATCTGTCCTCAGGCATGACCCCTCATGGTCTCAGGATGGCTGCAGCAGCTCCAAACATCACATACTCACATGCCGCTGCCCAGAAGCCTGAAGAGATCACTTATTTCCCTTCTTGTGTTCCTTTCTAACTTTCAAAAGCTTCTTTCCCAGAAGCGCCCCCCTCCCCTCCCCACCCAGCAGACTTCCTCTTGTGCCTTCTCGGTCACAGTCATGTCACGTTTCTCTTGCGGTGCATCGGAATTTGGGAGCCACCTGGCGGGACAGCTTGGCTTGGTCTTTCACGAAGGTAGTCACGTGAAGGCTGGATGGGTTTGGGAGAGCTGCTTCCAGGGTGGCTCACTCAACGTGGCTGACCGCGGGTGGGAGGCCTCGGCTACATGGGCTTCTCCAGCGGCTGCTTGAGTGACGTCACGGCACGGCAGCTGGTTCTCCCCGGAACGAACGATCCAGGAGACCAAGACGAGCTGTAATGCCTTTTATGACCCAGCCTCAGAGGCCACACTCCATCTTTTCCACCGTGTCGTTGAGGCCGCACAGGCCAGGCTTGAGTCCGTGTGGGAGAGGATGTCAGTGTGTGAACACAGGAGGTGAGGATCGTTGGAAATTCCTGGAGGCCAGGTGCTGTTTGCATGGCGGTGTCTTCCTGTTTTTTAGTATATTTATTCTTTTGAGAGAGAGAAAGCCCAGGAGGGGCAGAGAGAGGGAGAGAGAGAATCCCAAGTAGCCTCTGTCCGCGCCGTCAGCCCAGAGCCCAACATGGGGCTTGAACCCACGAAACGCGAGATCATGACCTGGGCCGAAACCGAACGTCGGACGCTTAACCTGCTGAGCCAGCCAGGCGCCCGAATGGCTAGTGTCTTCTGATTGGTGGTCACTTGCACTGCCCCGCCTCTCTTTGCAGTCAGATCATAACTCTCAAACGTACCTTCGGAGTCTGTGCAAACTCCATCCAGCTGTCCCCACATGATGCGGCATCAGCCTGAACCCCGATTTTCCTCGTGTAGTTTAGAAGTGGGGAAGAATTGGCCTCAAAGGGAAGACACACTAGCCGTCAACCGCCAAATGTGTGGCAGTTTGAAAAATTGACATGGTGTGGCCCCGTGTCTGGCAGATAGTAGGTGCTCATTAAATGTGTCCAGAGACACGTGGATGAGATTTGGGTTGTCCTGGCAGCTCTCCCAGGTGGATGAAAATCTACCTGTGAACTTCAGACCAGAGAGAGGGTACCTCCGCTCAGCTGCAGCTGGAATTCTGGACACCAGGGTGGGAGGGCAGGACTCTGGGATTCCTGGACCTGAGCAGCGATGGTTCTGGAAGAACATCCTTCTGGTCACCAGAGGAGCTGCAGGGGCCTTATTTCTGAGGTGGGCTCCCTTTCCTCTTTCACGTGGCCCAGTACTGTAGCCACCACCTGCCACGGATGCAGTTCTGGTGCTCACAGTGGCATCGTCCTCATTTGACAGTTGTCACGTTGCTGTAGGTTGGCTCTTGCTTCTTCCCCACGCTCCCGCCCACCGGTGCCCTCGGAGCATGCTCGGAGCCAAGTGGGAAACCTGGCCAGAAGAGGGGAGCAGAGCCCATCCTGCTTTTCTTAAGGCTCCCGCAGCGGAGTTCCAGGCTTCTGGACGGTTTCGATCCCTTCCCATGATCCCTTTCTCATGCCAGCTGATTCCCGAGACCCTCTTGCTCCTTGCGAACGTGTGTACTTCTAGTATTTCTAGGCAGAGAAATATGTAACAGCCAGAAGAGATTCCGAATGTGAGGAAAACCTCACGCTTGCCTTTTATTCGTGGAAGTGGCATCTGATGGTAGGAGCTAGCATTATGGCTGAGTGCTTGTTGAGGAGGTCCCATGGCGGGCTCTGCTCGTGAAATCCTCACGTTGAATTCCAGCGGCCGGGACGTGGGAATTACTTTCTCCGTGTTAGAGACGGGGAAACAGAGGCTCAGAACTGTTACAGCACCCAGCTGAGAACTGGTAGAACAGGTCACAGGCCCTGGTCTGGCGTTGTTGGACTCCCCCCCATCCCCCCACCCCCTGCTTTTTTTTTAATGTTCTGGGATGGTCTCACCTCCCCGTCCCTTCCCACATTCCCCACCGGGGGTGAACCCCTGGCCTAAGGTTCATGGGAGTCTGATAGGCTTCAGAAAGCTGGGTGGGGGCAGGCCTGCCCTATGGGCTCATAACTCATCTCTGGTACTTTTTTGTTTCAGCACACTAACGACTTTGCCCTGTACACAGAAGCCATCAAATTTTTCAACCACCCCGAAAGCATGGTTAGAATTGCTGTAAGAACCATAACTTTGAATGTCTACAAAGGTAGGCCTTCTTAGGAGCTCACGCCTTGTCTGACTTCTGACTGGGGCTTGCTCCCATGAGTCTGCATTTAAAATCCTCTGGTGGCACGGGGAGCTCCGTTATTACGGCTCGGGTTGCATGTGTCATGCAAGGCTCGTAATCGTGGGACATTTAACTGGCCCCTTGGGTGAATTTTGTGCCACTCTCTTGGTGCATACTCAGTTCTGCATGCTGAAGTCTTAGACCAGATGCACAGTACTAGTGATGTCCTAAGAAAGGCACAGGTGGGACTCCAGCTGCCATGTGATAACTAGAAAAGGCAAAGCTGCCTCTTAAATGTTATATTTACATTTTTATGTCTCCTGCGGTAAGATTTCCATACGGCCCTGGGGCTGTGTTATCTTGAAATAACACTTAAATGAAGCATTTTGTGCTTCATTTTGTGTCACCGACAGCAGGGGGCAATATCGTATTCTCAACTGACTGCAAAGCCCAACAAATTCTCCTCTCTTCAAGATGTGCTTAATGCCCACAACATCCCCTCCAGAGGAGGCCCTTCCTCGGGTTCCTGACCGCATTGGCATAAAGGCCGGTTGGACGCAAGTTTCCTGGCCTGGCACTGCCCGGGGAGGGCACGCCTTCTCTGCGCGACCCGGGGGTTATTTCCCCGGTAGTCACCACACTGGAGCTGGAGCTCCCATTTTCTCAAAGAATAAAGGGCTTTGACCTTCACGAGCATGAGTCATGACGTTATTACTTGAGATGACCCTTACTGGGGTGGGGAAAGGTCCTGAGGGACTCACTCCAGCCTAGTTCTGGGATCGCACTAAATTGGAGAGTGTCTTTAAGAATCCAGTGGGGCCCCACCCAGGGTCGCAAACTGAGGGCCTGAGAGCCGGATCCAGCCCTCAGACATGTTTCGATTGGCTAAGGTATTCCTTGACAAGATGTATAGTTGCCCGTATTTAAACATTGGGAGATCTCGGGTAACTATCTGCATTTCTGACTTGAAAGAGATTTGGCCCTTCTGGGCCCACAGTCCCGCAGAGCAGCTGTGGTGCCAGTGAACCGGGCTCCCCGGTTCACACACTGGGCCTCCCAGCCTCACTCACTGAGTCCCCGGCCCACCCAGCAGGCTTCTGAGTTTGCACCCTGGTCCAAGCCCTGGTTCTGCGGCCCCCTGCTCTCTCTCCTCTCTTGTTCTCTTCCAGCCTGTATCTTTAGACACCTTCTGCCCAGCTCTCTGTTCTCTGAGCAACTGTCTCATCATCCCAGTTCTTAACCCTGTTAACTGTTGTCTGTTTTTTGCCTTTCCTTCAATGACGATTCCCGTGTTCCTTATTCCAGTGTCATGTAAGTTATTAACTTCTGGTTTTCTGCTTTCTTAACTTATCCTTACATGTTAACACAGGAAACTTGCCCGAGAATGGCATAGTTTCATTGTAGCCAAGCTAAATGCATTGCTGAGAAAGTAGGCTTTCTAATTGCACTATTGAAGTTTAGCCCAGTTAATTGTATTAATTATAAAAATAGCATAAGAACTGCCTTGATGAGCATGATTTCATGAATGAATAAGCTAACCATTTTCAAGTATTCCCAGGAAAGACAGAAAAGGTTCAGATGATAGCAGAGAGCTTTTTCATTGTGGTTTTCTTTTCTTTTCTTTTTTTTTTTTTTCAAATCTCCCTAAGTTATTTTTGGTGGCTTGACTTTTTTTTCTTGTTCTTTTGTGAATTTTCTCAGTGGATAACCAGGCCATGCTGCACTATATCCGAGATAAAACTGCTGTTCCTTACTTCTCCAATTTGGTCTGGTTCATCGGGAGCCACGTGATCGAACTCGATAACTGTGTGCAGACCGACGAGGAGTAAGTGACCACCTGGGGGGCTTATCAGGCAGACAGAGTGGTTAGGGGAGATTTCCGTGTTCATTGAGGAAAAGTAAACACTAGAGCAAAGTTCGCCCACCCACGTGTAGGCGGAATGTGAACTTCCATAGGCTGAAAGGTTCCTCGCACCATTCCACTTTTTGTAACGGCGGAATGTTAGAAACAACCCGCAGACCTCCTAGAGGGGAAGAGGACCGGTAAGTTCAACACCCCCATCGATGGGGTGCCAGGCAGCTGGTAAAAAAAGTAAGACGACCCGTCACCTGGTGGGCAAATAAACAAAATGCAGTCCTTGCAGGTGGCGGAGTAGTGCCCGGGAGTAAAAAGGGACAGAGCTCTGGCACGTGCTGCCCCGTGGTTGGACCTCGGGAGCATGAGGCTCAGTGAGAGAAGCCAGATACAAAGGACTGCGTTTTACCTCACCCTGTTTTCTTTCGTTTTATTTATTTTCATTAAAAAAAATTTTTTTTTAATGTTTATTTTTGAGAGAGAAAGCATGTGAGTGGGGGAGGGGCAGAGAGAGAGGGAGACACAGAATCCCAAGCAGGCTCCAGGCTCCGAGCTGTCAGCACAGAGCCCAATGCGGGGCTCGAACTCACAAACCATGAGATCATGACCTGAGCTGGAGTCGGACGCTCAAACGACTGAGCCACCCAGGCGCCCCATATTTTATTTTATTTTTAGAGAGCGAGAGCCCGTGCAGGAGTGGTACACCAGGGAGGGGTAGTGAGAATCTTAAGCAGGCTTTAAGCTCAGCATGGAGCCTGAGGTGGGGCTTGATCTTGCGACCCTGAGATCATGACAGCCGAAATCAAGAGTCGGACACTTGGCTGACTGAGCCACCCAGGCACCCCGTGTGACCCCGTTTAAATGAAATGCGCAGAACAGGCCAGTCTGTAGAGACCGAGGATAGACGAGTGGTTTCCCAGGGCTGGAGGAGCAGACTCGCAAGGGGAAATGGGAGTTCAGGGCTTTTTTGGGAGGGGGGGTTAAAAGTGTTCGAGAGTGGATCGTGAGGATGGTTGGACAGCTGTGTGAATGGTATGCGGATTATAGCTCAGTAAATCTGTTTAAAAACAACAACAACAACAACACACACAGGTTAAGGTGGTGATTTGGGCCCCAGAGCGATGAATACAAGTTCCAGAGCAGGATTTCTCCGTTCCGGCGGCACCACTGATCTTTGGAACTGGGTAACTCTGTGTCCTCGGGGGTCGTCCCGCACAGAGTAGGATATTTAGCGGCCTCCCTAGCCTCCCCCCATCAGATGCCAGGAGCACCCCTTTTCCAGTTGTTTAAGCCAAAAATGTCTCCAGACATTGCCAGATGTGTCCTTTAAGGCAAAATCACCACAAGTGGGCAACCACTGCCCCGGAGGGACAGCTTAGCAGAGAGACCTGGTGAGAGGCACACCTAGGCAGGCTCAGGATGACAGAGGGATCCGGGAAGGAGGGGTGCTGGAGGAGGGGCCCAAAGCCATAGAACCGTAGCTCCCAGACTGGGGAAGTAGTGGTGGATCTGACAGGACATTCGGGAAAACCAGGACCTGTACAGAGATGAAGAGTCACGGATGTGAGTGAAACATAACGTGGCACTTGATTCCAGAAAAGACAAAAAGTCATTCCAGGAAGGAAGTGGACTCCTTGTCCTCTGTGTGGCTCTCCCGTGAATGGTTGTGATGATGTCAGTATCAGTTGTTGGGGCCAGGTGGGCAGGGGGAGGGGGGGGTAGGGAATGCAAAGTGTTCCGTCCTAACAGAAGGCCACCATGTGATATTGAAAATGGCTCAACTTCAAAGTAGAAGACTGCAGATTGTAGAGGTGGAGGAGGTGGGGGGTGGGGCCTATCCACAGAAACAAGTAAAAACACCTGCCTTCTCTGGAGATCAGGCAGGGGTGGGGGAGGCTGGGCTAGGGCTGCTGTTTGTTATTATCAGCTTATCAATACCATTAAACTTTTATTTGTGTCTTATTTTATTTTTTGAGAGAGGGTGCAAGTGAGCAAGGGGGAGAGAGAGAGAGAGAGAGAGAAAGAAAGAGAGAGAGAAGCAGGGCTCGAGCTCATCCACTGTGGGACCCAAACTCACGAACCGTGTCGTCATGACCTGAGCCAAAGTCAGAGGCTTAACGATTGAGCCACCCAGGCGCCCAATACCGTTGAACTTTAAAAACCCATCTGCATGTACTTTTCAAACTAAAGGTTTAAGACATGAAGTACATCAACTCTTCTGCTAAAGAAAAATTCCCACAGCATCTTTTTAAATGGGGGAAAAGGTTGCGAAACATTGTGAATAAGTATTGTGGGTCTCAGCTGGGTGGTGGGTTCATAGGTAATTATAGTACTATTAGGCTTACAGGGTGTATTTGCTATAAATATTCGGGATGTATCTTGTTAAAGTATGCTACGGAATAATTATTAAAGGTTACACAGAAGAAAAATTGATCGTATTATTATTTTTCTTTTTAAAGCACGTTATGTGGCTTGATGGATAGATATTTAACACACGCCTTTTAGATGTGACTCTACGGAGGCATAGACACAGGGAAACCAGACTGTAGGGTCCCTCATTGACAAGTCCCCAAATGTCTTCTGTTAGTGGCGGGACTACAGGAGACCTTCACGTCTTTTTGCTTCTATTTTCTTCTTTAATTTCAAGCCTTCTGAAATGGTGGTCGTAATTACGATACAAACAAAATGACTTACCCCAGCCCCGCTGCCCCTTGCCACAGATGCCAGTTTGGAGGGAGTGTAGGTGTGCCGACTAGCTCTTTTAGGGGTTCTGTCCTTGGCCCGCGTGCGGCTGACAACCTGAGAGGCCCGAGCAGTGTGCTTGTTGCTTTACTGAAAGGAGACAGAGACCTCTGGGGGCCTGGGGCTGGGGTGTCCCATCCCTGCGCTGTGCCCCATGTGTAGCCAGGGCCAGGGGGGTTGGATGTGGCCGCCGAGGCCTGCTTTTCTCCCTGGAACCCCTCGGGAGCATTTTCGTCATCCGGGATTTATTGCCGCATTAATACAGCTTATCTTGGGAGGCAGGGGGTCTTGCCACATTGAGTAGTGGTTGCTCTTGTGGAATGGCTTGCTAAGGGAGCTGGGTTTTGCTTTATTTACCCATTTTGTTTTGGGTGGTGGTGGTGGGCGAGTTGTAGGGAGGCCCCCAGAGGGTGGGGGCGTCCCAGGAGTCCCCTGAAATCGATCGTGGTGCACCTGCCCACTTTCACTTCGTGCATGCCGCTGGGAGGGCCGCTGTAAGTGGCTCTTGAGCCTTTGTTTGTTGTATGAATATTTGTTGTGCGAATGAAGCACCCCCAGTGACCTCCACGGGCTCTGTGCTTCGGCTTCCCGGCTAAGGCTGTCGTCTTTCCTGGCAGGCACCGGAATCGGGGGAAACTGAGCGACCTGGTGGCCGAGCACCTGGACCACCTGCACTATCTCAATGACATCCTGATCATCAACTGTGAGTTCCTCAATGACGTGCTCACGGACCACCTGCTGAACAGGCTCTTCGTGCCCCTCTATGTGTACTCGCTGGAGAACCAGGACAAGGTAGGTCTGGGCGCCTGGCCCCGCCGTGCCTGTGGGCTGTGGGCTGTCTTCAGAAGGGGGAGGAACGGTCACCTTGAACAGGACCAAGCTTTGCCAGCCACCAAGGCTTTGAGCCCGAGGGAGATTCCTTTCAAAGCGTCCTGGTTTTCTTTTCCTTTCCTTTTATTTCCTGGGGGTGGGCCGGTTAAGGTGGAGAGAGAGGGGTGCAGGGGAGTGTGTTTGGGGGTGGGCGTTGGCTGTAAAAGTGAATGAGAAGAGAACACTGACACGAGAAGGAAACAGGAAACCTCTATGAATTTAGATTTTTGGTTTCTGTTCATCCTTCTCTTGGGGTGTTCTAAAGCCTGGTAACTTTTCCTGAGGGTCGCCAGAGCTCACTGATCTGCAGAAGACCCAGCCAGCCCCAGCACTTGCACATGATGGGTGGGAGGTGAGGGAGCGCCCTTAGGGAAACAGCCCAGAGCAGGGACTGCCCGCAGTTAGGCTCAGAATCCGGTGTGAGTGTTGACAGGCACGTCCTCCGGGGCCCTCTCTCCGTCTCAGGGATTCTGGCTCAGAGGGTCTGCAGTGCACCGGCAGTCTGCATCGTGAACCTGTCTGCCACGTGGCTCTGAGCTGGTGGCTCTTGGGTCCCACCGTGAGGAGTTCTGCCCCGTCCTTCCCAGATTTCAGGGGCAGAGGCCTCCACAGGAGGCAGGATGGAGTCGGCTGGTTACTCTGCGGGGGCTCCAGCCTCCGCACATGTGCCTCCAGGGCTTGGAGCTTTCTTCTTGGAGGTGGAACATGGAGATTCTTCCTAAGAACAAATAAATAAAAAAAAATTGCAGCCCTAACTAGATCCGTCAGAGGCTGTGCGGGGGCGGGGGCGGGGGTGGCAGAGAGAAAGCACGGGACTTGGAGTTTGCAGACCTGGGCTCAAATTCTGCTTCTTCCCTTTGCTCACTCTGTGACCTTGGACAAGGCAGCTGACCTCCCCCTCCCACCCCATCCCCCGCCCCCCGAGCAAAACGAGGGTCCTGAAGGTACTCACAGGGTCGATGCGGGATGGAGCACAGTGAAGTTCAGTTACCAACGCGGGGTTTTTCCTAAGCCAGAGTGCCCCGACGCCTCCCTGCCCCATTTTGAACCCTCTTCCTGAGAGCAGGCCTCCGGAGTTCCGTCCTGCCAGCCAGCCACTCTGTGCCCCAGCTGGGGGAAATTAACATTCCTGGTAATTTAAGGGGCTCGTTTTTCTCCTGGACCCAGGCTCTAGTCCGTGACTAATGGTGAAGGACTTCTCAGGTAGAAAAATAGAGGCCTTGAGACGGTGTCGGATGGGATCAGGTTGCGAATTTATTTTGCAGAGTGGACTTCTGGCCGGTACCGGGAAAGAGCAGCCTTAGGGTCACAGAGGAAGTGGGGGACGGGGCGCCTCTCCTTCAGACAGATGGCTTTTGGCTTCATGTCTTTTGTGCTGCTCACGTGTGTGACCAGGATCTCTCTCTCTCTCTCTCTCTCTCTCTCTCTCTCTCTCTCTCTTTCTGCCTGACCTTCCCTAGGGAGGAGAACGCCCGAAAATCAGCCTGCCGGTTTCTCTCTATCTCCTGTCGCAGGTATGTGTCATCATTTGTCTGTGTCCCCAACCACATTTGGGAGTCCTTTGGAGGACCGGGCCATGTCACCCTGTCTTCTCTCTGTGTCCCGTCTTGAAATAAAACAATAAAAGGAAGGGCGGGGGGTGGTTCTACTTTTCAGACGCTGAGTAGAGGTGCTGCTCTCTCCTTCATGGTAATAGATGGAAATTGAAAGGAAAATGGAAAGTAAATCAAACCTGGCCCTTACGTACTTGGTTTTTACCATGGGGACTGAGGTTTCCACACAACCAAGGGGCGTTCGGAATACTCTGGAAATGTGGACGGCATGGGTGTTACTCATGGCGTTTTGAAATAAACCCAAACTGCAAGACCCAGTGCGTGTATCTCTCTGCAGCAACCTCCGTTGAACGGATTTCCACTAACGAGGCTGTTTTCAAAGGCTTTTGTCGTGGTTGTACTTCCCAGATTACCTTCTGGAAGGTATCTTGTAGCAGCCTCCGTTCCCAGATTTGTGTCTTGAGCCAATTTGTCTGCTCCCCCTCCTTAAACAAGTGTGTTTCCTTCTCGTAATTATGTAATATTTACAAGAAGGGAAAAACTCCATGGTGACCCAGTTACATAACTTTAAAAATATTTTTATTACAAGCAGTCCAGACTTTCAGGCCATCTCATTAGACTGTCAAATAGTCAAAACGTTTGACCAGAGCTCTGTTCCCACTTCTGCAATGGCACAGGTATTTATTTGCTTTGCTGAGAGAAAGTCCTTCTAACTTGGTCCCTGGGCCGTTTGGAGGTGGAGGACTGAGAAGAGAGAGAGAGAGAGAGAGAGAGAGAGAGAGAGAGAGGCGCAGCCGCAGCCTCCCCGTGGAGGCTAAGCCAGTTGGGGTCCGTGCGTGGCCTGCCCCTTTCTCCCTCACAGAGTCTTGTCCCGGGGGCTTTGTGCTCCGAGCCCTGTGCTGGTGCCCTCTCCTTCTGAATGCCTCTCCGTGCAGTGCAGCTGGGTGCAAACCCCCGCCTCTCCTGGCACCTTCCTCTGCTGCCTCATTACAAATCTGCCCGAATCTCCTGCTTGGCGTTCTGGGAGTCTGGCAGGACCTGAGCAGAGAGACGCTCAGCCCCGGGAATCCCATAGAAGGCGCTCCCAGGACCCTCTAGCTGTGGGAGCGTTGCACAGGCAGAGTCCCTGTGAGGAGTGTGGGGTGAGCGCTCGCCCTTTCTCAGAGAGCCCCTTACCTCCTCTTTTCTGAGCGAGGGCCTAGCAGCTCAGGCACCAAATTACTCGTTTGAGTAGCTCACAGAAAGCAGACTTGTGAGCCGGTGCTCCAGGGCCCGTTCTCCCTGTTCCTTCCGTGGAGCTTTTCAATGTTGTCGCCCAAAATGCACGAGAGCCTCCAATGGGGGGTAAATGCCATGTCCCTGATCCCTACGTCAGAGCATCCTTATGTGTGATTTGACAGACAAAGCTACAAAACCAAGAAAATTCGCATTGACGACATTAATTTAGTGTGGCCGGGGATGCTGTCCTTCAAGAAGTTTCCCTCTTACCTCTTACCCCTGTCCCCTGATCCTGCTTCTCAGACACAGCAGCATTTCAGCGTTTGGCTTTGCTGGGTTTTTTGTTTTTTGTTTTTTAATTATTTGTTTTTTAAACACTGCTTATTTTTTATTTTTTAATTAAAATTTTTTTATTTTGGGAAAGGAAGAGAGCACGTGCACACGTGTGTGCGAGTGGGGGAGGGGCAGGGAGAGAGAGGAAAAGAGAGAGAATTCCAAGCAGGCTGCCAGCTGTCGGCACAGAGCCAGACTCGAGGCTCGATGTCGCGAGCCATGAGATCATGACCGGAGCTGAAATCAAGAGTCACGTGCTTAACCGACTTAGCCACCCAGGAGCCCCTAAACAATGTTTTTTTTTTTGGTCTTTTAACAGATTTTTTTTTTTTAAGTTAAAAAGTTCAAAACAGGTGAAGACCAAGTTTTCTATCTACTTTTGTTTCTTCTCCTGATTTCTGTCCCCAGAGTCTACTGTAGTTACAGGGTTTTCTTACGCTCTTCCAGGCACATTGTCTGCAGAGGTTTTCAACTGGGGGTGATTTTGCCTCCCTTCCTCCCCCACCCCCCTCCAACATCCGGAGACATTTCTGGTTGGGTCGAGGCCAGAGATGCTTCCAGACATCCTACAGTGCACATGGCAGCCCCCCACAACAAAGAATTAGGGCCGGATCGTAGCGCCAGGGCTTAGAAATCCTGTTCCGTGTGCAGATGGGCGCACACGCCCTTTTTCTGTGTAAACGGTGCACATCCCACGCTGTGCTCCACTGCTGCTGTTGGCTTTACATTGTAACACAAAGTAGCCGGTGTGTCTGAGCCGGCTTTGCGAGGCACCTTTGAATACCCTGATTCCCAGCGCCGTTGTCCTGAACGTTGGGCCACGGGCTGGGGTGGCAGGGCCATCCCGGACAGCCCAGTGGCTTCTCGTTCCACATGCTGTGGCCCGGCTGGGTCTGCTCTGGCTCCTGTGGCTTCTCTTCCCCACACCTCCCGCCACTGCCACGGAATCTTGGTGCTCTGAGACCCACCGCGGGGGGCCCCAGCGCGTTCCAGCCGTGGGCTTTGTGTGGAGACGACGGTTTGCCGAGTCCTGGATGGGAACGAGACGCCCCGGCCCCTTCCTCCCGTATAACCGAGACGTTGGGTCTGTGCCTCCCAGTCTTAGCGTGATCAGGTCCGACGCTGAGATGCCTGTGGAGAGGAAGGAGTGTGCTGCTTTGGCCGCTGCTCTCCCACTTGGCTCCACTTCAGGGGGATTTGGCCTCCCCCGGCCACGAGGGACCGTCTTGCTTTAGCCAGCCAAATAGGCAGCAGTCTGAATGAAGGAGCGGCCAGGCCTGGGAGGAGAAGGGCGTCACCGGTGTCTCCTAAGTGAGACCCATTCTTTGGATTTTGCTTCACGGGAGTTGCTGTTCAATACGGGCCCTGGGTACCTCAGCCTGGTTATTTGCGCCGGAGGAAGGAGAAGCGGAGAGAGCACGCGCTTTGACGCAAACCCGGTGTCTTCTTTCTCACCAGGTCTTCCTAATTATACATCACGCACCCCTGGTGAACTCACTAGCGGAAGTCATTCTGAACGGTGATCTGTCTGAGATGTATGCTAAGAGCGAACAGGATGTTCAGCGAAGTTGCGTAAGTCCTTAGCATCGGGACCGTGTGTAGACATTGATAGGCCGTTGCTCGTTTTGTTCGTGCATGTGTTTCTCTAAAACCAGAAACTGACATTCTGCCTGTACGGCAGCCATGATGGCGTATAAGCTGGCCTGAGACGCGAGGAACCCGATCGGCGTCTTGAAATGTGTCCCCAGGAACATCCGGGTTTGGGTACTGAGCGGATTTGATTGATCGGATGTTATTGAACGGGGGGTTGTACTGCTCTGGGCCCTGGTTGCGAATCTGTGAGACACTGTTACTGGGACAGAATGAGAGCACACCTTGACGAAGGTACAAATGCCAGCAGAGACTGGACGGAGCACATCTGTGAATGACGCGGGCCCCCGTGGGACGGCAGTAGGGAGTGGTGGGGCCTGCGGCAAATTGGACAGCACATGCTCTCTGTCAGTAGCTGCGGTTCCTCCCCAGCCTGCGGCTCTGCCAGAACACAGATGCGGGATTGCCTGGTTTCCTCGCGTTTCCAGACAAGCTGGAAATCCTCATTTTGATGCACACGCTCCCCCGTTTTAAACGATCACCCACCTGCGGCCTAAGCGCAGCACGTCTGCATTTTGTGCTCTGCTAACGGGAAACTCCCGAGACGGAGCCGGGAGTCAAGGCTTCTTCCCGCTTGGCCCCTGTGTATCTCGTCTGTCTTCCCTCCCACCATCGTCATGTGTGCTGAGCGCCAGGCTTCCTTAGTACTGGTCCAGCTTGCCTTTTCCCCTGCAGGCCCCGCGGTTCTGCCCGCACACCTGTACCTTCACCATACCTATGGCTCCTCGTTCCCAGCCGCGGCAGGCGACTTGTCTCACTGTATCCGCTGCAGCTTGGGCCCGGCGGATGTGTCTGAGATGAGCTGGTGTTTCACACAAAGGCTGTTTCATGAGGACTCTGTCCCTGCAGCCGGTTTCTCAGGCAGTGGGTAGAAAGCTCCAAGGGCTAGGCTTGCCCTCGGGCAGTCGGCTCTGTTGCCATATCCGAGGAAGCAGGTGGCGGAGGATCCGAACTGCCTGGGGCGCAGTGACAGGGGTCCCTGCCCTTCTGGTTTTTCTGGCCTACGATGGCTTGGCCGGGCCCTTTTGCTGTTGAAGGGAGTCTTAGAGCCTTTGAAAAGGTTCCCAGACGCTCTGTCCTTGTCAGTGGTGGCATTAGTTCAGCTGAATTGAATGGGGCCCTTTCACGGCCCCTGTCTGGTCTGTCCCTTCTTTGATTCATTCAGAAAGTATTTATTAAGCCCTTTCTTTGGAACAGGCATCGTGCTGGCTCTGGGGATGTACAAAATTCCTAATGGTTTCTGTCTTTTTGGAGCTTTATAGTCTAGTAGGAGTGACAGATGTCGCTCAAATAAACATACAAGCAAATGTACTGGCTCGAGTTTCACACGTGCTCTAAAGGGAAGGAGTAGTTTTCGGCAAGGGGATGTAACCTAGAGGGACAGGAGTGACGAGTATTGGACAGGACAGCCTCCCTTAGGGGCCCGTGCCACGACGCTTCAGGCGGGGCAACGTGGAGACGACCTGGTGTTCGTGGAGCCGGACAGTTTTCTTTCCAACTTTCTGAAACTCCCTGCTGCTGACCGAATGCGAGGGGTGGAGTGCTGACCCAGCAGAGTCGCAGGGCCTCGAGGGCAGAGCTGCCGATGGCCACCAGCCAGCGGGCCCCCTTAGGCGCATCGTCCTCCCTCCCCCCCGCTTAGGAAACGGAGAGGGCGCGTCCTACTCCGGAGGGCTCTTGGCGGGGATGGGGAGGAAACACAGCTGAAGTGTCCATCAGGGACCCGGCAGGTTGCAGCCTGGCCCTCAAAGCCGTTGGGTTTGGTGTTCGCGGTATTTAACAGAGAATTCTATGAGTGACCAACGTTAACAGTTAGGAAGTTTCACACACAAAAAATCTGCATCTCGGGGTTGTGTCGCAGCAGTCAGAAGGTCTGGTCCCCATTGCACACGTTTCTGCTGCACGCTTCTCCGAGGCGGTCCCCATCGGGTCGGCGTGTGTTTGCCATCAGACTCGCCCGGTCCCCGTCCAGCCTGCTGCACGCTCCTAGGACATTTCCATTCATATCACATTGGGCCGTGTTGAGTCTCCTTGGGCTTTCTTTTGTCGTGTGGTCTCCGTTTCCCAAGATGGCTGCTCAGACTTCGTCCCACAGTGTCTTCGTGTGAGACTTTCAGTGACGAAGTTGGACTTGGCGTTCAGAGGGATGGACACAGAGATCTCTGGGCTGCTGGGGTTTGCAGGCTTTCTCATTGCGCTTGACTGGCCTGCGGCCACGAGAAATAATCACACCCTTTCGCTGGTTATCCCCCCGTGGTCACATCTTGCCAGAACTCCAGCACGCTGTCACAGCAGGGTACTGGCATTGATGCTTGGGGTTTGCAATTTGAGCAGAAGCAAACTGCAGAATGTTACTGGCGACCGCTCAGCCTGGGATACCCACGGCGGTTGGGCCCTCCGACGAGAGGGAGCATTCGGGAGACCCGTCCTTTCTCCCGCCGACCCCCTTTTTGGGGACGAAGTTTCTGCCTCCATTGTGACAGACTCACAGCGGCTCGTCGTGGTGGGCGTCTGAACTGAAAATGAGATTCTTTTGAGTGTGGAAGGAATTGCCAGCCCCAAGTGAAAGTGTCTGCCTTCTGCTTCCGGGTATCACCTTTGCCTGGGTGCAGAATCGAACTGTGTCGCGTTCGGATGACTGCACTTGAAAGTTGGGTGGAGTGGAGGTGAGTCCCCATCGGTGACTCGCTCGATAACAGTCCCGGTGAGACTCACCTTCCTTCCCTCTGAGCAAGAACGGTCTCCTATTGTTTCCTGCCTCACTCGGATGTGGTTTGATCGTGCTTGTTTTAAGTTTCTTGGTCTTTTTTAACCTACTTTCTCCTTCCCGTAATTTGTAGATAAGTTACTGGTATTGCTTCATTTTTACCAGCAGACCTTTCACAAAACCAAACCAAAATTGAAGAGAGAGGAGCAGAGGGAAGAGCGGAGTTATTTGAAAAGTCTGTAATTTAGGGTTAAATTTAAAACACACCAGCATGGCGAGGTGAATGCCGAATTGAAATTCGTCTGTGCATTAAAAATCATATGGTTGCTGCTCGGGGATAGTTCTTGCTATAAGTCTAATGCAGAGCAGATCAGGTTTCGTGTTGAGGGAAACAGAGTAAGAGAACACTAATTCTGAAACTGCTAACGTCTCATTATTTTTGCACAACGAACATATAGATTAGATTACGGGATATGCATCATTACCTATGGGTACTTTGTTGTTTTTTTTTTTTTTTTAAAGAACCTTTTCTCACCCTCCATTTCTGTAGAATAGTTTCCTTCATCTTGCACTCCTTCGTCTGTTCCTGCAACAGAGATGCGGTGGTGCGCAGGAGAGAGCACTGGCCTCGCTGGGCTTCCCACTCCCTGCGAGCGGAGGGGGCCTGTGCCATCACGGGCTTGCAGCCCATGCCCGGGGGCTCTCACTGCAGGAACGAGTGACTCGATGGGTGAACCGGGGGCGGGGTCACCGGGCTCTCACGATGCTGTTCTTGATCACTCTCAAAACAGAAACAGCTTCAGAGCCTGACCCTCCCACGCCACCTGCTCAGAGGCAGGCTTTGGGGGAAGAGCGTCAGGGCGAGGTGGTCTTGGTGCTGTTCTGCGTTCCGTCTTCGGGGACAGTCTAGTGGAGTGGACTCTGGAGTCAGACTGCCCGGGCCCCCCCCATATCCTGGCCCTGGGTCTCACTAGGGGCAAGTTAGTCCATTGCTCTGGGCCTCAGTTTCCTCCCTTCTCTAGTTAGACTAATGCACGCGGTGTCCGCTGCTTCTCCTAAAGCCTGGCGCACGTCAGGCCCTGATATTAGGTATTATCGTCAGTTTCTGATGCCGCACGACAGCCCTGCGTCTCCTAGTTGGGGACCCCCCTTCCTGGGATGATTAATGTGGAGGCACACCTAGAGTACCCCTCGGGAGGTGCCTTATGACCAGACACAAAGGCACCGAGGGCCTGGTGTGAGCAGCAGTGGTAACAGTGACAGCACGAAGAGCAAGCTTTGCCATTTGGTGGTGGGGGGCTGACCTGTCTGTGTGCATCCCGGGCCCTCCAGCTCACGTCGGCCCCGGATTCGACCTCCGGAAAGTGCAAGTACATGGCCAGCTCGTGGGTGCTCATGTGGTTGGCTGGCCGTGAATTCAGAGTGGGAACTGAGAATCCTGGGCCGGGATGGTTCGTCCCCAAATGATGATGTCGTCTCTGTGGGCACCAGTTCAGCCGGCTGGAATGGTCGCCAGATGATTCTCTGGGGATCCAGAAGAGTGAGCGAGTGCACACCTAAAACGTGAGCCGCCGGCTCTCCACAGGACACCTGTCCTTCCTGGGAGCCGGATCCCCTGCTAGCAGAACGCTCCGTCCACTGGTGGCCCGTGGAGCTGGTGGCCGCGAAACTAGCAGCCTGGCCCCTCTGGCTTCTGTGTTTGTGGAGGCAGCGCACCAACGATCGACCAGAGCCCCCCGGTCACTGCTTGCAGGGCTCTCTCTCCAAACCAGGCTGGACTCTGACGGCCGCCGGGCCTCCTGTGTATTGACTGCATCACGCCGAGTAGCGCCCCTCTGCAGCCCGAATTAGAGTTCCCCTGAATCTTTCGGTGACCCCGACCTTCCCCGTGCCCCCGGTTAATCGTTGCTGGTTCTGAAGGCCACACATTCTTCTTCCTGAAAGCGGTAAGAGGCTTCTGGGAGAGAGTTGATGGCGAACGCTGAAGGGAAAAAATAGACCGCTATGAATCAAGGGCCTTAATTGGCACAGATACAAACGTTCCCACAAAAGAATTAGAACTCGTCGTGTCTTGTCCCTTTCTTGCGGGGCCATTGTGGTCTACCCCATAATCCCTGAATGGAATTCTGGCTCCCAGTCGCCACCGTTGGCTGCAAAAGTACTGAGTGATTCATGCGTAAGAGGACGTGACAGAATGAAGGAGAATCCGGAGTGCAGCGTTTCCCACTTACCAAGTACGGTGTTGTCGTGGATGAGAGACCTCTTAGGAACCGTCCTCTTCCTTCCCCTTTGCGGGTAGGGCTGGAAGTCCCCTGGTGTGGGGGCTCATGGAGGGACAGCCTTCAGCCAGGGCTACAGGTAATGGTACCTGGGGCCCAGGGATGCCGGTCCTGGTCCGGCGAGCCAGGGAAGGGCCAAGGGTTCTTGGAATGGCTATACCTTGCAGGAGCCAACAGGGAGAAGCCAGGTGGGCATAGGAGGGGTGGGTGGGGGTGGAGGAGATTCTGTGACTCAAACCCTACAGGGCTTTTCTGTGTTCACCCGGCAGTGTGACACAGAGTGGGCAGGGGTGGCCCCAAGGCTGGAGGCTGCTCTCTGGTGTGAGTTATGGCCATGCCGCATGCTGGATGGGGACTGTCCCTAGTGTGCATCGAGCCATTGGTGAATTCTCCCAGGTTTCTGTGAAAATTTGGAAATTCGAGGGTGGGGACAGAAAAATGAGGCCCCCACGCTTCCGGTGTCTCTGTCCTGGGACTTGGGTAGTTTTCATCGCCTGGCCCCTGTGGCCATTTTGAGGCTTTTAACCAGATTCTGAGGCCAGGTCAGCATTACTTACTCGTCTATTTAACAAGTATTATTGGACACGTACCAGAGTCTGTTCTAGGCACGGACAGTGTAGGAGGAAGCAGAGCAAAGGCCCCAGACCTCCCGGAGCTTCTCTTAGAGTGGGAAGAGAGAGGGGAACGAGGAAATTATTAGTGGACATGTAGCATGGTAGAATTTGAGGCATGCCTTTGGAAAGCTGCAGCAGGAAAGCCGGGGAGGGAGAGGAGACAGTGCTCAGAGGCTTGAGTGGGGTGCAGTTCTCCCTCGAGTGGCCAGGGTATGACTCACTGGGAAGATGAGCATAGATGTGAAGCGAGGGACTGAGTCATGTCGATTTCTGCAGGGAGAGCGCATTGGCCAGAGAGAACAGCCAGCCCGAAAGGCCCCGAGGCAGGCGTGTGCCTGGTGTGTCCGAGGAACAGCCAGGAACAGCATGGCAAGGCAGAGTGTAGTAGGGTGGGGCCAGGGAGGGAGGGAGAGCCCGAGGCACGTGGTGCCTTTGGAGCCACTGGAAGACTCCGAGGTTTACACCAAGAGAAATGGGAGCCTCGTTTCCTTTGTGTCCCCAGTGTTTAGCCTGGCTCCTGCAGTAAACATCAGTTGTCTTGAAATAATGAATCACCGTGAGGGAATCGAGCATCTTGTCTCGAACGACTCCAGGAAATTCAGTCTCGGTCAGCGCCAAGGTCCTCCATCTGGGAGACTTGGTTTTGCTCAGGGTGCTTTGTCTGATGGGAGGCTGGGCGCGGTGGGGAGTGGGGGGGGGCAGGGGGTGGCATGCGGGTGAGAAAAGGGCCGCTCCGTTCACTTCCCTGTCTGATGCTCCAGCGATTTAATGATGATGGGCCAGGAGGGGTGTGGTGTGAGTCACTCCCTGCCCAACTGAAGACCGCCACGCTCTTCTGTAACTGTAATCCCAGGGCACGGTCGGTGGGTTTTCCCCAGTGAGTTAGGAGTTCCTGGCTATCCTGAGATTGCCTGCCCGCTGACCATTTGCTGTGATGCTCATGACCTTACCCCCAGGGGCCCTCTCGGAAACCTCCAGCTTCATGGACAGAGAGAAGGGAAAAAACCGCTACAGGGCTGTATGTGCTCACACAGTATCACCCTGGGGGTCACTCCCGTGACAGGTCATTCCCTAGTAAGAGCAGCACCTATCCACAGAGCACGTCGTGCGTGCCAGGCTGCCTGACTTGCTCACCCCTCTTGTCCCTCCCACACGCGTTTCTGGAGCACCCCCACCTTCCAGGCAGGTACCGTGCTGGCCTCAGGGCGTACAGGATGAATAAGACAGACAAGGTCGCTGTCATGACCTGTCTGGTCGGGGGAAACAGACAGTAAACAAGTGTGTCCACGTAGATGGGAGATTTGGATCTGGCAGGAAGTAGAAACCAGCTTTGAGAGATGCTGGTGATGAAAGGCTTCCCAGAGGAGGCCTGGGTTGAGGACTGAAGGACGAAGAGCTGAGTGGGGGGCGGGGGGGGGGGCGTGGCAGTGGGCAAGGCGTGGGAAATGGTGGGTCAGAGACCTTGGTGGGGATGAGCTGCCTGGCTGGGATCGGAACAGAGGCCACTCTGTCGGAACCACTGGGTCGGGGGGGGCGGGTGGGGATTTCTTCTTGTTCTCCTCCTTTTAGGCTCCTGATGACCTGGTGAGGTGGCTTCATCGTCACAGTCTCCCCGTGAGCGGGCCGACGCCCCCAGAGGTTAGGGGATCATTCTGCTGTCCCCCAGCGTGAGGGGATCGCTGGCATCCCGCCCCAGGTCCCCATGCTGTTTCTGTTTCTTGTTCTCCTGTCGCCGTCTGCAGCGAGATGTGGGCTTCTGGACTGAATGTTTCGGGTGGCGGGGAGTCCCCAGTGATCTCTTTTGAGAGAGTAGGACGTAGTAGAACAGTCCTTCTGAAGAAAAGCCAAACAAGGGCTTCGTGTGACATTATGATGGAAGAGTGTACGTTATTTTGCGTAAGCATTGTGTCCTGCAGCTCATTTGTTCCACAGCATTCATTAGCTTTTTTAAAAAAAATTTTTTGGGGCGCCTGGGTGGCTCAGTCGGTTAAGCGTCCGACTTCAGCTCAGGTCACCATCTCGCGGTCCGCGAGTTAGAGCCCCGCGTCGGGCTCTGGGCTGATGGCTCGGAGCCTGGAGCCTGCTTCCGATTCTGTGTCTCCCTCTCTCTCTGCCCCTCCCCCATTCATGCTCTGTCTCTCTCTGTCTCAAAAATAAATAAACGTTAAAAAAAATTTTTTTAAAAAAATTTAAAAAAAAAATTTTTTTTTTCTTAACAGTTATTTATTTTTTTGAGACAGAGAGAGACAGAGCATGAACGGGGGAGGGGTGGAGAGAAAGGGAGACACAGAATTCCAAACAGGCTCCAGGCTCCGAGCTGTGGGCACAGAGGCCGACGCGGGGCTCGAACTCACGGACCGCGAGATCATGACCTGAGCCGAAGTTGGAAGCTCAACAGCCCGAGCCACCCAGGCGCCCCAGCTTTTGATCGAATGTCGGGCCTGTCACTGAAGGGACGGACTGGGCAACGCTAGGCGTCGAGGGGACAGAAACGGTGGCCTGGGTGGAGCCGGCCAGGGATGGGAGGGGCCTGGCCTCCCGCGGGCCTCGCGGCACCCTAGAGGTTGTCTTCCAGGCGGTCACGGCGCCTCCGGATGTGAGCTGCTGCTTCTGTCCCAGTGACGGTGCCCGGCGTGTGCACGGGGCGAGTCCTCCGAGCTTGGAGAGCGCACCGGGTCCAGACCGACGGCACTTCTTTGGTTTTTTTGCCCCTGCGGCCGCGACGCTCCCCGACGATTGGCCGATTGGTGGAGAAGCATGCACGTCCCCCTCGTTAATGGAAGTGGCCTGTGACTCTTCGTGTTTGTCCCCGATGGGTTTTGTTTTCCCCCGTTTCATTTGGCAACATCGCCCTGTCGCCTCGCTTACGTGGTTGCGGTAGCGCGTCCCGGATGTGCCCTGGGGCTTCGCGTCAGCAGCCCCGTGTCGCCGAGGGTCTGGCACCCGGCACGTGCACCCCTGCAGCTCCCCAGAGCTGATGGTCCCTGCCGATTGCTTGCTGGTCCCCGCATTCTGGAGCGGGAGGAGGCTCCCTCTGTGGCAGTTATCGGCCGAGCTCCCCTTCACTGCCACTTGCAAAGCCACGTGCTGTTGGTTATGGTTGGTGCAGGCCCCTGGGTCACCGTGACCCCCTGTGACACGTGGAGCTCCCTGTATACGAGACAAAATGGGGAATCTTTCCGCGTCGTGGTCGGTCATGACGATGGTCAGGTCGGAAGGCCGCCTAGTCACCTGTCCCTGAGTTTTTGCTCCACGGGTCGGTCCACCCGCTGCTCCGGTCAGCCTGACTGGGGCCTGGCCGGGCCCCACGTCCACCCTGCGGGGGCGGGGCTGGCCCCACGCCGCCGGCAGGCTTGGTGGGTGCTTGTTGACGAGGGGGTGAGCTCTCGAGCGGTGCGGCCGGGTGGTCAGACAGGTCGGCCTGGAAGCCAGACTCCCTGGGTCCGGATCCTGGCTCTGCCTCTGCGGGTCGCCAAGCCAGTCCCTCCCCCTCTGCCGCTCCCCCGTCTCTAGTCGTGTGACGGAGAGTCAAGCGCGTCGGCACGCGCAAAGTGATCACAGCGGCACCGGGCACGTGTTCGAGGCACGCTGGGCGTGAGTGACGGTTGTGAGTACCTGGAGACAAGTGACAAGGGAGTGTGCTCCCTTCTGCCACCTCACAGCGGCCCCGGAGGGGGGAGCGCTGATTTGATCTGGTGCCTGTGGAAACTGAGGCCCCGGGAGAAGGTGGTGGGCAGGGGGGCCCTGCGCCTGGGCTCCGGCTGCTCCGGCGTCTCCACGGGTCCCACCCCGCCTTTGTGCTGTCTGTCCCGCTGGTCCCAGCCCCCCGAGGCTGGGTTGGGGAGGGGGCCCAGGGGCGCTTGGGGGAGGCCGAGTCTAGCCCATTAACAAACCAGAACGTTTCTAGGAGCTAGGGAGCCAGGTTTAAAACAGAATGGGACTGTTTGTTTTTAGAAGTTAGCCCCTCCCCTGCCATCTCTTATCTCTTCCATCCTGGTTGGTGATCCACCTGCCAGGGGTCGGAGGTGAATAAATATTTCTAGAGCGCCCGTTTGTGGCGGGCATTGTGCCGGCGTGTTTGCGTTCAGGGTCTCATATCAGCTCTGTGGCCACATGTGCTGCAGCTGCTACTGTCTCTGTTTTACTGGTGAGGAAACCGAGGCTCATTTGGTCAGGGCCACCGGGCCAGTAAGTGCAATGAGATCGTGCTCAGGTGTGCCCTTATGCTGGGCATGTTTCTGTGAGTCAGCGCGCCCTGCCTCCTTGTGTACGGGGAAAGCTTTCTCTTTCTCAAACCCCTCAGCGGAGCTGTTTGAACAGGAAGATTCTAGTTGCATCCTCAGGAGGTGAGCGGGCTAGGCCCGGGAGAGCCTGGGAGGTGAGCTCTCTCAGATATCGCAACAGCTCCTACAGAGCCCGACACCGGAGCCACGTCATCTGTCCTTGTCCTTATCCGTCCCCTCTCGCTACCTGTCTCCTCCTCCTTTCCCTCTAAGCTAGGGTTCTTCACGAGCTCCATCACGAACGGGTGGCTGGAGAGGCCGCCCAGCTGGTCCAGCACTACCCCCTGACTTGCCGCGTGTCTGCTGCTCTCTGGGGAGCTGGCCAAGCACATAGTGTCCTGGGACACTGCTGCGGTCACCAGACACACCAGCTGTATGGCCAGTCAAGAGCGAACGGCCAGAGCTCTGAGCTGGCCTTCCGACCATTCTCCTCCCAAGTGTTCTGGTGAGCTCCTGTTACCATTCAAGACTTGGATCAGTCATTTCCTTCTCCGCGAAGCCCTCCTGAGCTTCGAGCTTCCCCCTCATGCCCCCGCCCGACCTGGCACAGCTCCCCACTGCTTCCTCCCTGCCCTCGGCGTCCATGTGGACGCACAGCGGAACCTGCTTCCTGCTGGCTGGGCTGCGGGCTCTGGAACGGTAGGCCCAGGGCTGCTTCACCGTTGGTGTTGAGTGTGGCTCAGTGAATGAGGTCAGTCCCCTGATGACTGCAGTGAATCCCCCTTCCCGAGCTGTCTCATTTGCTCTTGGCTTGTATTTAGGGCATTAGGGCAGTCTGATTTTATTGAAAATTCTTTAGGTACGTGGTGTTTTTTGTTTTGTTTTGTTTTGTTTTTTTAAATGTTTATTTATTTTTGAGACAGAGAGAGAGAGAGCATGAACAGGGGAGGGTCAGAGACAGAGGGAGACACAGAATCGGAACCAGGCTCCAGGCTCTGAGCTGTCAGCACAGAGCCCGACGCGGGGCTCGAACTCACGGACCGTGAGATCATGACCTGAGTTGAAGTCGGACGCTTAACCGACTGAGCCACCCAGGCACCCCTAGGTACGTGGTTTTTAAATTGAGGGATAACTTAAGGTGCAGTAATCTTAGGTGTATCAATGGCTTCATACTTACGATTACATTTGTATGTAACTTAGGTCAAGACAGAAGACATTTCCGAGGGGCGACTGGTGGTTCAGTCATTTAAGCGTCTGGCTCTAGGTTTCAGCTCAGGTCACGATTTCGCGATTCGTGGGTTCAAGCCCTGAGTGGGGCTCTGTACTGACAGTGCGGAGCCTCCTTGGGATTCTCTCTCTCTCCTCCTCTCTGTGTCTCCCAGCTCTCGCTTGCTCTCCCTCAGAGTAAATAAACTTGAAAAAAAAAAGAGTACATTTCTGGCATCCAAAGACATTTCCGGTAGCTCCTTCTTAGCCTGTAATCTCCTCTCCCACCTTTCCCTCAGCAGCTGACTTCTAAAGGTGCCTTTTTGGGGTGTGTGTGTGTGTGTGTGTGTGTGTGTGTGTGTGTGTGTGTATTAAATACGTATCTTTAGGGGCATTAAATCCGTATCTTTAAAGGTATTCTTCACATTTAAATGGCATTGGTCGTGCTTCCTTGGGGCACAGCGACTGGATGACATAGACACGACTAGAGCCGAAAGTAGTTCCCCCAACCTCACCGCCCTCTTCAGAAGGAACAGCTGTTTTCAGCATGTGTAGCCTTGCCGTGTGGACCATCGTGCACACACCTGTGCACACGTACAGGTGTACATGCTTTCGCTGACAGTTTTGTTTTTTGATGGTAAGCAGACTCCTTGATGGGTTACCCGATTGCAACTTGCTTTTTCACGTGCCGTCTGCGCCTGGTCTAAGGGGGCGTCCAGACCTCGTGGAGGACGCCGTTTGACGTCCGGGCTGTCGGCGGTACTGCTGCTCCTTGGTCAGCTGCCTGGGCCTCAGGTGTTTGCGCCCTCCTTCCTGACCCCTTGCTCCACACCCCTGCCTCCCGCCGCACCCAGCCTGCTCTCACATCGGGCAGCCCCAAAAAGGCCTGAGTTACTTCTGACCCCTGGGGAGTCCCCGTCTCCAGTATTTACCTTTCATTTTTATTGTTTTAGGTTTACTTATTTTTGAGAGAGAGAGAAAGCACAAGGGGGGGGGGGGGGGGGGCGGTGCAGAGAGAGAGAGAGAGAGAGAAAGAATCCCAAGCAAGCTCTGCGCCATCGGCACAGGGCTCGAACTCACGAAAATGTGAGATCATGACGTGAGCTGAAAGCAAGAGTCAGATGCTTAACCGACTGAACCACCCAGGCGCCCCTTTATTTGTTTATTATTAAAAAAAAATTTTTTAATGTTTATTCAATTTTGAGAGGCAGAGTATGAGGGGGGGAGGGGCAGAGAGAGAGGGAGACCCAGCCTCCGAAGCAGGCTCGAGGCTCCGAGCTGTCAGTGCAGAGCCCGACGTGGGGCTCGAACCCACGGACTGTGAGACCGTGACCTGAGCCAAAGTCGGATGCCCAACCGACTGAGCCACCCAGGCACCCCCTCCAGTATTTACCTTTCAAACAAAGATAGCAGCCTGAGGTTGGAGGGGGTGAAGGCAAGAGGAAGGTGGTGTTGACCTGCAGGCAGGAGCTGACGCTGTAGGGAGCAGTTCGGCCCTCGGGCCACCCCTGAAATCACACTGCTGGCCTTGAGCTGGCCTTGAGCCCGGAAGCCGGCTTGCGTGGCCCAGGGCCCTCCCACTGCATACCCCGGCTGGGTAAGTGGCAGAATCTTTGCTGTCAGCAGGGAGGGCCCCATATCTCCACATTCCTCTCGCAGCTCAGGCTCTGGGTCCCTGGGAGATGAGCCCTTGGTGACACCCGAGCTTGCGGCATTTGGGAAACACAGGCGTGAGGTGCAGAAGGCTTTCCTCTGGGGCACACGTGGTGTGCTGGCTTTATGAGAGGATGAACCCCAAGGCCTTCTGATTTGTGACTCTGATGTGAGCCTTTCCATTCTCTTGGTTCCTTTCACTGTGCTTGCTCTTGCCCTGGGCTAATCTCCTGAGGCTGTGAGGCTTCTATTTTCTCCTGTCCCTCACTTTTCTTTGTTGTCCTCTCACGTTGGGTCCAGTCTGGTACAGGCAGCCCCCTGAGGCCCTGCCCTGCTGCAGGCACCTGGTTTAGTGCTGAGAGCGCAACAGGGAGGGGTGAGGTGGGCACGCCTTCGCCCGGGGTTTTCCATCCAGAACATCTGGGATTGTCCGCTGTCACACGGAGATTCCAGGGAGGCTGGCAGCCAGGAGGCTCTTGACTGGGGCAGCAGGAATGATCTTGAGTCTCTGTCCACATTTCCCAGCCAAGCCTGATCATCTCCTCCATGTTAACTGTGGGGGTTTCGGTGCTGTCAGGATTAAGAGAAACAGGCTTTTAAACACAAAGGAAAATTAAAAAAGGAACATAAAGTCCATAATTCTAATGTCTAAATGATCCTCGATGTGTTTTTGTAAAAAGCTAGCGTGAGTGCAGGATTAGAAATTTGAAACCAAAACAGAAAGGTAAAGAAATGAAAAAATTGTACGTGGACCACCTGGCTTCTTTTTCCCCCAAAGATGAAACCCCAAGATACTCTTAGGCAGCTTTCTAGGGAGAGCTGTTCACAGCATCACGCGTAGCTTTTGAAAACCTTTGCCTGAAGGGGACCCCACTGTGTTCCCTGCTCTTGTTTTCTCATCCCGATGCCGGTCCTGTGTTGGTGTCCGTAGGTACAAAAGGCCTCAGTCTCTCTATCATTTACGTGGATTCCCATTCTATGGACAGGCCATAATTACCTAACCACTCCCCTCTTGATGGACATTTAGGTTATTTCCAGCTGTTTACTGGGTAGGTTGCATTTTAAAAGTTTGAAATTTCCCCAGTAAGCATGTCTTCCCAACACCTGATCATTGAGAAAAGCAGATCCCTTTGGAAAGTTTTAAACTTTATTTTCACAGTTGACTCTTTTCTTTTCCTTGCTTTGCTTTGCTTTGCTTTTTAAGGAGGCAGGGAAGGGAAGGTGACTCTCATACGTTGGATGCATACTACAGGAACTTTATGTCTGTGACTATGTTTAGTTCTAGAAGGCCACGATTACTTGCCCTGTGATTTAGACAAGGACTCTGATGTTCAGAGTCGACCCATAGCTCATGATAGCCTTCAGCCGGGGTTGCACGGCTCTGACTGGCCCTGGGCCTTGCACACCGTTTCACTCACCTCGTTCTGCCATTTCTGTGCATCCAAGTTCATACACAGCTCAAGGGGAAGTTTCTCTATCCACCCATGTGAATTTTTTTTTACATTTTTTTTTTAACGTTTGTTTATTATTGAAAGAGAGAGTCAGAGCGTGAGCAGGGGAGGTCAGAGGGAGAGGGAGACACCGAATCCGAGGCAGGCTCCAGGCTCCAAGCCGTCGGCACAGAGCCCGACACGGCGCTCGAACTCACAGACCGCGAGATCACGATCTGAGCCGAAGTCGGACGCTCAACCGACTGAGCCACCCAGGCGCCCCCATCCATGCGAATTTTTGCTTGGACCTTCTAACTGGGTGGTATTTTGCTCTGCATTGAGTCTCAGGTCTCTGTTTCAGAAAGCTTTGATTGTGTATGGCATGCTCTAAGATTCAGTGGGAGTAGGTGGTGATCAGAGGAAGCAGGCATTTTATCTTGGGACCCTGTTTCCCTGGGCTCGAGTCCTTCAGCAGGAGATGGGGGGGGGGGGTTGTCTAGAGCTGCGTTCGATCATACAGCATCGTAAGTGGGCTCTGATGGATGCCGTCTGTCAAGGGGCGCATGCTCCGAGTGCTGCCACCTCTGGGCTCTTTGCCGTTGGCATCTATAACGTGCTCTCTGGGTTTCCTGGACAGGAGGATCATGTCTCAATTTATCTGTCATTTTTGTGGATGAATAATCCAAAGTGAGTACATAAAAATGAATGTTTAGATTTAGATGCTAATTCGGCTTTCTATTAGGTTCTGCCTTGAGTGTTATTGAAATTAATCTGTGTTCCTTGAGCACATCCCGCTTAGTATTGGCAAGGTACGGTGGGCCTCAGAGTACAGTTGATGGTTGTTTGGGGTACATTCAGAAGATGGATAAACCACATCAAGATAATGGAAACGTTCTCCTTAAAACGTTTTCCCTTTTTAAAGACAAAATGACGTCTGGACGTCGTGCATACCCCAAAAAGAGAAAAGCGCTTCATTCAGAATCCTGCCCCAAACCGATCAGTTTTCTTTTGTCTTGGTTCCTTTCTAGACGTGGTCCATTTGCATGTAACTACTTTCTGAGGGGTACTGAGTATGCAACAGAGTTTGAGCTCCTGGCGAGGCACCCTTCTTTTGGGAGGAGCTTGGGCTGTGGGGATTGGGCAAGCTTCGATTTGAAATCTGACTCTTGGCTCAGGAGCTGAATGACAGTGGGCAAGTTACTTAGCCCTTCAGAGCCTCTATTTTTCTCACCTGTAAAATGGGAGGGGCGTCCCTGTATCTCATGTGTGTTTCTCAGACAGATGAGTGACCTTTGAGAAGCACAGAGCCAGTGTTGGTAATGTATAGAGTTTCTGACTTAGGACGGTGAGTAGGTAGTAAATGGTAGCTGGTGCTATCGTTTTGATTATTTAACAACGATGGGGTTAATAATAGTCGTAATGACGAAGTAGGAGGCAGCATTTTTTGTTTCGGAACCGCATTTCTTGGGGCAGCAGCTCTCGGGCAGCTGGACCATAGCATCCGGCGAGATTCCGAGGTTCACATCCGTCTCTTGATTTCCCTAGGCCAAGCCCAGCATTCGGTGCTTCATTAAACCCACCGAGACGCTAGAGCGGTCCCTTGAGATGAATAAGCACAAGGGCAAGAGGCGGGTGCAAAAGAGACCCAACTACAAAAACGTTGGGGAGGAAGAGGATGAGGAGAAGGGGCCCGCCGAGGACGCCCAGGAAGACGCTGAGAAGGCTAAAGGTACTGAGGGTGGTTCAAAAGGCACCAAGACGAGTGGGGACAGTGAAGGTGAGTGCCCCCCTGAACGCCACCCTGCGCCCGCGCTGCGAGCCAGGCAGCCGTCTGTGTCTGGTCCCCGTCGTGTGTCTGTTCCCCACGCCGGTGTACCTCATTCTACGGGCCCAGCCATTCGCAGGCAGCTGCGGGCAGGTCCGCCGCGAGGCCTGCCCTCATGGGACGGGGGACCCGGGGCAAGGGTCTTATTCGCACCCGGGCCCGCTCCCCTGTGGGTAAACACAGGGGAGCAGACCGTATTTACTTGGCTTTGACGGTGGGGACATGGTGAGCACGTGTGCCGCGCCCAGAATGGCGCCCGGCCCGCATCCTACGTGTTTGCTGCAGCGGCTGCTATTTCTGCTACGAGTGCCATCCTGTTTATTGGGGTTCTTCTTGCTCCCCATAACCCGCAGTGAGGAGTTTTGACACAAGTCATTCTTCCCAGCGCACTACAGGAAGCAAGCCGCGTTTCGTGAAATTATATCCATTTGATGAGATCACGTTGTTTTGGAACCGAATAATCCAGTATCGTCCCCTAGAGTCTCACATTGAGATTTGTTCCAAGTCCTGTGTAGGGTGAGGTACACTTGTGTGTGGCGCACATGTGTTCAGTAAGCAGAATCATTCCTCCCTCTTTTGGCCCCTGCTGGGGATGATTCTGGTTTGATTTCCACCTTCCTCTCGTTCGAATGCTAACACCTTCTCAGTCTGGAGAGCACCGTCTGCTCTGGAACTGAGCAAGCTTCAGCTGTGGAGTCTCTTGTGTCATGGGCCGGGCGCACAGCCACGCAGATGGGGTCTCTGGCCACGGCCCTGGGCGCTCAGGGTGGGGGTGGGGGTGGGGTAGATGTGGGGTGGGGGCTCGGCTCTGGACGTGAGCTCCCACCACGCTCCTGGGACAGACACGGGCCGTCGCCAGCACCCACCGTGGGCCGTCCTCCTGGGTCCTGGGCTGGTCGTGGCTGCTCCCAAGCCAACTGTCCTTGGCCCATCAGCCTGGACTGTGTGATTCCCTAGTCAAGGTCATCTGAAGCTGGAAAACGGAGCAGAGCAGCTCAGTAAATCACCGACTGGGAACTCATTTGTTTTGGGGAGTTTGCTGCGTTTATGGAGCCAAAACCCGCCCCCGTCCCCACCCTGCGGGACCCATTCTGATTTTCTTGGCAGTTCTCAGTGAATGCCACGATCACATTCCGATAAGTATAAGCAAAGCGTCTCTCCAGTGCCACCCTGCTCTCTCTTCAAGGCTGAGATCCCAGCATGCTTTTATTTCCGTGTAAAGTATACAGTAAGCCTTTTGGCGTTGGAATTCACTTTTGGCTCACTTTGGTGGGGAGGTGAGGGGCAAACGCAAGGTAAGCAAGCCGTCCTAGTTTGCTTATTGGGATCTTTTTTTTTTTTTTTTTTTTTTTTTTAAACTCAGGAGAAAACTGCTTCAGCGCTGGGGTTTAGCTGTCCTGTGGCCACAGTGGGGAAAAGGAGGAGCATTTCACCCCATTTTCCCATTTTGCACTCTGTGTTCCTGTCGATTTTGTTTTGGAAGGATGCTACCTCTTTCATTCCAGTCCTTTTAAGGGCTGCTCTCTAACCAGGCCTGGCCATGACTAACCCTGGTGTGGACAGGGCAGGCTTGGCGGTGAGCACAGTCAAGTGAGTCAGCGGGCGGCCCGGTCCCGGCGTGCGGAGCTCCAGCGGCTCGGCGAGGCTACCGTTCCAGCTCACCGCTGGGATCGGGGTCACGACTCCCCAGATGCCGAGCCGGCCCGCCCTGTGTGGGGGGCAAGCGGAGAAATGTTCACAGGTCTCCAGAAGCCCGTTTTCTGGGTGGTTACTTGGTGGGGTTGTACCAGACGGGGCCCAGGAATTTTCCCAGAGGCTTTACTTGGACACTTGATGGTGACTAATTAGAGTTTGGTCGACCATGGCTCCCAGCAGCCCTCTTGGCATTTTGGTGCCCTCCTCTATTTTCCCAGATATACATTAGTCATTCCAAAATATTACGGACCTGTCATCTTCCCCCACAGCTCACCGTAAATAAACACGAGTCTCTCAGGCCCATCCAGCAGAGGCACCTAACTGGGCTGCGGCAGCTGTCACGTGAATGGTGTACCCGATCTCTTAGTTATTCTCAGGTTTACGGTGCAGCTGGGGGCGTTCTCTCCTTAGACTGTGTTTGGGTGAAACCATTCGTGACCTGGAAGGGTGTTAGGCATGGTGTTGATGCGGGGGGGTGCCAGGAGATGGGGTACTGGCCTTGCAGTCATGTCTCGGTTTCCTGGGAGCCTTGAGTGGTCTCCCAACTCAAACCGTGCCTCAGTTTCCCCATCTGGAAATTGAGTATAAAAAATGTAATTCGTGGGGTGCTTTTTTTTTTCTTTTTTAAATGAGTATATGTTAGGAGTCTTGTGGTTGTAAGAGTTGGAGGAAATTCAACTCGAACTGGCTTCAACAAAAGGGTGATTATTGTTCCCAGAACTGGAAGGCTTGGGCGGGGCTGGCCTCAGGTGCAGAGAGGACCACGGGCAGTGCCAGGCTTGCATCCTGCCAGCTCACCACCAAGCAGAGAAGGAGCTGAAGGCTAGGGGCCAATGCTTGGGGACACCGAGGGGCCTGGCTGGCCCACTGCCGTAGAGGGGCGGTCTGTGCCGATTGGCCAGGCTTGGGTCATGTGTTGACCCCACAGTGACACCCTCGGTGAGAAATAGGGTGTGTTTGTCAGAAGAAGGGGTCATGCGTGCTGGGCCCGTGGAAGCAGCAGACGCTCCACTAGAAAGCCACGGCGCTCCTGTGTGCCCCTCATCCCCCTCCTGGCTGTCTTCTCCCTCACTGTTTGGGGTGGATCTGTGGCTAGTTTCTCCTCCAAATTATTTTTTCTCTAGCAAGCTTCTTGCCTTGCCCCTGGATCTAGGGGTTCGTGGACCTCCCGGTTGTAACGAGCAGGCAGGGGTGACTTTGAAAAAGGAGATGGTGGTACCAGTTCCCCCTGCACAGCCTGCCACCCCCACGTTAGTGGGGGGTCTTCAAAAGGCAGCATCAGGCACAGGCAGACAAAGGCGTATGGTCGTGAGTCGGTCGCAGTTCTGCCTTGACCTGATTTAAATGTGGCATTAACGTGCTCCTTTTCTACAAACGCAACCAGAATTCACACGTCCTCCACATTTAAGCCCAGACAAGGAAGTAGGGTGAAATGAATGTGGACCCTCCACTCAGCCTCAGGTCCCAAATGACGGGTGACTCATTCTGAAACCAGAAAATCACAGGGCCCCTCAATCTGCAGCAATTGCACACCGAAAGGAAAAAGACGGGTGCCCTAGTCCCTGTAGTCAAAGAAGCGTTCACTCGATGCTCGCTGTGTCCCAGATGTCTCATCAGTCTGAAAGGATAGTCCTCTCTTTCTGGAATCACTTGCAACAGTAGCTTAGTAAACAGACCCCAGGCACGAAAATGAATTGTTTGAACTTCTCGTTTGAAAAATAGGGTTTAGCTTTTGTTTTTTTTGGCCTATGGAAAAAGTAGGCACCAACCGCGTGGCCTGACCTTCAGCACCTACTCTTTGCTTAAATCGCAGCAAAGGCTTGGAATGAAGGGGACGACGCTGACTTTGAACTTGCCAGGTCAGCTGGGAGTTGAGGGGTGCCTGGAAGTTTGGAACCCCGGCTTTGCTTTTTTTTTTTTAATTAAAAAAATTTTTTTGAACGTTCATTTATTTTTGGGAGAGAATTAGAACGAGAGCAGGGGAGGGGCAGAGAGAGACGGAGACGGAGAATCTGAAGCAGGATCCAGGCTCTGCAGTGACAGCACAGAGCCCGACGCGGGGCTCGAACCCATGAACCGTGAGATCATGACCTGAGCTGAAGTCAAAATGCTCCACCGACTGAGCCACCCAGGTGCCCCCCCAGCTTTGTGTTTTGTTTTGTTTTGTTTTGTTGTTTTTGAAGCCTCTGTTGAAATGAAATGGAGCCCTGGCCTCATTTCTGGCTCCTCTTGGAAAGCCGGAGCCAACCCCAGGGCTGGCAGAGTTGGCATGAGCCACGGATTAGCCATTGGGAGGTTGCGGTCTGAACCCCCCGACCCTTGATGGACTGCTCCTGAGCAGCTCTGTGACCCTGGGCGGATCATCACTTCTCCACCAGTGGCAGGACCTCAGGATGCCCGGATCTCGGGTTGTCAGAAACACGAGCATCGGTGTCTGAGCCCTTCAGCATGTGTCACACGGGCACTGAAAAGAAAGCCTGGCCAAGGTGGAGAGCGGAGCGAGGAGCTGGGCTGGGGGGCACTTTGTGCTTGGGTACCCCCACCCCCGGCTGCAGGTTTCTGTGCAGCCAGCCCGGTTCTCTGTTGATTTGTATAACGAATCAGCGGGGTGAGTGAGCATGTGTGTGTGGTGGGGGGGCAGTGGGAAGGGAGGGAGGAGAGGACTAGGTGGCCAGCCCCACGACTGTAGAGGTGTGGGAGTGCCAAGTTTCCAGATAGGCCTAACTAGTATAAGGAACTTCCCAGGGGGGAAGAGAAACCTTCTGAATTCACCCTCATGCTGCTCAGTGAGACAAAGGAAGAGGCACCCCAAATACTCAGCCCTTGGACACCCTGTTGTTGTGGCCAGGTGCCGTTTGCCTCTCGAAAATCTGCTCCAAGGCCAGCCAATGGCACGCGGTCCTTCCCCTATTTCCTAGGTAACCAGCAAGGGCATCTTCCTCCTCCTCCTTCCCCGAATGGTCTTGTTAGGGCCTTCTTCTCCCCTTCCCCCTTTCTGTGATCTGTCCTCGTTTTGATTCCTGGAATGTAGAACACAGAGGGCAACTCAGAGGATCCTTGAATTTGTGAAGTCAAAGACTGTGGGGAGGTCATGCCTGCCATTTCCCTGAAAAGCACTTCATTTACCAAATATTAATCAGATTAGAATGTACATCATCCCGGGCAAGTTGATGGATTATTGCTGTTATTTAAGAAAATCAGAATGTCAGAGCATTGGGGAAGCCCACGGATCTGGCCAGAGTTGTCATCTGGAGGGGGAGAGGTTGACGTCCTTGGTTGTGGAGAGTCTTCCGGCCTCTCCTCTGCACGCACACTGCCGTACGACCAAAACTGCCATCCGCCTCCAGAATTCTTTCCCTCCTCCTGAACTGAAGCTCTGTCCCCTTGAAGCATTACCTCCACATCCTCCCTCCCTCCGGCGGCTATCATGTTCCTCTTCCTGTCTCTGTGAATCTGACTACTCCGGGTAGTTCACGTCAGTGGGATCACAACGGCGTTTGTCCTTTTGCGACCGCCTTATTTCACTTAGCGTCACGTCCTCAGGGTTCATCCATGTTGTCACATGTATCGGGATTTCCTTTTTCAGGCCGAGCAATATTCCGTTTTTTTGGGCACACTGCATTTTGCTTATCCAGTTGCTTCCCCACTTTTGGCCACCGTGAATAGTGCAGTGTCCACGAGTGTGCAAATCCTCTTCTGCTTTGGGGGCTTTTGGGGAAGTGACAGAGGCCGAGGAGGGCTGGGGCAAAGGAGCTGGAGATTCGGGTTCCCACGCCCAGCTGCTCAGCCTCACGGGGACGTTCCTCGACTCCCAGAGGCTCCAGACTCCAGTTGTGTAAAGGGGTCGCACCGCCCCCCAGGCTGGGACGCTGGAGCCTTCTAGATTATGGGCCACGGTGCCCGATGCCGGAACTGTAGCCACACAGGTGCTCCTTGCCAGCTCGTGGCCGGTGGGCAGTGCGGGGAGAGGAGCTCACAGCCGTGGGGGCAGAGGCCCACCTCCTCAATCCCTCTGTATATCAGTTTGCCCTTCTGTAAAATGCAGAGATCGGCCAGATCAGCCTTGCCCCAGCTGCGGGGTTTGGGGATGGTTCTGGGTGAGTTGGAGCAGTGAGAAGATTCTCGTTGAGATCAGCTCCAGGGGAGCCTGGCGTTAGTGTCCTTCACACCTCCCTTTTCCAGCACACACAGCAGGCCTTGCTCCTTTCGTGTGTGTGTTTTCACACCTGCTTTCTGTTGACACTGGCTTGATGCTTATAGTAGTAATGAAAACGTGTTTTCGTTTGAAAATATTTTCAAACTTAGAAAAGTTTGGAAAAAGAAATAGTATAAAGATCACCTGTTTACCTTTTGTCCAGTTTCATCTTTTAACACATTCTGGCCCATTTGCTTTCCTATTGGTTTTCCCTTTCCCTGCCCCTCCGCCCCACACTTTTTTTCTGGATAAGTTGCACCCATCACGTCCCTTCCCTCCTGTCGGCGTCAACACGCGTTTGCCAAGGATAGCGCGTTCGCTTTGGTGAGCGCCGTGCAGCTGTCCGCCTCAGTGGAGTTTTCTGCTGTCTGCGGTTCAGCTTGTCCGTTGAGCTAACATCCTCCAGAGCATGGAACAGTAGAACATCTAGTCTAGGGTCAGGTAGTGCCTTTAATTGTCGTGCCTCCCTGGCCTTCGTCAAGCTGGAGCGCTTTCCCACAGCCTTCTCTTTTACGACATTGACCTCTCTGAAGAACGCAGGACCTCTCCCTCCTTTGCTTTACTAAAACGTTCCTCATTCTGTCTTTAATGTTTTCTTTGTGATAAGATGAAGGTTATGCATTCTGGGCATAGGTGGTGGCACGTCCTTCCCCGTGTGTCCCATCTTGAGGCACATGATGTCCTTTTGACCCTCCCAGGTGACGTGAATATCGGTCAACTGGCTAAGGTATCTCCCGGTCTCTCCACCTTATAATTGCTTTCCCTCTTCTTGACGACTAATTAGCAACCCGTGGGGAGCTACTTAGAGATAATGCAGATTAATCCTGTGCCTCATTAAAGTGCCCCCCTGGGATTTGTTCCTCATTGATGATACTTGCCTGAGCCACTCTTTACCCGCATGGTGACAAAATGTTGATTTTCCAACGTCAGCACTCTCTCCACGTTTAAAGATCAGCCCTCAGCATTCCACTGTAAGGGAGAGCCCTCCCTTCTCCCCGTTTCTTTATTTATCTCTTCTTGGCACAGGCCACGGATTCCAGTTTTTAGTGGTTTGTGTTTCGTTACTGATTTAATTAATTTGATGCTCAAATTGTCCCAGATTTGGCCGTTGGGAACCCTTCTGACCTGGCTGCTGTGTCCTTGTGATACAGTCCCCTCGTTTCTTTTGAGCAGCCTTTATGCCTTCTGGCGTGACAGTTTAACCAGGTTCATCTTGTACCTATGCTGCCCATCCCCAGGATGAACCCATTCTCTGCAAAGCCCTGGTTCCTCTCCATGGGCAGTGGTGTTAGAGACCAAAATCTGGGTCCCAGATGTGCTGATGGCTCCCATGGTGCTTTGCTTTTTGGCTCTTTCAGTGGACAGAGCTAGAAAATAGACGCGTGTATAAACACAAAATACACATTTCCTCACGCATGCATATGCATATGTACAAACGCGTATGCATGTGTGTATTTTAGAAATCGTGGATTCATACCAACACCTCTAATATTCATACTGATGCAGATCAGTACCCAGAAGGCTCTTTCTTGCCTTCTCCCGTTCCAGATCTGTGTGTCACTTCTTCAGCTGGAGCCTTGCGTCCCAACAGCATCAACACGTTTGTTTGCTCAGTCCTTGAATACATCTAAAAAAGTTTCAGTTTGTTTATTGTGTAATAAACAAGAGTTCAGGATGGTTTGCAACTCCCCCTCCCTCCTCAAATGCTTCACCCATCTCCCAACTGAGGGCATAGAGTCATGTATCCTGTTGATAGCTATTCACATTAATCTGCCTCTCCTTTTTTCTTTCCCCTCTGTCAGGGTAGATATGGTATGTCTTTGAAAAAAATTTGGGGTCCTATTTTATTTTTAATCTTCTCAGTTTAGGGTTCTTCCTTCCCATTTTTTACTGATTTAATTTCTATTGAAAAAATATATGGACTGTGAACAAAAGTGTGCAAAAAGGTTTGTTCAGGAAGGGTGCCTTCCATATTCTTTCCACCCATTCCCCTACCTCTGGTAGATAACCACCTTGGATTATTTTCTGGGATATCCTTCCCGTATTTCCTTTTGTAAGAAGAAGCCGATTTATGTATGTTTTCTTGCTCTCCCTTCTCTCTTACACGCAGGGTAGGGTGCTGTATATGCTTTCTCTTCTCTCCTGTATCAGTACAGCAGTTTTCCTCATTCCGGTTTGCAGCTGGCCTGTGTGTGTGTGTGTGTGTGTGTGTGTGTGGACAAGTTTATTCAACCGATCTTTATGCTTGGACATTTAGGTAGTTTCCAATATTTTGCAACTACAGATAATACTTCAGTGAACCCTCTTGTGCGTGTGCATTTTCATATCGTTAGGGGTGTATCTTCCAGATAAATCCCTGCAAGTGGGGTTGCTCAATCGAAGAGTATTGATAGTGACTGAAAGTTTCCTTTAAAAATGCATTGAAGTCAAAAGAAGAAAAATGAGGTCAAATACAATGATTAGGTAGGTGACAAATGGGACGGGCAACGCATACATGTGGCACACATCGTAGAGGCAGGCAAATGACCAAAGTTGGAGCAGAGCTGAGCTGGGTTATTGTCACGGTCCCTTTACATTCCGGAACAGAAACCTGGATGGGATGGGGGCTCCTGCTATATTATAGAAGGGTCAGGTGGAGCTCCCCGAGAACGCGTCATCAGAGCCTGAGTCCTGGCCTCAGTGAGCGTCAGTGGAAATCCGTGCATGCATGCCCCCTGATCCGCTCTCCTTGGTGGCAACAGCATGGTGCGTGTGCCCTGGGAGGGGAGCGAGGCTGTGCCCAGGCAGGCCTGTGTCTGCAGAGAGACGTGGGCCCCGGAGGGTTGATAGAACTATGCCCGATGATCTGTTCTGGCATAAAAGAGAGGCTCACTTTGACACTGAATCACCAGGAAAGGAAAGGTCAAACCTTCTTTCTCATCCTCTTTTAAAGATGGCTGTAGAATCCATTAAAAAAATTTTTTTTTAATGTTTATTTCCTCTTGAGAGAGAGAGAGAGAGCTACAGAGCATGAGTGGGGGAGGGGCAGCGAGGGGGAGACAAAGAATCTGAAGCAGGCTCCAGGCTCTGAGCTGTCAGCATGGGGCTCGAACCCGTGAACCAAGAGATCGTGACCTGAGCCGAAGTCAGACGCTTAACTGACTGAGCCACCCAGGCGCCCCACGTAGATTCCATTTTAGAATGGTGAGAATGTGGAGAGACCGTCTCCCCAAAAACCTATTACCCACCCCTCTTTCGCCCACTTGGCATTTTGCATGCAGTTGCAGCGAGTTGACAGACCCTGGGTAAGAATCACAGCTTTTGGGGGTTGTCTGGATAAGATGGTTAAAAAGCAGCAGTGGAGGAGCGGGGACCCGTGTTGGCGTTGGAAGGACTGTGGTACATTTGTCAAGAGAGTTAACCTCAGCCCAGCGGCTCGCTCCACAGCTGTGCTGGCTGCAGGAGGGTCAGGAGGCTGGGGACAGCTGTGGGAGCCAGGGTGACAGAACCAGAGTTCGGAACCATCGTTGCGCGTGGAGCGGAGAGGCCCTCGTGGGCCGGTCCCGTTCGAGGACGCGACCTGGGAGCCGAGAGGGCAGCAGTCCTGGCTTCTGCCGCTGCCTTTCTAGCTGTGTTAATTGTCACTGTGCTTCTGGGTTCCGTTTCCTCATGTTCAGTACCCGGGACCAAACCAGTGGTTTTCAGCAGTTCTGTGTGAAGCTCCACAGAGTTCCAGAAGGGAGCTTCAGGGGCAGGAGGGAACCCATAGTCAGAGACGTCTGGGAGCCCACCCACCCTTTACCTGGAGCGGCTCTGGTCCCATCTGCTCATCGTGGTGCTGTGCCATGGGGAATTGTCATTCAAAATTATTGTGCAACTCCTTAACTAAATTTGGTGAGCGCGAGACAGGCTTATCTTTCGCTGCTCCTCTGCTCCAGAGTTCCCAGCGTCCAGGGAGATGAAACAACCCAGAAGGAATTACCACGTCAGAGCAGCGTATTCTCTAGAGTGAGGGGCTAGGGCTCGGCCCCGTAACCTCGGGGAGTCCTCGGAGCTGAGTTCCGCCTCGTCAGCCAGGCTGGGAGGCGCCAGGAGCTTGCAGCGGTACAGGAGGCGTGTCACGGGTCCCAGGGTCGAAGCCATAGGCTGGCACCACAGCCAGCCTGCTAGTATTCAGATGTTTTCGCTGGCATGCTCTATCAGGAACACAGAACAGTCAAGTAGATCTGCGATTTCAGCACGTGTCTTTCAAACACAGATCCGTTTGTTGTAAGTTGCACGTATTTGTATTGCCGTGTTAACGTTATAAACAACATAAACGGGACAGGTTTTTTAAAGGTGAGAATAATTAAAAATATAAGGTGTCTGCCCCACAGCAGGGAGGTGGGGCTCATTGGGAGGCCACTGAAGGAGGCTGGTGGGGGGGGGGGAAGGCGCAGGCGCAGGAGGGCGCGGTGGTTCTCAGCCCCCAGTCTGTGCCGCCGCCTGCTCTTGGCGGCGGCCCTGGCTGCTCGGACTCCTGCTGACTCGATAGCTCCCTGTGAATCGACTCCCTTTCTTCCCCTTACATTTCGCCCCCTCTTAAGTGGTGATAGCCGCGGTGAAAGAACAGGTTCTCTGTGTGGTTAGAATTTTCTTCCCGTGCACGTGAAAATAAACACAGAACTACGCAAACAAACTGTCCGGACACCACTTGAAAATCGTGGGTCGGCCCCCACGTCTGTGGTGGGGTGGCCCCGTGGGAGGCTCCGGTCTGCAGTGTCTGACTCCGGGCCACACTGAGAAGGAGGGGCTAGCGGTCAGGGCCCATGTGGACCGGTGGGGGATGCCCTCGTCCACGCCCGAGGACCATGGCAGGTGCAGCCGTGCCAGAGGGGGTCCCAGAGGGTGGTGGGCACGGGATGTCTCCCATGAGAACACGGTGCAGGCTCAGGGCAGACTGGGTGCGGCTCTGGGTCACCCGCTCCACGTTGTGGCGGCCGTGCGTGCATCGCTGCCGGCCCTGTGTGCAGCCAGAGCCTCGTCCCCCTGTCCGTCCCATCACTGAGCGCTTGCCCTGTGGTCGCAGGCCCTGGGCCCGACCCCAGAGGCCCAGTGGAGAGCAAGACAGACAAGGCAGCTGTTCTTACGAAGCCCCCATTCGAGTGGGGGAAAGCAGACGGCAAGCGAGCAAACGGATACCCAGAACATAGAAAATCCCGGCAGTTACAAATGCCAAGAAGTAAAATTGAGACGGGGCAGAGGGGACACATTCATGCAGAAGAATTCCACGTAATTGATGGATGCTACTGCCTGCTCCAGGAGCTGGAACATGGTAACTCCCCCTCCTCAGCTGTGGGCTGCGCTTAATGACTCACTCGCACTGAGTGTTGTGTGGAAGGAGGAGGGCAGGTAACTCTCCAGTGGGGAAGTGTGACCAGCGTCAGCTCCGTCAGGTGGTGTAGACGTCACATAGGTGGACACGGTGTTGTGTTGGGAGCCCGTACCCTCGCTGCAGCGGGGTGAGAAGGGCACGTCTCCTGCGTGGGCTTCCTCCCGGAACCTGCAAGCCTAGTCTAGTGATGAGAGAACACCAGACCCAGGTTGGTGGACGTTCCGCAAAATACCTGACCAGTTCTGTCTCCTCAAAGCTGTAAGGTCACCAGAGGCAAGGAAGTCAAACACTTGGTCACAGCCAGGAGGAGCCCAAGGGGACGTGGTGACTGGATACAACCTGGTACCCTAGATGGGATCCTGGAACAGAAAGTGGACAGGAGGGAAGAACTAAGGAAGTATGAATGAAATACGGATTTTAGATAATAATAAAGAGGTAAAGGAAAAACAGGTGTAGAGGGTGTCGGAGAAGACCTCTCTGAGGTTGGTGGCATTGGAGCTGGGCCTCGAAGGATGTGATCGGGTCAGGCCAGGGTAGGGAAGACCGGGGGTGAAAGCGTCCCGGGCAGAGGAATCAGCCGTGTAACGATCCTGGGCAGAAACGAGCTTGGGCCCCTCAAGAGCGTGGAAGAAGCTGTCAGCACAGCTGGAGAGGCGTGAGGCAGAGGAGGCCAGGCAGTGAGGTCAGAGGTGGACAGGGGCCAGGCCGTGCGAGGCCTCGACGCCGTGGAAGGCGTTTGGATTTCATCCCGAGTGTGATGGGAAGGCGGTGGAGAGTTCTGAACAGAAGGGCGACATGAGCTAATTTCCACTTGAAATAACTTGAGTCTGTGTGGAGAACAAACTGGGGGTGAAGGGAGGCGGCGGCCAGGTGGGAGGCCCTTGTGCCGGTCCAGGGAAAGACCACGGCTGGCAAGGGCTGCCAGAGTCCTGGGCGCGCTCCCGCCCCTCAAGAAACAAGTGCAGGTTCACACGTCAGCGTCCTTTCCCTCCTCCGTCTCCTGAAGATGGGGGTTGACCTGAACTCTGGGTTCCAAGAACCAGCTGTTTGAAGGTCCACACCTCATGTCAAAGACCCCCATGACACGGACACCTTACAGCCCACAGCTAACCATCTCTAATTCAAGATGTTTTCCTCTCCTGGTTCGTATCTCTTTCGGAAAGTAAACAATGGACGCCGTGCTTCAGTCGGTTGCTTCGAGTTGCCCTTATTTAATTGGGAAAAATACAGTGAGGTTTCTAACCTATCCCTGCCTTCTGGAAGTTGTTGGGGGGAAAAGGAAAACAAAAGCTTCAGGCGCGTCAGAGCCTTTTGTACAGTGTAAACGGTTTCAGAATATTCTCAGTGAATCGGATTATGATTTATTAACCACATATCATTTTTCTTGTGCTGCCTCCCCTCCTTTGGGAAGGAAGTGTGGTATCAGTGGAGTAGAATAAGTATCTTAAAAAACACCTTGACATTGAATAAGCTACTGCAATTTGTGCTTTTTTTGGGGGGGGGGTTCAAAGTCAGGGTCACGCTTCTTGGCATTGCCGGGATGAGACCGGAGAGGGGTTCTGGCTTCTGTCTTATTTGTCCCCGGCCTGTTGCCGATGTTCCCGTCACTGCCGTCGAGCCCTTGCTGGACGTGTTAGGAGCCATCCTCTCAGGCTTTGTCTGTGGCCCGGCTGTGTCTGTAAATCTAGGTCCGTGAAGCTGTCTGGGCTCATCCCGGTCTCTGTGTTTGCTCCTAGAGATAGAGATGGTGATCATGGAGCGCAGCAAGCTCCCGGAGCTGGCGGCCAGCACGTCCGTGCAGGAACAGAACACCACGGACGAGGAGAAGAGCGCCGCCACGGGCTTGGAGAGCGTGCAGTGGAGCAGGTGCTGCCCGTCGTCCCCCGCTCGGGCTGGTGCTGCGGGTGGGGCTCCTGCCAGTCGGGGTGGGGGGTGCTGCTCCGTCGCTGGGGCGAGGACGTAGGCTGAGCGATGAGGGGGGCTGCCTCGGCCGGGGTGCCCCCCAGAGGTAACCGGGGGCCTCTTCCTGCCACCCGCGTGGCGCCTTGTCCTCCGCAAAGTCATCCTGCTTCCTTCCTGCTCCTCCAGCCCCCCGGCCACCACAGGCACAGCCCCTCTCGAGAGGCCACAGGAACGAAGCTGCCACTCAACCCTGTAGCGCTCACCCCTTGGAAAGGGGAAGACTGAGACATGGCACCCCCCCCTCCCCCCAAAGGGCTTTGGGGCTGTGCCCTGTCCTAAAGGGTGTGGACCACCCGTGGCCGTGCCCTGCCGCTCCCAGGAGGGAGCCCCTTGGGAGCCGCGTTTGGATCTCCCTGGCTCACTCGTTCACTGCCGTGCTACCCCGCCGCCTGTGGGGCGTGCCCTCGTGGCTCAGCCAGCGTGATTTAATGCTGCTGTCCACCTTCGACTTTTCCCCTGATTTTTCATTTCACTGATGGCCCGCGGCAGCGAAATCCTCTTAAACCATGGAGATGCCACATTTCCCGGAAACTTGCTGCAGCACCGCCCCTTCCAGAATGAGACAGGGTGTAAGCTTGCTCTCAAAGTGTGCGGCGAACTGTTGCGAGGGCTTCTTCGTTTCACAGTTACTTCCTTAACAGGTGGCCCCCCGGGCTGACCCCCCGCACTGACCTGATCCTCCTTCAGGGTTCATAAACGCACGGCACGTCAGCCTACAGAGCACTCCCTTCCTGGCCTCTCGGGCCGGAGCAGCTGAAACACACACACCATCCTCTTTATTCGTCCAGCTTGAAGCGGAGAGTTGAAGCACACTAATTTTTTCCTCCACATCCCTTGGCTTGGCAAATGTTTCAGTTATCTAACAGACAGGATTAATTTCTATCAGATGCACAAGGGGGCCATTTTTACTTTGGTTTCAACAAAAAACCCTGGAGTGTGGTGCAGGCTATCAGTTGTTGGAACTCACAGAGACCTTTTTGATTTTGCTTGGCAGCAAAAAAACATAACTCCTGGAGCTCTGAAAATGAAGGGAATCATTCTCAACACAGAAAGGGACGGGAAAACAACCTTCAGTTGCTTGGCACAGCATTAGTTAGGATAGGAATGATTGGAAAAACCACAAATGACTAGTTGGGGGGGGTGCGCATAAGCAAACGGGGGAGCGTCGGCTTGATAGAATATCAGCTGCTGCTTTTAAGTGAATACTGTCAGGATGTGTTGGGTTCCTTAGGATCTAATAAATGGAAACAGAGCACATATTTGACATAGTATGGTAATAGTATAGCTTCACTAAGCGAAAGAAAATAAGCATGTATTCTTTAAAAAAAAAAAAAGGCAACAGACCACATTGTTATGTTTTGAATGTTCGGTTGAGATTTCTTTCTTTTTTTGTTTTTCCTGATTTTTAGTGAAGAGAGGGGTTTTCTTAGAGTCGATTGAGATTGTTTCGTAACTTTCCGTGACTTTAACTGACATCTTTTACCACGTGGCTTGTAACGGAAGCTGAGCCTGGTGCCTCGAGTGGGCCCACGTGCAGGCTTGCGGCCGCGGGAACCCTTGGGTCAGGGCTGTGCTTTGCTCTGAGACCCAATCCAAGGAGAGACTGGAGCAGGTCGATAGTTGCCTTCTCCTTTGCAAAGGTATCGAGTTGTTGCTTGTCAGAAACACTGCCACAGACTTCTCCCCTCCCGGTTCCAGGCAGTGAGCAGGGAGGAGGGCGCTCCGGGGGAGGGAGGGAGCGGACTGTTCTCCTTGACATGAATCGCATCTTGACATTGGCCCACTTGTCTGAAGAAACAGCGGAGTACAAAGCACAACTGTTCTCCTACTCCTCATATATCGTGGGCCTGTGTCTGCATTTGGGGTTAAATACAGGCCTGAGAAACTGAAAAATGTTTCAAAAAAGTTTTTTTTTTTCTTTTCTTAAAAAAAAAAAAGTTAAAAAAATTACAAAAGTAATACACATTCAGAAAATGTGAAAACATTTTCAAAAAACGTATGAAGAAGGGGAAGAGGTCTCCGTGATGCCAGTCTCGAAGGCAGCTGTTACTAACGTCCTGGTTATTTCCTGCCAGTCATTTTTCATTGCCCATTTAGTGGGAACTGTGCCCTCCGTGCCCCCAGTACTTACACTTTGCCATTTATCATTTTGTCTTCTTTCTTTCCATCCAGTACCTAACACCAGGCATCTTTTTCACTGTGCTGCACTCTCAGCAAACACAATGCTAATGGCCACACGACACTTCATCTCCTAGAAGATGTTATGTCCCCCCGGCCCTCCCTCTGTTCCTGGGCATTTGGTTATGTGTATTGCTCCCAAACGAAAATATAATCCACATTCCAAGCGGCTGGTTTACAAGAAAACGTTTTATCCTGCTCTTAAGTTTGGAAGTGTTATTGCCAGGAACTTACAGAAACCCAAATCCGCACATGGCAAAACTATTCAGGCATCTGAAAGGTGCCGGATCTGGGCCGGGGAAGGTCTGGGGCCCTGGAAAAGCAGCCTGGACCTAATTGTCCCCTTCTAAAAAGGGTTCTTCCTTCAATTTCCGAGTGTCCGGTGTTCATTTGAAATGGTGCCACAAGAACATTTTCACTCCTTTCTCTTTGGCCTTTTCCAGTTAAATATTTTGAATCACCGGTATGTTTATGGGATTCAGATTTTTTTTTTTTTTTGTTAAGTCTAAAAGGTTAGGCAGTGAAGCGTCTCCCTGTGTGTCTGCCACACCTCTTCACTGCCCCCTACACAGTGGCGTTGACGGTGGCTGCGTGACCTTCTAGGAGCTACGTGTGCTCCGTCATTCACCAAGGTGCTCTGTTTTCTTGGCTTCGGCCTGGCATCCAGAGAGGCGGCCACCGTTGGTCACAGGCTCAGAGCCCCCTGCCTGTGCGGCCATATCTGTGCATGTTCTGTCATCCTTGTGATGAACATCCTTGTTCTATCTCTCCAGACCAGGCCCTTCCCCTGGAAGGGCAGCATTTGGGGTGTGAGGTTCGTGGTATTTCCACTAAGCATCAGAGTTGAGACCTCACATCGCTTCTTGCCCGTCAGAGAAAGTCCGTCCCAAGAAATTGCTGGGCCAGCACCTGCCAAAGCGAGCTCGTGGAGAAAGTGCCCTTGGAAAACACAAAACAGGGATCCTCTGTCAGCTGCACCACGCGAGGACGCTTGGCACTGGAGCACCCGGGCCTGTGTTCACGGCCCTTCGTGGTTTCACTTGAACCCTCACCGGAACCCTGTGAGGGTTTAATCCCTACTTTCCCGATGGGCAAACGGACAGGTTTTAGGTAGCTGACCCAAGGGTTTGCAGCTAGGAGAGGCTGAATCCGAGTTGGAACCCAGGCAGTCTGGCTCCAGGGCCCACGTTCTGAAATTGTTCGGACTTGCTGGTGCTCTGTCTGGTGTTGTCTGTCTCCCTCGCCGCTCCCTGTTCTTCCTTCGCTCCTCACTCGTCTCAGCGATGATGTGGTCCGTCTGTTCGCCGGCATGGGAGTGCCCCGGGAGCAGGGCTTTGCGTCGTTTACCCCCTTTGTCTCGAACAGCTGGGGCATGACTGTTGTGTGCTAAGGGGTCTGGTCCTCTGTCACTTTCCCCTGGAGATAGCTTCTCACGGGCAGAGCCCGTCCCCCACGCCTGGTGTTGGCCGCGGCACTCAGAGGGCTCGCCGCGTGCTGGTGGGAGAGAAGTGGTCACCGTGTGCGCCAGGAGGCTCATGCGCGCCCCTCCTCTTTTCCAGACCCTTCCTAGATATGGTGTACCACGCCCTGGACAGCCCGGACGACGACTACCACGCGCTGTTTGTGCTCTGCCTCCTCTATGCCATGTCTCATAACAAAGGTAAGCCTTCTCACCTCGCCCGCCTTCCTGGCATCCCCCTCCTCTGCCTCGTGGAACAAAAAAAAAGAAAGCCGCTCTCCTTGAGGGATGCCCTTTCTGGTTTTGGCAGACTCCCCCGAAACTTCTCTTCAGCCTCGTCAGAATTTCTCAGGTGCTTTTGCACAGACCAAAGCCACAGGAATTGGTTACTCAGGCAATATGGCGGGTGGGAGGAAGGGTACAAGTGAGTGTCTAACCTGGTATGACTATCTTCACACTGTGGTTTTCTTTCGACCCCTCGCTTTTACAACCTGCTGAGCAGCACCCGACCTCTTTTCCTAACATCAGAACTGAAATCAGTCAAATTGTGATCTTGGTTTTGCTATTTATAATAGCTGAAGTTCTTGCTCTGGGTTGAGGGCTAAAATAGACTCTGGGCAGATTGGGTGGAATTGTAGGTTTCCTTTCTGAAGAAAGGTGTGGTTCTCTGGCTTCCCCCATTGAGGTGGAGTGGTCAGGATCAGAGTCCCGTGGAACTGACAGATCTGGTTAGGATTCATTCGTTCACTTCCGCCCTGGGGACGGCCTCTGGTGTACCCCCCACCTGGCTTGACACCGGTAGGTTCTGAAACCTCCACATCAGAGTCTCTGCAAAGAAATCAAGAACATTCTTTCTGGCCTCTGCCAGGAGCTGGGCTTGGCGTAGAGGAGACTTTGTAGCAGGTGACGTTTTAGGAGGTTTTTCATAAGCTAATTGGGAGGTGTGGAGGTGGATGTGGGTTTTACTAAGACAGCCTATGCCTAGAAACGTTTAAGAAGCCCTCGACATAGTAAATATTTACTCTTAAATCTTTAACCCTGATAAATAAGTGGACTAGTGGCAAAAATATATATGATAAAAAAAAAAAAAAGCCTCCCCTCCCATCTCTGTCCTCCCCCCTCTTCTTCAAGGCAGTTCGTGTTAGCCGTTTCTTGCGTGTCTCTTTAGAGATCTCCATGCAGACCCAAGTACGAGCGTATAGGATTTTATTTCTACGACTGCCCCACACTGAACCATAAATAAGGTGACCCTAATTGTCCATACCCTGTTTTTCTGACATCGTCATGTATCCATGCATCATGTTCCTAGAGAACTGCCTTGTTCTTTTTGATCGTCATGTCCATGCATCATTTATTCTGCCATCATCCCCTTATTGAACAGCACCGAAACTCCTTCCAGGCTTTTCCCACCGTGGAGAGGACCCACCGTGATGGCTCTTGTCATGTGTAAGTCATTGTGCACCCGGCAAGAGACCTCTAAGAGGCGCCCAGCAGGCTCGGAATCCTGCTGACATTTCCTCCCATCTTGCTCGCTCCCGTGGCTTCTGCGATCCCCTCCAGCCCCTGGCGTGGTGAGTGGCACGCAGGAGCCCTCAGTTTCTGGGCGGAAGCAGAACTCCATGAGACCGACCGACTCCCGCCCAGGTGCCGCCCACCGCTCCCCGGCACCTGACTTCTGTGCCCTCTGCAGTCCGAGCTCCTGCCCGCTGCATGCTGGAGACTCCTACTCAGGTGTTTCAATGGCACCTGGAACAATGTGTGCCGTTCCCTGAAGTATACCCTGACCTCATCACGCTTCCTGCCGTTTCTGGTTCGGTTCAGATTGCCTACCGGGTTGAAACTACCATGACCTTTAGCTCCTTCCCTCCTTTGATCTAGCGTTTAGTCCTCCGCCTTTGTCAGTCCTCCCTCTTCAGCTGTCTGATCAGCAGAATTTAACCAAGTGTGGCTTGGTGGCTGGCTCGAAGCTAGATGCTGCAGGTGAGAGCCAGAGGCACGAGGGCAAGAGAGGTCTGGGCACGTCATTCCAGTGGCCATTATCCCAGCCTCCCTACGGGTCTAACATACGGCCGTTTCGTAACCTGTCCTCCTTAGCACTGCCAGGAGATCCTCTGTGACACGGTGTGGACCGTGTCCCTCCCGTTCAGAATCCCTTCGTGCCTTCATCTCTCCCTTAAACTCCCCCCTCCTCTTCCTGGCATTTTAAGTATCCAGACTGCACCCACCATAACAACTTGATCTGGTTCCTCTGACTTCCCTTCACAGACCTTTGGCTCTAGGTGCAAATTTTTATCTAGTGGTAGAACTCTTCCACAGAGATAAACTTGGGGATACTGACACGGTACTCCCTGAACTCCTTAAAGTTCTGGTTACAAGCAACAGGAACTACTTCTCATTAACTTAAAGCAGTAAAAGGGAAAGTCTCTAGGAAGGCCCCTGGGCCAGCTCCCAGGATCCGAGCAGTTGCTGAAAGACAGGGGGAAGGGCAGGAACCAACCAGCTCTGGGGACTTCCTCAAGGCAGATTGTGATTTGGCCCCAGCAGATCCCAGGTTGGGAGTCTGTTTCCATTCAGGTTTCACATTCTTGGGCAAGAGATCTGATTGTTGCAGCTTTTGGTGGTGTGTCTAACTCTGGAACATTCAGTCATGGCTGGGGGTCAGGGCCATATAGCACAGACTTGGCCCCAGGGCCCTGGGACTGGGACTGTTCCCAGAGCAATGAGCTTCTCTGGAAGCCTGGCAGCCATCCCGGTCAGTGCCAACACGCCTACCTGCTCCTGGCTAGTCTTCTACTTTCTTAACATTCGTTTGTGTTTCTTCCTGCCATTTTCTCGACCCCAGTGTCCCCACCTGTTGAGATTCTGCTTGCCTGTCAAGGGTCTAGTTGCAAGGAAGTTTTTTCTGATCCCTTCAGGTGATACTCACTTGGGATTTATTAGTCCCATCTAATGTGGCAGGCACATTTTATACATTACTGAATTTGACCTGCCTAAAATTCTGTTAAGGAGTTTTGCATTTATGTTCAAGAGTGATATTTGTTTATGGTCTTATAATTCTCTTGTTTTATTTGCTTTCAGAGTTATGTTTACCTTATGGAATAAATTCAGAACCATTTCCTACTCCTGGATTGTATACAGTTTTTATAGAACTGGTATGATTTCTTCCTTAACTGTTTGGTAGAATCCACCAGTGAATCCGTCTGGGCCTAGAGTTTTCTTTGAGGGAAGATTTTTAGCTACTCAGATTCTTCAGTAGATACGGGGCTAATGAAGCTTTATTTGTTCTTCTTGAGTGAACTTTGATAGCTTGTGTCTTTCAAGGAATTTGTCATTACATCTAAATTGTCAAATTTATTGGTATACCCTTGTTCATTATGTTCCTTTATTATCCTTTCAATGTCTGTAGGATCTATAGTAACGTCCCCATTTTAATTCATGGTATTGGTAGTTTAGGTCTTCATTTTCTTTTTCCTGATCAGTTTGGCTAAAGATTTAACAATTTCATACTAATTTTACGGATACTCAAAGAACTGTCTTTTGGTTTCATTGATTTTTCTGTACTCTTCTTCTGTTTTCTGTTTTATTAATTTCTGTTCATTATTTCTTACTGTTAGCTGCTTACTTCAGATTTACTCCTCTTTTTGTAGTTTCTTAAGATGGACGCCGAGATCATTGATTTTTTAAGCTAATCAGTTTTTTTCTTTTTTTGAAAGAATTTAACGTATACCGAAATTAATCTTTTTTGTTTGTAGTTGTATGAATTGTAGCACAGGTGTGGGTTTGGTCAATACCACCATAATCAGGATTCATTACAATTCCATCAATCAAAACTTCCCTCATGCTGTTATTCCTTGTCAGTCATACCCTTCCCATACCACTCCCAGATATTTAACTTTTTTTTTTTCTTTTGTGATGAGAGTTTAATACTATAAATTTCCCTCTAAGCACTACATTAGGTGTGTGCTTAGGCGCAATAAATTTTGATAGAGGTGGTTTGATTTTATTCACTTTAAAATATTTTATAACCTCCCTTTTATTTATCCGTGTCTGTTGTGTCATCTCTGTAAATTCTAGTTATGTTTCTATTAGAGATTTTCCTCCTGGTTTGGTCTCTATTAGAGATTTTTCTGTCCTGGGTCATGGTCAAGTTACTTGGAATTGGTTTGATCCTTTGGAGGCTTTTAAGCTTTGCTGGTGCTGGTCCAGAACAGCCTTTCATCTCAGGCTCACTTGGCCCCACTGCTGAGGGAGGCCCTTTCTGAAGAGTGTACCCGGTGGGCCACAGTTGGGTGGTCTTTCCACACTGGCCGCTGGGAACACGAACTCCTGTCAGCGTTGTGTGAGCCCCAGATCGTTCCACCTGCTGCGTTCCAGAAAGTTCTTCCTTTCCGTCACATGCATGTACAGAGCAGGACTTAGCTGACGCCTCAGATGGACCGTCTGCAGCTCTCTGGTCCTCCCTCCTCTCGGTTCCAGTCACTTGGCCCCTCTGAGCTCCAAACTCTGCCTTCTCGACAGAGGGAGACTGTGGCCTTTCTTGGGATTTTCTCTTTCTGGGCCAAGGCCTGGAAACTCTTTCCAGACGGTGAACTGGAGAGGTCCCTGGGCCCGCTGCCTTCGTCTCCTCCCTCACAGGGTCACCCTCCAGCGCTGCTGCTTGTCCTGTCCAGTGTGTCGTAATCACTGTTTTATGTATTTTGCCTAGTTTTCTAGTTGCTTGAATCAGGAGGCTAAATCCAACCCAGCCTGGCTGAAAGCCATGGCACTTGAAAAAGCTTTATTGTGGTCTAATCGATGTACAATAAACTGCACATATGGAGAGTATACGCTGTGATAAGTTCTGACCTATGTTTGCACCCATGAGACCATCACCACAATCAAGACAGCGTGCATATCCATCACCCCAAACCTCTCCTCCTGCCCCTTGGTCACCGTCCCCCTGCCCGCTCTCACCCCTCTCCCCGAGCAGCACCGAGTTGTTCCTTGTCACCGTAGATGAGTTTGTCCTGCCTAGAATTTTACGTAAATAAAATCGTGCAGTAGGTACTCTTATTTTGTATGGCTTCTTTCATTGGGTGTGATTATTTTGAGATTCGTCACGTCGCTCTGTGTGTCGCCGGTTCGTTTCTTCTGACTGCCGAGTAGCTTGCCTCCGTGTGTTCATCCATTCGTGTGTTAATGGGCACTTGGCTTATTTCCAGTTCTTAAGGGTAAAGTGCTAGGAACATTTACGTACAAGTCTTTTATGGATGTATATTTGCTGTTTTCTTGGGTAAATACTGAATCATACAATTGGTCTAAGTTTGTTTTTATTTTTTATTTATTTATTTATTAAAAAAATTTTTTTTTTAACGTTTATTTATTTTTGAGACAGAGAGACAGAGCATGAACGGGGGAGGGTCAGAGAGAGGGAGACACAGAATCTGAAACAGGCTCCAGGCTCTGAGCTGTCAGCACAGAGCCCGACGCGGGGCTCGAACTCACGGACCGCGAGATCATGACCTGAGCCGAAGTCGGCTGCTTAACCGACTGAGCCACCCAGGCTCCCCTAAGTTTGTTTTTAAACGTTTACTTATTTTGAGAGAGAGAGAGAGAGAGAGAGAGAGAGCGAGCGAGCATGCTTAGGGGAGGGGCAGAGAGAGAGGGAAAGAGAGAACCCCGAGCAGACTCCACGATGTCAGCACAGAGCCCGACGTGGGACTCGATCTCAGGAACTCTGAAATCGTGACCTGGGCCAAAACCAAGAGTCAAGACACTTAACTGACTGAGCCACCCAGGCACCCCAGGTTTGTTTGTTTTTAAGAAATACTGGCACATTTTTTTTCCCTAAGTAGCTGTATAATTGGCGTTCCATCACCAGCGTATGATGGGTCTTCACATCCTTGCCAGTACTTGTATGACACTCGTTTTGATTTTTGTCATTCTAATAGGTACGTAGCAGTGTCTCATTATGATTTTAATTTGCATTTTCCTAATGCCTAATGATAATGACTTTCTTTCTGTGTGCTTCATTTGCCACTCTGTGTGTCTTCTTTTTTTTTTTTTTTTTTTTTAAGTTTTTAACGTTAATTTTTGAGAGAGACAGAGACAGAGCGTGAGCAGGGGAGGGGTGGAGAGAGGGAGACACAGAATCAGAAGCAGGCTCCGGGCTGTGAGCACAGAGCTCGACACAGGGCTCGAACTCACACAACCGTGACATCATGACCTGAGCCAAAGTCGGACAGCTAACCAACCGAGCCACCCAGGCGCCCCTTTTCTGTGTGTCTTCTTTGGCGAAGTATCATTTCAAATTTTTTTACGGGTTGTTCGTTTTCTTAATTGTTGAGACTTGAGTTTTTGGGTTTTTTTTAATAATAGACGTTCTGGGTCCTTTATCAGATGAGTGTCACAAGGATTTCCTCCCAGTCTGTGACTTGTGTTTTCATCAGCTAACAAGGTCTTGTGAGGAGCAGACCTTTTTAAATTTCCATGGAGATCCTGTGGCACTTTTTCTATCTCTTTTTCTCTCCATATTTTCCCTTTCATTCTGGACTGCCTGGTCTTTAAAGGCAGAGACCATGTCTGTCCCGATGGCCTACCGTGGTACCCAACTTAATGGCTGGCAGCCGGTCGGCACTCAGCCGAAGTGTGTTGACTGATCGCCTCTCGGCCGTGCGGCGGCTTCGCTGGGCTGCTCTTTCTCTTTCTGGTAGCCCGAGCTCGGGGCCTCAGCAGGGGAGGTGTCGTCTTGGGGGTGGGGATGCCAGGCTCCAGGGGGCCAAGGGGCACTTTGTCTTTCTGGTGGCTGGCTTTCCTGACGGGCTTCCTTCCTGGAGCCGGAGCTGTGTACCTGGGAGGGAGGCGCTCCCTCATCCAGTGCTGGGCCCTGGAGGGACCACCCCACCGAGGTCCTGCCTGGGGTGCCTCCCTTTCTTCCTTGAGGCTCCTCCGCTCCCCTTCCTCCTCGACATCGAAGGGGATTTCTTCTTAAAAGAGTGGAAGTGTATAATTGAGGGAATGTAATTCCTTCTTCCATTTCCTGCTGGCGCTATTCATTTATTTCTTCCCTCAGCCTCCCAGCAGAGATCTCGGGAGCCTTATTTATTAGATGCCAGGCACTGTGGTTAATGTTGCGAATGCGGTGGTGAACCAAACACATACTTTCACAGACATGACTGTGGCTGCCGTGGAGGGAGCAGGGCGAGAGGGGTGGGAGGTGACGGCAGTATGACCGGCAAGCGGGGACACACGGCGGTGAGGAGCTTTGATTGTGTTCTGACGCAGTGGGAACTCCGAAGGTTGTTCAGGCAGGAAAGCGTTGCGCAATCTACATGGCTTCCGTGTTTACCTTCTTTTGAAAGTGACCGCTTTGTCTCAAATCGCCTTTGGTTCTGAAAGGCTGTCAGTCACGAAGAATTTGTTCCTGAAGTTACTCAGTTACTTGCTTAGGGCACAGCTGTGTGCCGGGCAGCGTGCTCAGCCTGGGGGCCCACAGACTCCAGGCTGACCGAGGCTGGGACCGCCGTCCGCTCATCAGGCGGGCGGGCAGCAGGCGAGGGTGGGCAGGGCGCCCCGAGAAAGGGGTGGGCTGGAGCCAGTCTGCGGGCATTGGGTGGGCAGTGACGGTGAACCGCATCCTATGGGCTGGGGTGGGGGGTGCTGAAGGTGGGTTCATCCGGGAACTGATCTGACCTCTGTGCACCCCTTAGAAAGGGTTCACCGTAGTTCAGCCAGAAGACGGGCAGAATGGAGAGATAATGGGCAGGTGTGGGCAGTGTCGAGGAGGTGAAAGCGAAGGGCTTTGTCGTCATCTCTCAGGTACGTGCCACACACTTCCTGTGTGCGAGGCGTCGTTCTGGGCGCTGGAACAATCTGATGAGCCTCCATCAAGTGAATGAGAAGAAATCGGGTCGTGTTGTGACAGAGAATGCACCGGTGGTGGTGGTGGTGGTGGTGCGGGGGCTACTAGCTAGGGGGGTCAAGGGACGCTGGCCTGAGGAAAGAATATGACAGCGGAGGCCTGAAGGGCGAGAAGTCCCCTCTGCCAGGATCCGGGGCAGGTGTGGTCCAGGCGAAGGGAACAGTGCGTGCAAAGGCCGCGACGTAGGCGAGAGCTTGCAGGTTCAAGGAGCAGAAAGTGAGGCCAAGCAGAGCGAGGCACTGACCAGCCGGGTGGGGACCAGATCTCGGAGGGCCTTGAAGGCTATGAAAAGGAATTTAGATTTCATTCCAAGAGCAGTGGGAAACCCTAAAGGACTTTTAAGTAGAAGAGTGACATGATCAGATGGACGTCTTTGAAGACCAGTCTGGCTACCGGGTGGAAAGTAGACGAGGCGGGTGAGGGAGAGGGTTGCCGCAGGGGATGTGGGAGGCCCAGTAGGAAGCCGCTACACCCGTCCAGGTGAGGGCTAATGTGGGTTGAATCAGCATGTTGGCTGTAGAGATGGAGAAGACTGGAAGGTTTTACGATATGTTTGGAAACTAGAAATAGGACACACTGATAGAGTGAATGGGACACTTGGGCAACTGTGTGGGGCCATTTACGAAGATGGGGAGACAAGGAGAGGAGCAGGGCTGGGGGAAGGGAGTCCTGCCTGGTTTGGACGGGAGGGAGCACCAAAGGAGGAATCTAGGTGATGCCCGGGTCCCTGACCCTGCCACTGGTGGTGATTTCTAGAATCAGCGAGCGTGGGCCATCGAGCAGGTTTGGAGAGGAAGCTGGACGCTTCAGGTGTGGCACCTGGGAGCCCGGTGCCCGGGGGACCCCAAAGGAAACTGCCTAGTGGGAAGCTGCCATCTGGCTTATGCTCCAGCCCTGGCCTGTGGGCCCAGGGTCTGCATTTGATGGGGGTCTTTTGGCTGTTGGTCAGCTGGTTTTTGGTTAGGCAGCATGCAGTTAGCCAGTTAGCCGCACTTAACCTTCAGCCTCTCTCTTCTAGATCCATACCTTCCAAGCAGGGCCCCTAATGAAATGGTCTCTCTCCGATAGATTTTTCATCATAAGACAATTTTAACATAAAAGCAATGTTAATAAAAACCAAATGTTAGCTCAGGCCTTCCAGTAAATCATAATAGATTAGATGCTGCACCGAAATGAATACCCCACTGTGGAAAGGGTTGACCGGTTGGAGGAAGGCACTCGTTGTGATTCAATTGGGCCACATAATGAATTCTGGTTCATATCTGTAATAGCAAATGTAGCCGTCTCTCCTTTGTCAGGTCTGCAGAGGCCTGGCCCGAGGGAGGGGGGTGAGTTCTGCAGCTTTCGTGTTCTTCAAGGTTTCCCTACTCCACCCACCACCCTCTCGCGCCCTCCATTTATCATTGTTTACCCGAGAGGAATCTTGGGCTTTTTGGGTTTTGTTTTATCTTGCTGAGAAGTTACTGGAACACAGATGAGAGGTATGGGAAAGGTTGAGAGGTAACAGGATAAAGGGAGGCTTTCGCCATGCAGAGAGCTGGCAAAACATCATTCTGGATCTCCAGTGACACATAATCAGAACTGGAAGTACATTGGAAATCGGCCCAACATCTGGTTTGCTTTCGAAATAGTGGGTCTATAGTTTCCCAAAGCTGGCAATGCTTGCGTGACTACAGCCAAGGAGACCTCGGCCAAAAGAAAACAAGTTTTTTGCCCATCACTTACCCGGTTCCGTTGTGGTCTCTTCATCCAGGGTTGTCTGTCTCCGTCTTTCTCTGTACCTTTGGTCTGGGTCTCTTCCACCCCTGTCCCAGATGGGGGCTATTGCTAAGGAGGAAGAATCCAGAAATCAGAACTTAGAGGGGAAGCTTCTGACATCATGGAGCCACACCCTTGCCTTCCATTTCGGACTTGCTGGGTCAGTTGGGAGTTCCGTCCCCACCCTCCCCCCCAACCCCGTGGTCCCTGGGTGGAAATAATGCAGAGGGAGACCCTTTCTGACTCACTTGGACAGAGAGGGATCTGACCCCAGCGGGGAGGGAACCCGGAAGCGTGTGGTCTGCTGGAAGTCTGAACGTGCTCGCACATCTTCCCAGGCCATGTGAAGTACATCTGGGTTTCTTTGGAATTTCTCTATTGCTCAGCACTTAAGGGTTGAAGCAAATAGGACAGTGTATTATCCACAGTGTTTACTTCAGTCGGAGTTTGGAAATGGCTTGCAGAGGAACTCAGTCAGGCTTGCAACAAAATCTGCCTTTTAGTGCCTAAAACCTGTGTGTGTGCGTGTGTGTGTGTGTGGGGGGGGGTGTGTGGGTGTGTGGAGGGGGTGCGTGTCCATGCACACATGTGCGCCGTTTTCCTGTTCACATGCATGTTCTGGTCATACCGTGACATTGGCCTTGTTAATAACAACCCTCAGCCACTAATTGGTTTGAACCCAGAAGAATGAAGCTTTTGAATTGCCACACGGGCCTTGAAAGCCAAGGTCTGGAATGGGATAATTCAGAGTAATGGGGCGGGGGGCGGGGGTGGTGGTTAGAGGCCACGGTGGGAGAAAGAGAGAGATGGGGAGGAAGTGAGGCACCTGGCCCAGGAGGAACTTTGGGGAAGGAACAGAGACGTTCAGAGGGGTTTTTGCAAATTTTTACATGTGTCGTATGGAGTCGATCCCGTTCTCTGTCTCCCTGTCGGCCGGCAGTAAAATCCACCTCACGTAGAGCGTGGGGAAGAGTGCCTTGAGGAGAGGGATCGCCTTGAGTGGCCGGGGGGCAGTGGAGACCACTCCAGAGTAGGCATGAAGGAGCACAACCGAATCACGTCGTCTCCCGCTAGCTGCCGTCCCGGGATCTTGGCGTCCAAGCCTTGCCCGTCCCTTTCCCCCAACGTCTACCTCGTCGCTTCCTTCCGGAGTCCCCACCTCCACCCTCCGCGAGCTCTTGCCCACGCCTTGCAGCTGCTGCCTGTGAAGCTCGAGGCAAATGCTCGCTCCTTCAGGATCCTCCCTGGGTGGCGCATCCCTGAGTCAGCCCCCAAACAGCATAGCATTTAGAAGTTAGCTGGACCTTGTCCACCTTTGGAATCTTCCTATCCTAACTGTGCTGCTTCCTTGCTCTGTGGCCTTGGAGACGTGACTTAACATCTCTGGGCCCTCATTTACAACTAAAGGGGGGGGTTGTGCTGGACTCTGGTCCTGTGAAGTTGTAGAAGGAACTGTTTCAGTCCCCCCCCCCCCCCCCCCCCCCCCCCCCCCCCCCCCCGCTTCACAGAGAGTGGAGTCGCCACTTGAGGAAAGTCACGATAACCGTGGAGTGTTTTTCTTCCTGTCGAGAGAGGATTTGGCCACAGATTTCCTCATGTTTGGACAAATTCTCAGGGAGTGGGGGCCCTAATAGGAAAGAGACAAAATGGAGCTCGTCATGGAAGTTCAAGAACCGGTTCAAGTCCCTGACTGTCCCGGTTCTGGTGACCACTGCCGCGTCCCCGAGGGAGCCAGCGGCTGGGCCCCTCCTGCCATCCTCGCTGAAGGGGGCCGAGAGATGGTCTGGCCCAGGAGCACTTCTCCCCTGGAACCACTGGCTGCCAGGTCCCAGGGAACCAGAAATGGGAGGATTAGAGCGATGTCAGGATGGTGTTGACATCTCTGGGGAGGAAAAACAGACGCCAGAAAAATTTCACTTGATGTTCTTTTTGCCATTTAATAAAGCAGCGTGCTTCGGAGTTAGACGTTTAGCATCAAAATGGGATCTAGAATCCGCAAATTGAATTTTCCTCGCCGTCAAGTGTTTTGACGAAGCCGCTGCTGGTGAGGCGGGAGAGGGAGAACGGCCCAGCTCCAGCCCTCAGGCCGTCCCTCACCCGTGTCATCTCCCCGGCATGGCTTAGCCTTTGGTTCGGAGCTGGAAGGAATTCAATAAAGCAAGATATATTGTTATGGTTTATTACGTCAATGCGTGTGTGGAGGAGTTACTTAGAATCCAGACAAGCAGCTCTTCAGTGCTGTCCTCCACTGTTTTGTCAAGGTTCTAAATGAAGCGTCATCTAGTACTCAAGGGGCCGTATTTCAAGAGTTCCGAGAAGTGTCACCTTCCCCCTTTGGTAGAATAACAGGAAAAGACGTGCTTCAAGCGCAAACAATCCATTCAGCTCTCCAGCCTTGGATCAGGCGAACCATTTGTCTCTGTAAGTGTATTTTTCCAGGGCCACCTTCGAAGGGGGGTAAGGATTCGGGGCCCCTCTCCGCACCTGGCCTGCCGGAGTCGCCCTCACAGGTCTTCTCCTCGCCCGGCCCCCCAGGTTCCACTTCAAGGAAACTGACACTCAGTGCCCAGCTGGACTCTGTGCCCTCGCATTTCCTCTTCACAGCCACCTCTCCCATGTCTTGTCTGTTGTGTTCGAAACGCCGTCAGTGTTTACTGGCAGGAAAAGGATTCCTTTGCCACTTGAAGGTAGATCCGCGCCGTCGACATCTTTGTATTTGCGCCTCTCTGTCGCGAGCGCTTAGCCCGGTCTCTCTTCGCTGGCCCCGCCCCTCGCCTGGTGTGGTGCCCCCCACCCACCGCCTGTGTGCTCGTTGAGTGGCCAGCCCCGCTCATCGAGTTCTCTGCCAGGAGCTAGAGGCACACCTGCCAGGCGTGACTGCGGTTTCCTTTCCGTCCGGTCGCTTCGTCTTCGTGTGCGTTTCCCCCACCGTGGAATGTGTCCGATAATGGGTGGCCTCTGGTGGCACACAGGCCTAGCATGAGGTGGCCGAGTGGCACGTCGTGCAGAAGTCCCTCCTTTCCCGTGTCCCCCGATTATGTCCGGGAGCGTGTCACTTTTCGGGGCTGGCGTGCCTTCCGCACCTCCTAAGGATCTGCCGAGTCCCGTCTTTAACAGAGAGAGCAGGCCTGGGCCGCGATGAGTTGACGCAAGTCAACGATCCTTGACTAAAATGCAAAAGCATTGTCTTTTTTTTTTTTTTTTAACACTGCCTGTCAGCGTGGCAGCATGTTGATTTCCAGCTTACACGTGGGGATAGAAAATGTGTGTTTTGATATGTACTGATTCAAGTTCCATTTCAGAGAACTGTGCAGTGAGCTCTAGCTCAGGCAGCACCGGTCGTGGCAGAAGTCACGGAGATGGACCCCGGGTCGCCGAGGTTGGGCAGCGCCTCCTGGGGCGCCTTTCAGGATGAGCGGGGTTCTCATGAGGCGGCCCCCTGACAGCTCGCCCCTTTGTGCGTTCCAGGCATGGATCCTGAAAAACTCGAGCAAATCCAGCTCCCGGTGCCCAGTGCGGCCGACAAGACCACCTACAACCACCTCCTGGCCGAAAGACTCATCAGGATCATGAACAACGCTGCCCAGCCAGGTGCCTGGGGTGTGGCTGCTCACAGGGGCGGTAGAGTGAGAGGGACCGGGCCGCCGGACCACGCACCAGGAGCCCTGGGGCCTCGGCCTGGCCTTTCTGAGAGCGCAGGCAGATGTCAGCTCCTCCCTGGGCCGCCCGTACCGCTCTGTCCATCCGCGTCTTCTCCTCGGGATCTCCTCCTCCTTCCTCCCCTGTCTTTCTTCTCCTTCCGCACCCAACCCTTCTTGTGTCAGTTTTGCCAGCGTGTGTCACCCTCCTCTCGGGGAGGCCAAGGCCACGTTTGAGCACGAACCAGCCTGAGAGTGTGTACGAGGGAAGTTTGGAAGGTTCGGATCAGGGGCCCTTGATGGTACAAGACCTGCCCAGCGTGTGGCACCTGTCAGCCCAGTTCTGAGGTTTTGGCCGAGGATCCTCAGCCAAGGCAAGGGCTACAAATAACAGGAGGGATGACCAAGCACAGTGATTCCTAAGCGGGGACAACTTTGCCCGCAGGGGACGTTTGACAATGTCTGGGGACATTTTTGGTTGTCACAACGTGAAGAGGTGTTACTGTTGGCCTCCAGGGGTCAGGGATGCTGCACAGGACAAGTGCACAGGACAGCCTCCAATGACGTAGGATTATCTGACCCAAAACATCAGCAGTGCTGAGCTTGAGGGACCCTGATCGCCAGGCGGGTTCTCTGCAGAGGCAGGGGGATGGGCCATCAGGGTGTGTGAGAGGGCACAGAAACGGGCCCAATGGAGATGTGGCCTGGTTAAGAGGGAACCACTGAGCGGTACAGTAGGAGCAGTCAGGCGATGAGCCCACGTCAGGCTCAGGAGAAGGGCAAGGGTGGGAGTCGTGATAACAGGTGAGGACTCCAGAAGTTAAGGGGCGTGGGCTCCACGAAGCGGCCAGAGCCCCTTGGAGGCCAGAGGGGCCAGAGCCTCCATGACTTCGGGGAGGGTATACAGAGGCGTGGGGGGATGGCTCCACGGAGAAATGTTGATCGAGTGCCTCCTGCATGCCAGCCACTGTGTGCAGATGACGAGGGTCCAGGAAGTACAGGACAGGTGTGGCTCGTGCCTTCCAAGAAGCCATGGCTGGGCATCCCAGACTGCTGCGACTCCACGAGGAGATAGAATCTCGAGCTCAGGGGCGCTCGGGGCTAGAACTAACACTGTGGCACTCACAGACATAGGGGTGGTGTTTAAAGCCACGGGAGAGAAGAGAGGCATATCGGGGACCAAGCCCTGGGCCACTGCAGGTATCTCAAGGTGATGCAGAGGGACAGCCAGCACGGGAGCCTGAGCCGGGTCCCACACGGAAGAAGAGGGGCAGCGAGAGAGACAGGTGTGGCTCAGGACCAAGGGCACTTGGTGGGGTCACTTTCTACCGAAAGGTCCAGTGTGGGGAACAGAGGTCGTCCCCGGGGACAGTGGCTCAGGGGGCAGTTGGCAGGGGCTCTGTGAGCAGGTTGGCTCGGTGGTTGAAGATGGCAGAGCGTGGCCTGGGTGTTGGAGAGGAGCCTCCGGGGTGGGGAGGGACGGCAGCCCCTTAACGGGGCCAGTGGCAGCAAGTCTGCGCCTGCCAGGAGCTTGCAAAGGAAGAAGGGTCTTGGTGGAAGATCACATCCCAGTCGCCTGGAGGCGGCCGCAGGGGTGTCGTGGCTGAGCCAGGGGGGTTCCGCGGAGGGGCAGGCAGCAGCGAGACTGAGCCCCGGAGAGCTGGAGGTGGGAGGCGGGCGGCGGGTGGGCACAGCCTGCGGGGCTGTGTTCGTGCTGGGTCCGTGGTGGGGCCCTGAGAGAGAGCCTCGGAGCTGAGACCAAGCAGCCTCTCCCAGTAGATGCTTCCCTCTTCTCCGGTTCCCCTCCTGACACGTGAAGCAGGAAAAGGATGGGCAGGGAGGTGAGCACTCGTGCGTCTGCCTCGAGTTTTTCCCGGTAGCCTGTCCCGGTCCTCAGGGTTCCCAGGGCCTCAGGGCTGCAGCCTTGAGACTTCCTCCTCTCTTGGCCCTTCTTCCACATCGAGCCGTCTCCGAGAAATGAGCTTAAAGACGCAGGGAGGAGCCTGCCTGAGAGCGGGGTGCCCTCCCATCAGGCAGCTTCTAGGAGCTGTGCTCCACGGGGCTTTTGGCATTCAGAGCCCCCGGAGTCCACTACCGCCCGGGGTGAAGCTTTGGACAAGTCACTTCACTTGTCTAAACCCCAGTCTTTAGAGTGCCATAGCGGTGGGTTTTTGTAGAGACTTCTCGAGAGAGGGGTCCGTACGGTGCCCAGCGCGGTGCCCGGTTCACAGTAGCACGGTAGGTGGGTCAGTCATGGACAGAAACCCATACTCAGACTGGCCGAAGCAATCCAGACAGAAACAAAACTACTGGCTTGTGCGACTTGAGGTCTTGTGTAACTTCAGTGCCGGCTTCAGGCGCAGCCGGGTACCGAAGCTCAAGTTGTTAAGGCTGTTTCTGGACTCTACCGCTGTGTGTGTGCCCTTCTCTCCTCGGGCTCTGGGCCTGCCAGACATACTCTGGGCGGTCTGGGGGAAAGGGTGGACTGTGGGGGAGGGGGTGGGCAGTTGGTAGAACCCCGAACAGAAGATTCGAAACTCTGGCGAGGGTGCGGGGTGGCCAGTGTGGATCCTGGTCTGGTGCCGCTCAGGCCCCACCACTGTGCCCGTGCTGCTCTCGGCCCAGCGCGAGGAGAGGTTCTCTTGCCCGGTGGTACCAGCACGGTGTGGAATTGAGCCTTATTGGCTGACTGGCTCCCTCGCTCGTCCCTCCCTCAGTCACCGTGACCAGAGGGATAGGGCATCTGACCAGCCTGGCCGATGTGCCTGTCCCTGGGACAGAGGGGAGGGACCAGCTGCACCCAAATTGCATGCCCAGGAGTGGAGTTGGTGATTCTCCAAACGAAAGTGGGGGTGCTTGTTCCTGAAAAGAGGAAGGAACCCAGCCAAGCAGAGCAACCACAGACGGCCGCTTTTTCAGCCTCCAGTAATAAATAGTAACAATCTTTTTCCTGCCTCCTCTCCCCTGATAAAGGGGGTGCAGGGGAGTACCTGGCATGGGCGGTGTGGGTACATTGTATTGTCCTTGACTGGGGAGGGGTTGGCCCGTGGGTTTCCCTCCGTGTCCCCACTGGGTGTCCAGGGCCCGTCACCTGTTAACCTCAGAGCGATAAAGGCGAGGAGCTGTATTTGAGGGCTTCCCGCCAGGGTGTGCGAGCCTGACCCAGGTTTCCCGTGCAGATGGGAAGATCCGGTTGGCGACGCTGGAGCTGAGCTGCCTGCTCCTAAAGCAGCAAGTCGTGGCCAGCGCGGGCTGCATCATGAAGGACGTGCACCTGGCCTGCCTGGAGGTGAGGGCCCTGCCCCCGCGGCCGTGTTCCACCGGAGGGGAGGAGGCGGTGGGCAGGAAGCTGCTGGATCTAGATCGGAGCCCCAGCGTCCGCAGCACCAGCGAGAAGCAGGGCGTGATGGCCCCGATGCCTCTGCAGAAGAACTGCCCTTCCTCTGAGACTGGCCCGATGAACCCGCCTAGTTACTGAATTTGTGTGGTTTCTGTTACAGTTACCGGCCTTTTATTTGTCACCGGAATTGTATTATTCTCCTTTCTGCATTACAGAGATTTTATACATATTCAAACACACGCACGCTGCTTATTTACTTACGGTTTATCGTGCCAATACCTGCATCCGTTGTTTTTAAATAGTTTTTATTGCCTTCCCCCTTATTTTTCATGTTTATTTGAGAAAATTTGGAAAGTACACGGGGGAAAAAGTAGCAACCCGAGTCGACGCTTTGTTGGGTGTCTCTCCAGATACACACACATGTATAAAAATGGAGTCACCATGGCCATATTTTATAACCTGCTGCCCCCACCTAACTCGGTGTTACCACCTTCCCCTGGCACCACCTTGAATCACCTCTCTTTTGCCCCGTTTTTATTTTGAGCTCACCCTCCCTCCCTCCCTCTCACATTACGAACCACTAGATAGATTTAAGGATATTAGCCCGGCCTCTCCCCTGTTTTACATGCTCTCAAATTTTGGAATTAGTAACTCACCCGACTCCCTGCCCTCCCTCCCCACCTCCCTCTGTTTTCACAGGGCGCCAGAGAAGAAAGCGTTCACTTGGTCCGGCATTTTTATAAGGTACGTTGCCAGAGCACAGGGGACGGCAGCGTGGTGTGGGTCACGTAACGGGGACTGTAGTGTGTGGGCATACGCACATGAAGGTCACAAGTCCGTGGATGCTCCGTATACCTGTGCTTCCCTAGTGAACCGCGTGCAGCGTCCCAGTCCCCAGTCCCTGGTTTCCCCCTGCTTCTCTTACCAGGGCACCTGTTGAGGATTCAGTGCTACTGCGGACGGTTTATCAGTCACATGTGAATTTGTGTATTGCTGAATTTACATATAAGTTGTGAATTACTTACACCTTCACATGGCTAAGTCACATATGTAAATTAATAGGTGCATGAATTATGTTTTTCATGTAAAGTAACTTTGAATTGTTTGTGAATTTATGAATTATATGCATGTACATTATTATCTTTTTAATATTTTATTTTTGAGAGAGAGAGAGAGAGAGAGAGCAAGCATGAGCAGGGGAGGGGCAGAGAGAGAGGGACACACAGAATCCCAACGGGCTCCAGGCTCCGAGCTGTCAGCACAGAGCCCAACACGGGGCTTGTACTCACAAACCACAAGATCATGACCTGAGCCGAAGTCGGACGCTTAACCGACTGAGCCACCCAGGCGCCCCTGCATGTACGTTATTTATAGACCTGTGTGCCAGGAAACCTCGTACAGGCTTCTAGACGTTTATCATTAAGGGTAGTGAGATTTTGTAAAGGTCCACCATGACTTTGAGTAACAGAGAAATTTGTAGATTCCTCTTCGGATTCCGGATGTTTAGTTTTGAAATATCTCCTTGTGATGGTTTTGTGTCATTCTTATCTAGGGCATGATGTATTCCTTAGGGAAGCATGTAATTTGTCAGCAGTAGGTGGATTACTCCATATTCACATGGACCTAGTCCCTTCCTGGTTTTCGACCTCTGCGTCAGGTCTTTCCAGGTCCAGTTAGCCACAGTTTCTCCTTGTTGTTTGGCTGATGAGGAGAAAGGTGTTAGCGCTGCCATTTTCTTGTTGTTCAACCTCTTTGATTTTTTGTATTCTCTTTAAACTGCCATGAATTATAGGCACATAGGCACCGGAACTCTTTTCTTTGCAGGAAGCTTTTTAAGCCACTGCCCATTATTGTCCATGTTCATTGAGAGAAAAGCAGGCCTTGTAATCCAGGATCCACCTCGTCAGGCTCAGACGACCCCGTGCAGCTGCAGCATGGTGGGCACACCCAGCCGAGGGTGGACCCCTGTGGGCCCCCATGCACGGGGGAGGAAATCCCAGGCTCCCCTTAGACCATCGCAAGAGGCTTGGCCTCAGCAAGGATACACGTCCTCGGCAAAGCCCAGGAGAAAGCGGAGGCCTCACGGCTGCATTAGTCATCTTTGGGTCTCTTTCCAGGATAACTGCTCTTAGTTTGTCCCCTGCCCCCCACCCCCCACAGAAAGTCTTGCATTGCAAAAACCGAAAGACAGAGATACATAGGTAGACATTTGCCCAGAGGGTTTTCTTCACCATTAGCGAAACGAGAGCCATATTTGAATTGCAGCTCCCTTCTCCCCACCCAGATCGTTCTTTCATCCTGTAAGTTTTACTTATGAGGTCTTACATATAATACAATCCTATAAGGTCCTAAGTATAATAACTCAGAAGGTGTTGGATATTTCCAGGTTCGTGATTTCTGTGGTTCTTTCGTGGAACTTATACTGGAAAAATGTATAAAGGATCTCCTCCATTTCCACCCTGCCCATGTATTTGTGTTTGTACATGTGTGATTCAGGACTTAGGAGAGAGACAGGACAGTTCCAATAGTCCAGATCATTCAGCTAAATCTCCCCTCCCCTCCCCAGCTGTGCTGTGTCCAGTGGTGCCCATAATGACCATGCTCGCATTTAGCAGCCCTGGCCGGGCGGCGGGCTCTGTGCTCAGGTTGACCCGTGTCACCCTCACGGCGACCCGCGTAGATGTGGGCTGTCACCCAGCGAGAGGCTCTGAGAGGTGAAGCTGGGATTTGACCCCTGGTGTACATGTTTCAGACCCAAGTTCTTGGCCATCACAGCCCCGCGGAGCTACAGAGCCTCACAGGCGTGCCTCAAAAATGAACGGACCAGGCTGTATAATTTTAGCGTTAAGTATACTTAATTATATGCTTCCTTTCCGAGGTGTGGCGCCTCCTGGTTTGAACACGGCAGCTGAGCCGGGCTTCCCCATCTCTCCCACCGTTCTTGACAAATACATGATGTTGAACACTCGCCATTTTAACCACATTTATATTTTAATTATATGTGGTAGTGTTTTGTTGCTGTTTTAATTAGCTGCCTTGACAGAAGGGATCTAACTATACGTGCTTAGAAAAAAAGGGGGGGGGGGAGAGTCGTTGAGAGGCGCAACATGATATCCGGGCTTTCGTTTGAGAGAGCGTGTGTGTTCATGCTCACGTGTGTGTTTTACTTCCTGGTGATTTTCTAGAACTCGCTAATGAGAACCAGATGGCCCCCCAAGCCGTGAAGTGGAGTTTATAATACTTTGGTGTTTATGGAAAAAATATGCATAATCTCCCTCCCTTCCTTCCTTTTTAGGGAGAAGAAATTTTTTTGGACATGTTTGAAGACGAGTACAGGAGCATGACAGTAAGTGAGGGGCCAGAAAGCGCTGGCGTGGCCTGTGCGGCTCGTCCTGTGGAACCGAGAGAATTCTCACTTGGGCCTTTAAGGACACAGATTGGTGGGGAACTGAGTTGGAAACGGTGCCTCTGACTCGCTGCCACTTTTGAAATCTCAGATGACACTCACTCCCCCTGTTAGGGTCGTGCCGTAGATGGGTCAGAAAGATTCACTTGGGTGCAAAATGGTCCCTGACTGAGGTCTCACGCCACGTCAGGAATGTAAAGCATGTTGTACGTGGTTCTGCCCTTGCTGCCCGCGTCACCCTGATGGGAGTGGCTGCTGTCATTCTCTCCCGTCACCGATCAGGAGGCCCCAGCCTGCCCAGCCAGGGAGGTGAGAGCCAGGATTCCAAGGCAGAGCAGTTCCCCTGCAGTGTCCTGCCCTTCTCTGCTGGGCCCCTGGAATGTTCCAGCGTGTTGCTTGTCCTCGAATCCACGGCACCGGCTTAGAGTCCTCCCCGTCTGCCTCCGTCCGGCAGGCACGGTCATGGGAAGAGATCGGGTCACGCAGCTCTCTCTGTCGTGTTTATTTCTCTGCATCCCTAACACCTGCCCCTTCGTTGGCAGTCAGTAATTAGGTGACAAACGTCCTTTTCGTGGACACTGCTCATCAAAGAGTGAAGCGATTCGGGAAGTTGTAATGAACCTCAGTGTCACAAACACAGAAGCAGCTTGCTCAAAGTGGCTCCTGGCTCCCAAGCCCATCTCACCGGGGGGTGGACTGCTGGGCCCTCACCACACCCCTGCCCTCGGCGCTTCCGGGCCCTCTGCGGAAAGGGAACGTTGTAAATTGGCATTCTTCGTCTCCAGATGTGCCCGAGTAGTGCCCGGGCCTCCTCCGGTGATGTGTAGGCCACCCAGGTGTATCTCACACCTGGTGGTGGCCACTGCCCCCCATCATTCCCCTGACCCCCCGGAAGAGTGTCTCTGTGTCCTACTCTTTGTTTGGACCAGTAATGGAAGTGGAGTGGATTCAGGGGCTAGCTACCACTTTATCTCACCCCCGGGATGTCTCCTTCTGCGTTGCGGTTCTCCACAGTTCGGTTTCCTGTTTGAAACGAGAGGCTCGTACGTCACCTGACGATGTGGAGAAGCTCGGGGTCCTAAACCCCTGCTCAGTTCCTGCTCTTGTTACCTCCTGACGATGCGACCTTCAACGGGTTGCTTCCATCCTTCATTTTTCCCGTCTGTAAAATGGGACCCACACCACGTACCCGGCCTGGATGTGTAATACCGAAGGGGTGCCTCCCATAGACGGTGTGCACGAGTGCTTGGCTCCCCTCCCTCCCATCATAGGGGCCTCCCCCGGCCTCGTTTGTCTGTCTTGTCGCATGTTCATTGTGTGTCCTGCACGGTGTCTGGCACCCCAGAGAACCTGAAAGGGGGCACACCCCATACCTGAAAGTCTAGTCCTTAGGTCAGACTTCAGGAACCAGTCGCTGAGCTAAATGAAGCAGAGATAGACCCTTGGGTGCTGCTGATGTGCTCACGGAGACCCTTGTGCTAAATCCAGGCCTTCATTTTTGACCCTCATTCATTTCTGAATCACCTCCTATCTAATGCAGAAGGTGTAATGATGGCAGCCGTCTGCTGTTCCTGCGGAAGGTGGTGGAGACAGGTGGGGCAGCGCGGAGTGGGCTGCAAAGGGGCGGAGGGCAGGCCGGAAGGCACTGCCGGAAGGCGATGCCAAGGGCGGCCCCGGGGCAGGACATGGGGCTCTGCCACCCTGCCCTGGGATAAAGGGACTTGGGATGAGGGACCCCAGGCCTTTGGAGGAAACAGCTTACAGAGGCCCAGAGGAAGAGGCAGGCAGGGTGTGCTGTCTCCTTGGCTGCTTGGCACAGACAGCCGGGCCCTCACCACACATGCCGTGTATAGTTAGCTGTGTGTTCCAGGAGGGAAAAAAAGTGATAGCATTGAAGCCCACCTTCTTTAGATAGATAGATAGATAGATAGATAGATAGATAGATAGATAAAGGGGCGCCTGGGTGGCTCAGTCGGTTAAGCGTCCAACTCTTGATTTTGGCTCACATGATGATGTCACAGTTCCTGGGATGAAGCCCCATGTCAGGCTCTGTGCTGACAGCACAGAGCCTTCTTGGGATTCTGTCTCTCCCTTTCTTTTTGCCTCTCCCCCCTTGCTTTCTATCTCAAAATAAGTAAACATTAAAAAAAAATCACTCACATATTTAAAAAAAAAAAAAAGACACCTAAGACAGCATGTGATGCTTGAAGCAGTAAAATTAAATCTCTAGGACATTTACCTATATAGGAAATCTCATTCCTTTAGGGTGTCTGGTAAATGAAGTGTCTGTGTCCAACGATGCATGCACATTCAGTGTCAGTACTGATGCAGCAAAGTTCCAGGAGGGGAGATGTTGTTACCATTCATCGTAGTCATCAGAGAAGACTTCCTGGAAGTGGTGTGGAGCTAGGCAGACAGTTCCGCTCCTGTCTGGCCCAGCGGCTGTGGGCATACGCGCTTTCTCGGGGCTCGGTGTTCCCCTCTGTAACAAGGGACAGCATCAGCACTCCCGTCCAGTGGTAGGTGAGCCCCACAGGTGCCCGGAACTTAGTAGGTGCTCACTGAGTAGCTTTGTTTTTCTGATCCCAGGTAAGATGCTGAGCGGCTGAGGAAGGAAGTAGGTTGGTGGTCATGTGGCAGGAGTCGTAGGGCTTCTGGAGCAAGGCGGGCCTGGGTCTGCATCTTAGTTCTGCCACCAGCCAGCTGAGTCTCCGTCTTGTCGGCGGACTGGGAAACATCCCTTCCGGAGTCTTCGGGGGGACTAAATAGGATCTGTAGCTCACCGCCTGCCTGCAGTCGGTGGTCTGCTCTCCACAAATGGGGGGCTGCCCTCACTAGGTCTGTCGTCGTCACTCTGGGGAGTACAAAGAGAGGGAGGAGGCTGCGGTCAGGGACCCGCTCCCCGCTGGGTGGAGGGGCCCGAGAGGGTGAGAAAGCACAGCTTGCCACAGCACGGAGGCAACTCGTCAAGGGTGTCCGAGCTGTCAGTTCAAGGGAAGGAAAACTCTGCGTCTCGGGAAACAAAGGCTCGCGGCCCGCACGTCTGGCCGCCTCGAGGCCTCGTGCCAGCCTTAACGTGGGCACACTGTACCCGTTGGCTGTCGGTGGGCGAGATGAGGGGCCCGTGTAACCTGCCCCGGCCCCTCCCTCCCTGCGGTGAGGTTTCCTGTGATGTCTCTCTTCCAGATGAAGCCCATGAACGTGGAGTACCTCATGATGGACGCCTCTATCCTGCTGCCCCCGACGGGCACGCCGCTGACCGGCATCGACTTCGTGAAGCGGCTGCCGTGCGGCGACGTGGAGAAGACGCGGCGGGTGAGTGAGCGCAGGTGGGACCCACCTCTCCTGGGCTGCCGTCTGCCGGGGCCGCCGCCGGGGCTGGGAGGGAGGGTCTTCCAGCAGGTCGGGAGCCCGCCGTCCACCCCGTGTCCGGACAGCGGGCGGATGGGCGCCCCCCTCGCGCCCTGCCGCCAGGACAGACTTCTCAAGGGGACCTGCCCCTTGCTAACGCAGGGTTGAAATACCACGGCGCGGTGCCGGGCAGGCTGCCTTCGCCGGTGCAGGGCACGACCCCCAGCCCCAGGCTCTGAGAGAACGCCTCCGGGCCACTGCGGGCACCGGGGGCAGGGGGGTGAGCAGAGGGCAGGCGGCGCAGGTGAGGCCCGTGTGAAACTCTGGCCCAGAGAGGCTCAGCACCCCCGCCCGAGATGGTGTGGTGTTAAGGTATCTGAGGGATCTCCAGGCAGGCACCCGCTAAGGAGACTGCGATTCTCGCCCTGCCTGCTTGCTTCCGCGTGTGACGGGCACATTAGTTCTCAGAACCCCGCAGCAGCGTGCACCCCTTATCAGCGCTTTTTTTCTGAAGCAGTCTCGCAGGGCTCTTCACGGTATGCTATCTCTCTCGTAAGATCAGCTTCTTTCTTAGAAAGCAGTGTCACCTTGGGGCGCCTGGGCGGCTCAGTCCGTTGAGCGTCTGACTTCAGCTCAGGTCATGATCTCACAGCCCGTGAGTTTGAGCCCCCCATCGGGCTCTGTGCTGACAGCTCAGAGCCTGGAGCCCCTTGGGATTCTGTGTCTCCCTCTCTCTCTCTGCCCCTCCCCTGCTTGCGCTCTGTCTCTCTGTCTCAAAAATAAATAAAAACATTAAAAAAAAAAAAAACTACTTTAGAAAGCACTGTCACCTCTTCCTAGAAAAGCATTCCCTGGAGACATGAATGGATAAATGAGATGAATCCCTTGCCCTCTTCTTCTGAGTTAATCCCAGGCTAACCAGAGCCACAGAGGTGTTCGCTCTTGGATTTTGAGAACCAGGAATCACCTGCTGGATCGGCCTCAAACAGGAAGATTCCGTGGGCTTCCTCTGCCCAGGCGGTGATTTCGCCTTGGACGCATGGGGTGGCGGGGGACGCAGAGGAAGTCAGACATGTGTGTTTTAAGTCCATCCGCGTTCCCTGCCGTCTGACCAAACCCGCAGACCTCACCACAGGACCCACCCTGTCTGAGCCAGAGCGAGGTCCAGAAGGCTGTGAATGTTGAGAGCTCCTGCTCTGTGTTGGTACTGCCTTCTTTCTGGTTCGTGGTCCCCCAGTTTTCTTAATGCTTGTAGGAGCTCACGTCTGACAGAAAGTGAGTCTTCGTATCAGTTCTTAGTATGAACCTCCTCATGTAATTTTACAATTGTCCTAGGAGGCTGTGCTAAATTTAACCCATCTCACAGAGGAAGAAACGGAGGCATGAAGAGGTCCAGCGATTTGCTCGAGGTCCCCCAGCTGATAAGTAGCAGGAGCCAGGACTCGGCTCGGGCAGCGTGGCCTCCAGGGCTACCCTCTTAGCCACTCTGACCTGCCACTCCCTACTGCCACCTTCGTCGTATTTATCAGTCCTACGTGGTGCTGGGCACCAGGGACGGGGAATACACCGCCTCAGTCATCTAGGAGTCAGAGTCTAGAGGCCAGGGTAGGAAAGGCGGCATCATCAGTTTAAGGAATATGGGGTCAGGCTCTTAATCCCACCTGGGGAGCGAGGTGGCACAGGCACCAGAGGGATAGGCCGGGCAGCCAGGGGGTGCAGAGCGCCAGGGAGATGTGGCTCATTCCAGCACCTCTAGGGAAGGGACATGGCTGGAGCGCAGAGCGAGGGAGGCCCAATGGGAAGTGATGAGGCTGGAGGGAGCTGATCTCAGGGGCCTTAGAGCCCAGCCAGGACCTTGGCCTTGGTAGCTGATTGCTGACATCAGGCCCTGCCAGCCCAGGGCAGACAGTCATGGTCCACAGGAGAGAATGGGGGAAATTCAGGGGTGGGGCAGATGGCAGAGGGAGGGTTGCTTGGGCTTTGGGGTTCCTTTACCCATCTGAGAGGAGCATGTCCCTGCCCTTGCCAGAGGTATTGTGGGGAGTCAGTGAAAGACAGAACACGAAAGGCCAGTAGTAGTCCTTTTTTTTTAATAGATATTTTTCTTTTCTTTTTTTTTTTTTAAGTTTACTTATTTTGAGAGAGCAAGAGAGTGCATGAGCAGGGGAGGGACAGAGAGAGGGAGAAAGAGAGAATCCCAAGCAGGCTCTGCACTGTCAGTGCAGAGACCAAGGCGGGGCTCGAACTCATGAACTGTGAGATCATGACCTGAGTCGAAATCAAGAGTCGGATGCTTAACCGACTGAGCCACCCAGGCGCCCCAGGCCGGTAGTAGTTGCTGGTGGTATGGGCCGCCTTCTTCTCTTTGCCCCTCACACCTCACTTGGTTGTAAACGGCCTGCCTCCCTTGCCGCAGACGGGATGCGTAGCCCAACTAACTGAGCACAGACAGAGCGCTGGGAATGTCTGCACTTCCCCGGGGTCTCTTGTTCAGTCTTTGTCTGTGTGACAAGTTTATAAAAGCAACTCTGAAGCCTCAGGGCCCCTGGGTTTAGAGCCCGCAAGAAGGTGGCCGAGTGGTAGAAAAGAGGGCCGGCCATCTCAAAGCAAAGCCATCTACCTTAGAGAAGCTTTCCTTTGTGACTTCAGATTTCTGAAGGGGAGTTTTGGCCACTCACCTCAGTTTGGTTCCTATTTCAAGGAGCTGTCTAGAATCCTCCAGAAGCTCCAGAATCCTTAGCCCATTTCAGACATCAGAACGCAGCAGTGTGCTTTGAATTTGAGCTAAAGGAAGTGTATGGTTTAGCAAGCAATTGAGGGCTTATGTGGTTTCTTTCAAGTTCTTTGCTTGTATCCAAAGAACATTCCATTTCATCCTTTTGGATTCAAAGGTTTTCTTCTTCTTCTTCTTTTTTTTCCACCAAGGAAACTTTTTTAACTTTTAGGAGGCTGACCCTTTTCAGAAATCCCTTCTGTTTCCTTAAGGACTTGTTGAAGGAAGTTCAAACAACCCTTAATAATACATCATTCCTAACTTGTAAAACAGTCCTCCCTACATTCACCAGAGAGCCCCTGGACGCTCACCGTATGCCAGATGCTGTGCCCGAGGGCACAGACGTGAACCGGGCTGAGGGGACATTTGAGTACAGAGTTCAAGATGTGAATAAGCACGGCATGTTCAGGAAGCGGGGCGACCGGCAGGCTGAGTGAAGGGAATGGGACAAGACAGGAGGGTGACCGGGCCTCGCAGGCCATGGGGAGGCACCCAGCGCTGAAAGTCACGTTGTGCCTCCTGCGCATTCTTCCATTCGACAGACGTGTTGAGCATTTGCTAGGTACTGTGCAAAATGCCAGAATAGACAGTGAACGGAGATTGTAAAACGAGACCAGAAAAGCAAGAGAGCCACTGAGCCATGCCAGCTGGTAAGGGAAGTTCACGTAGAAAAGAAGGTCCTGGGAACTACTGGGGTCTGATGAGAACGTGTAAGCAGAAATGGGGACTTGGGCTGGGCTCCTCCCAGAGGCGGTGAGAGAAGCAGTTTAGAAAGAACACAGGCTGGTGAGACCAACCAAGTTCAGTGCCGGCTCCAGCTGTGTGGCATTGGGGAAGTTGTTCAACCTCATCGAGCCTCACGTTGCTCGTGTGTTCTGTGTCTCAGCTCCTGCCCAAGGTAGTTGGAAAGACGGGCTGCAAGGTGCCTGGCAGACAGGAGGTGCTCAGGAAGTACTTACTGTGCGGTGAAGCAGTCTAGCATCTCAGGAGGGAAGGAAAGAGAGTTTTTCGTGGTCTCCTGAAGCTTAAGGCTAGAGAAGAGTTAGAGGAATTTTGGTGAACATCAAAATCTGGATTTAATCCAGTAGCTACCTTTCCGTGGTAATCTGGGAAGCCATTAGGAAACACGTGTATTTGTGTGAAATTGTATTTGTCCCTGAATTCTGTTCCCTATCCCCACGTAAAACCACACACAGGTTTTGTGTTTATCGCTGTTGACCGTGAGGAAATAGGATATTTTGCTTTTCTCTCTGGATGTGTATTACGCATGAAAGAACATCTTGTGAGGTTCTAAAAGTGGAGGGGAAAGAATTTCCCGTGATTTCATCACCCAAGACCCTTTTCGCGTCTCCTCCCTGCCTTTGTTTGCAAGCGTGTCTTCTCAAGAGGCAGAAGGGTGCCTCGTGGCCTCGCTTCCAGGCCCCTCCCTGCCCTTTCTCCGTCCTGCAGCAGAATCAGGAAGCTCTCCTTGTTGTGACGCGGTCGTCGCAAGTCGAATCTCTTACCGGGGCCTGAAAGTTTATCTGGTGACTTCTGCCATGACTTAGGCATCTTTCTGCTGGTTCGATATCCTGGTTGCTTCCGGGATCACATTATTTTCAGCTAAACTGTCATGAGCAGCTTCATGAATACAGTGTTTTCTTTCTCCTGGCTTATTTCTTTAGGATAAGTTCCCAGAAGTGGAGTTTCCGCTTCAAAGGGTATGAACGTTTTTTGCGTGACACTGTACATCCCGGCAAGGCGCTTTCCCAGCGGGCTGTGCCCGCTTTACACTGCTTCGGCGTCCCATTAAGAATGACTGACTCTTGGGGCGCCTGGGTGGCGCAGTCGGTTAAGCGTCCGACTTCAGCCAGGTCACGATCTCGCGGTCCGGGAGTTCGAGCCCCGCGTCAGGCTCTGGGCTGATGGCTCAGAGCCTGGAGCCTGTTTCCGATTCTGTGTCTCCCTCTCTCTCTGCTCCTCCCCCGTTCATGCTCTGTCTCTCTCTGTCCCAAAAATAAACGTTGAAAAAAAAATTAAAAAAAAAAATAAAAAAAGAATGACTGACTCTTCGCGGCCGCTTCCACAGCCTGGTGGGCTTCTAACCTGGGCGACTGCCCCCTAAACTCCGCAGCTTGCAGGTGTGGCAGGGCCAGTGGCGAGAGGGCTGGACCTGAGCGCTGTATACGGGGCGGCCCCGGGGCTCGGGGGCTGTGCCTCTGCGGTGGCCCCTGAGATCGGGGCCGGTGGGTACCCCCCATCCCCAGAACTCGCATCTGGGCTCGGGGGATTCGTGTGACTCACCCAGGTCCGTCTGAGCCCGAAGCCGTCCTGCCCCACTTGGCGAACTCGTTCCCCACGACCCCCTCGCAGAACTCGCTCTTGGGGGCACTGGAGCACGCAGGACGCGTCTCTTCTTGGTACTTGAGCGTGCTCAGCTGTCACTCCTGTCCAAAACGAATGTGTTCTTCCAGTGTCCGTCTGCCTTCCTGGCATTCTGTGGAAGCTTCAGAACGAGTAATGAGTCCTTTTTCCTTTTCAGTAAAACTTGACAAATTGCATGTTTATTTGGCAAAGTCCAGAGAAGCGCTCAATAAAAGCCTGGGTCCCAAGCCTTAAATCTTTTGAAGGCAAAGGCATATGGTTGGAAGAATACAGACTTTGGAGTCTGGTTATTAGCCGAGTCACTGTGGGCAGGCTGCCTCACATCCCCGGGCTTTGCTTTCCTGTCTGTAAAATGGGAACCACGCGGAGTTGTTAAAAGGCTTCAGTGAGATGTCGCGGTCTTGCCTCGCTAGTACCTGGCAGGACTCTGGTGAGTGGAGGGGGTGTTATTGTTTAGGGGGCTGTGGGATGAATTTGAGGGCCTTGATCCTGGTGTTTTACCTCTCTTTTGTGGATTCTTGGACTTGTGTGGCTAGTCAACGTGCCTGGTGGACCCTGTAGGACCCCCAAGGGACCCCCATCTTTAGTCCAAATGGAGCACCTGGCCCTGTGGGGTCCGTCCTCCCTCGTGGGCATGGGCTTTTCACACCCTCTTCCTTCTCTTAACTGGGGCAAGAACCAGGAAAAGTATTTTAGGGGCATTTATTTTATGTTCTGTATTCTTCATATTTTTATTATCCTATTATTATTGTTATTATTATTATTATCATTTGGTATTTCTGGAAATACCTGCCATTTGTTGGCTTGCAGACCAAAAGCAGATGTGTTACCAGAAAGGTCCCTCCTAGGAGCCAAGTTCTGAACTTTTATATTGGAAGGTTTTGGTTCTCAGAGTGATGGTCTGTAGAAAGCCACACACATTTCTGTTCTCAACCCCCAGCGAGGAGGGTCCTGCTTGATTTCTTTGCCCTCAGAACCCCGGGAAGAATGGGTTTTTGAGACAGAAATGAAGCATTCACTCAGCTTCGACCTGACGGATGGGCCTTTTTTGGTCACATCCGAGGCCTGTGACTCATTATTTGAGAGTTCAGATGGCCGTGTAGTTCAAATGACCACCCACATCTTGGGCTTTCTGCGCTCAGGCCGGCACAGGCGTGTGAATTTCTTCGTGTGCTTGGTTAAGTGCCACAAGCATCAGACATTCCGGTTCCAACCCCAGCTCAGGCATCATCAGCCCTGTGAACTTGGTTCAGTCTGCCTCTCCCCGTTCCGTCTCTTCCCGTGTCACGGCTTTGACACTGCGGTGAGGTGCCCACGGTGCCTGGCACGCGGTGGCTGCTTCGTAATTGCCGTTTTGATTTTAAGAAAACGAAGCCACACTTCTTTCTCTTCAGATTGTTGCAGACGTCTTACGAAGACTGTACTTTAAAAAGCTGATAAGAACAATCAGACCGATACTGATGCAGCTGCCACTCTCACTGCGATATAAAAGCTTATCTTCCTCTAGTACTTTGGCGTGATCTCAGAATGCATCCAGGACGTAGGATTGTTCTTCCGGTTTTCTACGTTAGGAGATCAAGAAAGTGGCTCAGGTCTCTTGCCAGTTGCAGGCCACGGCCAGATGAGGCTTTCCACGTGCGGGTGGGTATCCTTGTGGCCTGGGTCATCGGGAGCCAGCGCAAGCCCCGCTCTTTGGAGGCAGAGGCAGGAATTTGCCTCCCCCCAGCCCCGCCCCCGCCTTGTTTCGGGAGGCACCTTGTCTTGTGAAGGGCCGCCTCCCCGGTCAGTGGGCCAAGCCTGTAGCCTCAGAACTGTAAACAAGAAGACCAAAAGTGGGCTGGCGCTCATCGCTGTGTGGCTTGCCAGTGGCGACAGTGGTTTGTCCCCGTGCCCTCCCCCGTGCCCAGCTAGCGAGTGGCCGCAGTGAAGGATGGCTGCCCCTTTACTAGCACATGCTAGCCACACCCCCACCCCCCCGCCTTATCTCAGAGCCTCCTAGCAGCCCTGTGAGGCGGGGGCCACCACCCCCATTTCACCGATGTGGACATTGGAGCTCACGGGGGTCGGGGGCCTTGCCCAGCAAGTCCAGCGCAGACCTCGTGTGTCTGACTGCAGAGCGGTTTCCCTCAGGCCTCAGGCCCGTCAGCTACGCTTCAGGGGAAGAGGTGGGAAGACGGCCTGTGCGAGGGGCTGCCCCTCGGCTTCCTGGTCTCACCGGTGGGCCACTCAGCTCCAGTCGGGGACCCGAGGGTAGCTTGCGTGCTGCCAGCACAAGCCGGGCCCGCGGTGAAGGCTGCTTTCTGCACAAACATCTCTGGTTCCGGGGCCTGGGATTCTGCTTTCTTCCCGGTCTCTGGGAAGCGTGGATGGCCATGCTGGATCCCTCCCGGACGCCTCTTTCGCGGGCCAGGGATCCCCATGCTCCCGGAGCTGCCTCTGTTCCCAGAGAGCTGGCTGGGTCAGTGTGAGGGGCCCTTGGGGCACCGATGTCCCCGCACACCTGCCAGGCCCCAGGTCTGCCGTCCCGTCCACAGCGTAGCCCCTGTGCAAGGCCAAGGGGCTGAAGCTTTGCTGCGCACGGGCTCGCCCAGGAGGGGCAGGGGCGGGCTTTTAATCGAGTCGGGCCGCCCTGAACCCTGCAGGGTTCACCCTCTGTCCTCTCTGCCCCCACGTTCAGTAGGTGGGACGCGGGAACGCTGTCACTTGGGATTTGCGTTTCCAGATTCTGTGCTGGTTTAGTGGGAAGAGGCCAGGTTCCAGCCCTCCCTAGATGCGTGCCCTGGGGCAGGGAACTTCACCTCCTTGGGTCTCAGTGCCTTGTCCGCAAAGCGGGCCACCTGCTGAGGACGCAGGGGTGTGGGGGTGGGGGGGGGGTGGTCAGAAGGTCACGTGACACTAGGGGAGAGGTGCTGGCAAATGCCAGGTGCTCGGTTGAGGTGAAGTGCCCTCACTTGTGGATAAGTGGGAACAGGCTGCACCTGTTGATTTTCTTTCTTTTTCTTGTTCTTTTTCTCCTTCTTCTTTTTTTTTTGTCTTGCTTTGCAAACACCAGAGCCCTGGGACTGGGACTGGGAGAGGTGGACTTCATTTTGTTTGTTGAAATCAAGAGCCACTGTGTGATTTCTCCACATGGAGCACGTCACCTAACTAACTACAGGTTCATTCTTTGCTGCTCCCCAACTGTTTGTGCAGGCCATCCGGGTGTTCTTCATGCTCCGTTCCCTGTCACTGCAGCTGCGAGGGGAGCCCGAGACCCAGTTGCCACTGACGCGGGAGGAGGACCTGATCAAAACTGATGACGTCCTAGATCTGAGTGAGTCACGGCAGGGGTGAGGGGGCGGGGCAGGGGGCAGTGTCCGCTCCGCCCTGCCGGCTCAGACGTAGCTGGGAGGGTCAGTGTGCCACCAGCATTTGGGACTGTGGTTGATCCATCACCAAGCACCAACAGAGCGTGCGTGTCCCACAAAACTCCAAGAAAGGGCCCTGCCTTCTGGGCGCCTGGAAGCCCGTCGTGGGTTCTGCTCACCGCAGCCCAGGTGGGGCTGTGCAGGTCGTCCGCCGAGGGGTCTGGGCGGGGTGATCGGGGTCTCCGGCTCCAGGATCCCTGCCCTCCGTATGACCGTGGCACTGCCAGTTTGATTGGTTTTCTGTATGATGCCAATGATTAAAGATTCTGCTGCTGAAAAGGGGGGAGGGTGACTTTTTTTTTTTTTTTTAATTTTTTTTTTTTTCAACGTTTATTTATTTTTGGGACAGAGAGAGGCAGAGCATGAACGGGGGAGGGGCAGAGAGAGAGGGAGACACAGAATCGGAAACAGGCTCCAGGCTCCGAGCCATCAGCCCAGAGCCCGACGCGGGGCTCGAACTCACGGACCGCGAGATCGTGACCTGGCTGAAGTCGGACGCTTAACCGACTGCGCCACCCAGGCGCCCCATTTTTTTTTTTTTTAATTTTTTTTTTCAACGTTTATTTATTTTTGGGACAGAGAGAGGCAGAGCATGAACGGGGGAGGGGCAGAGAGAGAGGGAGACACAGAATCGGAAGGGAGGGTGACTTTCAAAAGTGACTGTGGGTGACTTGATTAAAAGCGACAACGGGCATTAGCCTGGTTGCGTTCCGATAACCCTTCTCGTACGTGTAGGGCTCTCTCTTTCCTCCCATTTGCTATAGGGCACGTGCACAGGGATGGGCAAGGTGGCATGGTGACATAGTAGGATTCTTCGGTTAGAAGAGACGGAACACGCAACTTAGGCTGGCTTCAGGAACAGAAAGGGGAGTTGGCTGACGTCACTGGGAAGTCCAGGAGTACGTTGCCTTCGGGCATAGCTGCATCTAGGGACTTAAGCAGCGTCATCAGGAAGCTGCTGCCCTTTGTCTCCACTGGGCTTCCCTTTGTTCTGGCTTCATCCTCTGGAGGGCTCTCATCAGATGGTGACAAGGTGGCCGTCTGCCGTTCCAAAATCTACTGAACTGGCTAAGCAGCCCTTCCAGAAATAGGGCTGCTCTTTCCTGTGACTTGATGGAGGTCTGCAGCAGGGCTCTCATTGGTCTGGCTTGGGTCCATTGACCATCCCTGAACCAATCTGTGGTCAGAGGAATGTGGTTCACTAATGGGCGAGGCTGGGGTCTCGTGGCTGGTCCTTGAGCTGGGCTGTGGGGCCCATTTCTTTTGAAAGAAAAGACTCAGACTCCACCTGAGAGTGAGGAGGGAGGTTGCCCTCAAAGAAAACTCAAAGACATGGAAGTTGAGCAGGCGGGACCCGCAGAGAGAACTCTTTGTAGCATATGGTAAAGACAGGGTCCTGTTGTTTTAAGTCCGCTTTATTGAGATCAGTTTACGTCTGATAAAATTCACCAAGGTTTAGCGTACAGTTGAATGAGTTTTGACAGAAGCGTTCCGTTGTGTGACCCACAATCCTGATGTAGACCCCTGAGGGTTGGCACTTGAGCCGGATACCCCTGCCCTGCCGTGTGTTCCCTTGAACCAACGATGGAAAACACCCCCCGCCCCGCTTCTATTTCCTCACCTGTAAAATGGCGATGAACTTCCTTATATTATGGGCCTGTGTTGAGAACTGAGCAAAATACCGTATGAAATACTATACTACTGAGCATTGTGTCCAGGGTATAACTGCGCTCAGGAAGCTGCAGTCCTCTGTATTACCTGCTAATTAAATAAGGTGATGCATAGAAAGTGCAGAGCTTCCTGCGTGAATAGAGGATTCTCCGTAAGTGATTATGATGGGTTTTACCTGTTTGTCTTAACTTCTTCTTCTTGCCTTCTTCTTGTTCTCTTTTTGTCTTCTCTCTCTTGGAAGAACAAGGGAGCTGTGTCCTGTATGGGCCGCTCTCTGCTCATCTCCTTTGGCCCCTTCCTCCTTGAGAGATGGCCACTGGGATTTTTTTAAGGGTTTAAATTGATTAAGCTGACTGGAGAGAAGATAAACCAGTCTTTCTCTGATTGGATTTAGGGAAGGAGGGAGACAGCTTGCTTTCATGGGCAGCAAGAATGTTCGCATCCATGAAATGGAATTAAATTTTATGCTGGGAATTCACGTTGCTTCCTTCCCCCTCCACCTAGGAATGGCCCGCTGAAAGAAAGGTTAAAAGTCTTTCACTTATCAATTTTAATTGACTAGATTGCTAGTTGAGATCGCTTAACTGAACCTTTTTGGGTAGCTGGCCATTAAGAAAGTAATGGCTGTCTGTCTTTACCCAGCCCCATCACAAATTATGTCTTCACTAAAGGGCGCCATCCAGAAAGTACTAGGAATTGTGGGTTTTATGAGCACATGATACTAGAATAAGGTATGCACGTGTTATTGTTTGACTTTTCTTTCTTCTTTTTATTCTTCCTGGCGATTGTTCCTAAATGCTGGATCTCCCCTTCCATTGGGGAAAAGTCAGCACGCTCTGCACATCACAAAATGCCTTCTATGTGCATAAAACGTAGGCAACATCATAACCTAGACGAAGGCATTCATATTTGCCAAGCGATTGGAAACTGGGCATCCTCCTTGTGAGCGTAGTGATTTGAGGAGGCGGACTTCGGGGAGAAATGCTGGGGGCTGGTCAACTTTTCCCGAAGGTGATGTGATACGGGCGGACCGGCACAAAGGAATGCCAGCTCCAACCGACCAACAGATCGCAGGAGGAGGTGACTTAACCTGTGTTTACTGACCTTGTCACACGTTGATAAGAAACCACAGCCCCATCACATATCTCCAGACCAGCTGTGAGCCTCTGGGTCTGGTGTGGCAGGTGAGCTCTGACAGGCTGGCTCCTGAACCGGAGCCTCGTGGAGGCCTTCACCCCTGCCCCTCCGGAAAGAAGCCAGCTGCCTGTGCTCGAGCCTGTTTTGTTTTTGTTTTTGCCGGAGAGGAGAGTGGCTTGGGGCAGGGGTCACAGACTGGCAGCGTGAAGGAAGGGAGGGCAGGCGGGCAGGAGGCAGGGAAGGGGGATGGGAAGGGAAGGCTGGCTTGACTAGATGAAACAGATCAGACTTTTAGAGAGAATGGCCCCGTGAATCACCACCTACCCCGCCTCCAGCTTCAAAGGTTGTTACTCTCACTGCCCCTACCATTTCTCTTTTTATATACCCGCACCCCGCGTATTAAAGCAAATGGAAGACGTCGCATCATCGCATCTATACATACTTGTCTCTAGCAGACAAGGACTGGGGGCTGCTCTTATTAACTGAATTGGTTGCCACCCTTGCAGATGGTGAGCTTGCCCGGCCCCGCTGCGGCTCCAGATGGAGCCCGGGCAGGAGGGAGGGCTGGCGGCACCGTGCCCACTCCGACAAGCCATCGGGCTGGTGGCATCGCTCAGGGCCTTAGGGTTCCTGAGGCTCAGAGGCCTTGCCTCTAAAATGGTTCTAAAGACTTGCCGGGGAGCTGTTGAAAATCAGATGAGATCACGTTGGTGAAGCTCCCGGTGCCGTGCTGGGCCCATCGTAGGTGCTCGGTGAGGGGAGAGCTGGCTGTCGTCCCTGGTGCAGCTGCTGGAGAAGTGACGTAGGGCTCACACTGCGGGGCTCCGTGGGGCGGGCATCTTTGGCTTTGACAACGATTTGGAAGAGCGTATCCTGACGTGTTTAAACCAGTTCATCACTTGTATGATGGCCCCGTTTTGGGGGTAAGAAAGGCCGTGCTGGCTGCCTGCATCCAGGTGAAGGGAGCCGCACCAGGCAGGGCACTCCTGCGTGCTCCCTGATGGGCCTCCTGACCGACGGGCCCCTGGAGTGCCCTGAGGACAGCAGGCCGTGCCAGAAGCCAGCTTCCTGCCAGAAGTGGCACCAGGGCCTTCTAAAAGGAGTCTTGCCTGTTTCTAGAAAATATGGCCAATCACGGTAGGGAGAAATTCCCCCCTTGTCCATATATCCTAAGTAGATACCAGGCATCCTCGTGAAACTCCCGGATTCCTTCCCAGCCTTTTCCACGTGGCCACTTGACGTTTACATAGTGTGGCCGTAGCATGTGCGTCCCACACCTAATCTCGTCCCCTGATTTTCTAGACCCAGTCCGCAGATCCATCCATTCATTCCACGATGTGTTGGGCGCCTGCTGTATGCCAGGCACAGCGATGGGAGCTGGGATGTGATGGTGAGCTGAGGCCAGCTTGCTCTCTCTCTGGTGGTGCTTCCAGTTTGGAGTGGGGGTGGGGGGGCCACCAACAGGTAAGGAAGTAAGTACACAATCACAGGTTGTCGGAGATGGTCTGTGGAGGCGGTTGGACCGGCTCTGTGCTCGAGAATAAGTAGGAGGAGAGACCTCCTGTCTGGTTAGAGAGGCCTGTCTGGTCAGGCACCGTGAAGGAGGGACCAGAAGATTGTGGGAAAAGGCAAAACCGAGGCCCGCCAGTTAGAGGGGATGGCAGAGGTGAAGCCGGAAGGGGAGAGAGCGTGGCGTGTCCGGCAGCTGGTGTGGTCCGCAGGGGAGAGAGGGGCTGAGATGAACCAGAACTCAGGCCCAAGGCAGCAGGAACCCATCTGAGCGTTTCCACAGGGACATCTGTCCTTAAAGTGTACTTCCAGGTCACTTGGTCCCAACAGAGCCCCAAGGGGCTGGAGAGGCCACGTGGGAGGTGGTTATGAACACGGGCTTGGGGACCAGGCTGTGTCTGGTGTGAAATCCCAGCTTTGCCCTTGTAACGAGCTAGCGTATGGCCTTCTACAAGCAAATTTCGTGTCTTAGTGCCTCAGTCTCCTCATCTGTGAGATGGGAGTCGGTGGGAGGAGTAAAGGAGTTAATGCGTGTGAAGTGCTTGGAGCAGTGCCTGGTGCGCTCGCCGGCCAGCCATTTGGAAGGCCCGGCGGGGTTCGGGGATCAACCAGCAGTGCGAAAAGGGGGATGGGAGCACGGACAGCATTTCGTGGCGATGCTGGAGATCCAGCTGGACTCTGGGCTCTGAGCGACAGTGTGGGCAGCAAGGGGTGGGGGTGGGGGGACAGCGACTCCATAAGCAAGGGACCAGCCCTGGAGGAGGAGAGGAAGCCTAGTTGGGTGGTCACAGAAGAGGTGCTGAGCTGCGGCCCGGCCGTGATGCCCAGGACGAGGGTCGGGCGTTGGCGGACACTGTCCTCCGGAGAGGTTCCACACAACCGTCACGAACTTCGTTGGCCGAGGCGTCTCCTGGGACCGTTGCATACCTGGTGGCATTTCTCCTTGTGCCGTGTCACCACACAGATGGCTGTTGCTCACAGGTGCCCACAGCAGTTAGAAACCTAGGTCACACAGTCTGTGCGCGGGGGTCCCAACCCTCCAAACACGGGTCTGCACACCAGCAGCTCTCTGTACTCTGGGTCTGCCTCCTTGCCCAGGCTTGGACACACCTGTGTGGGGGCCTGGAAACAGGCCCGTGGAGGGCAGAGCAGTGGTTTCCTGTGGTTCCTAGACCTGGGGACTGCCCTGCCCAGTACTGTGCCAAAACGATAAAACCCCAACAAACCCCTGGGGTTGGGATTGCCAACTTTTTATTTTACGAAGTCTTTTTTTTTTTTTTTTAAAGCATTTATGAACTACCATTTCATAAAAGAAAGGAATCCCAGATAAGTAGGAAGGGCATCATTTCAGAACAAGGGACAGACTTTCCAAGAACTATGCCTACATGCTATGTTTTAATGGGGTCTATTCTTGTATTCACCTTTGAGCGACAGAAAGACAGAAAGACAGAGTGCAAGTGGGGGAGGGGCAGAAAGAGAAGGAGACACAGAATCCGGGGCAGGCTCCAAGCTCTGAGGTGTCAGCACAGAGCCCGGCATGGGGCTTGAACCCACAAACCTTGAGATCGTGACCTGAGCCGAAGTCAGACGCTTAACCTACTGAGCTGCTCAGGTGCCCCAATGGGGTCTCTTCTTTAAGTAATTCAAGTGCAGGCCAGTTACAAGAACAAAAGTGTCTCTGTCTTTTTTGAGCTCCGTCTTGTGGGGGAGGTAAGGACGGACCACCTGGGCACACAGAGGAAAGTCAGATGGCCACTGTGTTAAGGTGCCCAGGGGTTGCCTGGAAGTCACAGAGGTTTTTGAGGGAGCATCCACCCATCTGATGGCTGGGTGTGCATGCAGGTGCCTGGCAGGAGCAAAGGCCCTGGGGTTGAGGGGGAGTTCAGGAAGATGAGAAGCAGCGGTGTGGCTGGAGGGCAGGGCAGGGTGGTGAGAGGACTGCGTTTGCCTGGGGCCCGGTGTGTGGGCCTTGCAGGTCGATCAGGGATTCAGGCTTTCTTCTAAGAACAGTGAGAAGTGTTTTTCACCTGGTGATACGATCGCATTTGTATCTCAGAAGGCCCTCTCTGGCCTCAGTGTGAGGGTGGGTTTACGGGGTGAGGGGCAGCGTTCCAGCCAGGAGTCCTGGAGAGAGGCCAGGCCTGTGAGACGGATCCTGCCAGAAGTGTTGTCCTAAAGGTAGTGCCCACAGGCTTCTTACACAGCTCGGTTGGCCCCAGCAAGTGGTTCCTGAGCGCTCTTGCTTTCTGCTCTAGGGCCCAGGTACAGGGACTCTTGATTGCTGGGAGGCCCATCCTGTTTGATCCAGCCTGTGCTCTTGAACCTGACCCAGACCCGTGCCTTCAGAGCTAATTATTAACAACAGTGATGTCATTTTGGTTGATCTCGTCTCCAGGCCCGGCCAGGCAGGCTGCTGTGGGCCATCCCCCAGCGCTCCCGGCTGTTTCTAGGCCAGGACCTGCCTGTTTTGACAAGGGAGCTGAGGGTGTGGAGGAGGCCCTGGGTCCCAGAGCACTGCGGACTCGGGAGAGGACGGATCTGACATCTGGATCCCAGCTCTGCCTCTACCTTGCTGTGTGACTGGAGACACATCGATCCACCTCTCTGAGCGTCGGTTCCTCATTTGTAAAATGAGAGTAGCAGTGCCCGCCTTTGCAGGGAAATAGCTGTGCAGACAGGTTGCAAACATCTGGCCCTCAGGCCCACGGATGTAGTTGGGTGTCTGGCAGAATATGTGTAATTTTATGTTAGTTCCCAACATTTTATTTATTTACTTACTTATTTACTTATTTATTTATTTTTATTAATTTTTTTATTATTTCTTACAACATCATATGCTCTGTTTTATTGCATCTCATGTTGGGTAGAAGACAACACCTACCTCAATACCAATAACACGTTGCCAACATTTTAAAATCGAGGTATCTGGGGCGCCTGGGTGGCGCAGTCGGTTAAGCGTCCGACTTCAGCCAGGTCACGATCTCACGGTCCGTGGGTTCGAGCCCCGCGTCGGGCTCTGGGCTGATGGCTCAGAGCCTGGAGCCTATTTCCGATTCTGTGTCTCCCTCTCTCTCTGCCCCTCCCCCGTTCATGCTCTATCTCTCTCTGTCCCAAAAATAAATAAACGTTGAAAAAAAAAATTAAAAAAAAAAAAAAAAATCGAGGTATCTTACTGCACAAACCCAGATACCTCTCACTTTGAATGTGAAACGGTCTGGTCCCTTGGGGCGGAAATGCCCGCAGGCAGCAGCGGGCCGCCTCTTTGCAGGGGCATCCTTCGCGCCAGCTCGCGCTGTCTCCAGCTGCGGGCCTGCGCTGGACCCCAGCTGCCCGCTCGGCACCTCCCGCCTGCCACCACAGCGGACTCGAGCTCCCGCACCGACCTGCCTCCTGCAGCCTGCCCGTCCCCCAGTTGGGGGCAGCTCCGTCCCGGTGCTCAGACCCCGGGCTCGCCCTTGATTCTTTCTCTCCAACCCGCCTTCCGGTCGGCCAGCATCCCCGTTCGGCCCCTCTGTCCAGCTGTATCCAGATCTGACCACCTCTCTCAGCTCCACCGTCGCGAGGGCCCTGCCATCTGTCACCTGCGTTGTTGTAGTGGCCTCGTAACCAGTCATTTGCTTCTGCCTTGTCCCCTGCAGTTTATTCTCAATGTAGCGTCCAGCATCATCTTCTTAAGCCGGGGGCACCTGGGTGGTTCAGTCAGTTGGGCGTCCGCTCTTGACTTGGGCTCAGGTGGTGATCTCACAGTGTGTGGGTTCGAGCCCCGCATCCGGTTCTGCGCTGACAGCACGGAGCCTGCTTGGGATTCTCTCTCTTTCCCTCTCTCTCTGCCCTTCCCCTGCTCATGTGCTCTTTTTCTCTCTCTCTCAAAATAAATAAATAAACTTAAAAAAAAGCCAGGTCACGTCCTACCTTTATCACAGTGGCCTCCTTCCGACCCTGACTCTACAGCGGCTGAGAGGCTGAGTATTACCTAGCGCCGTCTGGCTGGCTCTGCTCTCTTGCTTCTCTTCAGACACGCCAGGCACAGTCCCACCTCAGGGCCTTTCCTCTGGCCGTGCCCCCCACCTGCAAACCACTCACTCCCCAGAACAAGTGCAGCTGTGGACACTTACACGGCCCACGGAAACCCGTGTGTGTCAGCCGTGCTCCACATTCCGCATGCGTGTTTGAGTTTGGACCAAGGCCCCTGCTCTCTGTTACCCTTTCGTTTGTTGATGGATAGGAGAGTGAACGTCATGAGCGACCCTGTGGCATTTCCCATCTCCCCATTTCCTAGCATTCTGCGTGCTCATCCCAGTGCCCTGACAGGCGAGAGTTTGCAGGCCGCTTGGAAGTTCTGGCTGTATTCATCACGTTGCCGAGATCCTCTCTTCCAGCAAGGGGATTGTGAAGCTCCCCAAGCAAGTGATGTGGTTTGACCGTAAGTCCATGAAAATGTCAGCTCATTGATTTGCTTCTCTTGCAAGGCCAGTGATGGTCTTGTGGTCCCATCTGTCAGTTCTGGAAAACTCTCCGTGTTCTCTGGCTTTGTTGATGGCCTGGTCATTGTCCTGTGCCTCATCCTGCCAGAACTAATAAAATGACATCATTAATAAAGCCTGTGAAACACAAATCCAGAGTGTGGGACATTCTAAAAGACAGCTGACTCGAACTTCTCAAAATCGTGAATGCCATGGGAGACCAAAAGAAAAAAAAAGAGGGGAGGGCGTCCATTCTATTATTGTTCTAAATTCTCGAAACGGAGGAGACCCCACTGTCCATTTGGGTTGGGTCTGACTTAGACGGAGAGGAACAAATAGCTTGAAAGGACTTGTTTTTGAAAACTGAGATTGGGAAATTTGCACGTGGACTGTGATCGGGTCTTAGGATTGAGGTCCACATTACGTTTCTTAGGTGTGATAACGGCATCGTGATTCTGGGGGAGAGTGTCTTTGTTTTTAGGAGGCACAGGCTGAAGTGTTGAGGGCTAAGCTGACTGCTGCTTGCAAGTCGGGAGTGATTCACAAAAATGTGAGTGTGTGGGTGGACCAGTGAGAGAGGAAGCAAACGCAGCTTATGTGAACAGTTAGTGAATCTAGGTGAAGGGCATGTGTGTGTTTATTGTACTATTGTTTAAACCTTTCTGGACCTTTGAAATTTTTCCACACAGGAGCTTAAGAAAGTGGCAAGAGAGACATGGAGCCCTTGAAAATCATTTAATTAACGAGGAGTGGCATGCTTAGGGAAGGGGCCTTGACTTCAGGAAAAAAAGCTGAGTTGGAATCCCAGCTGTGCGCCCCGGGGCCAAGTAGTTAACCTCTCTGAACTGTTCTTCCTCTTTGTAAAGTGGGGATGATAAACCGCGTCAGGGCTGCTCTGCAGATTCAAAGAGAGAATCCCTCAGGAATACGAAAACCGTCCTTCGCATTCGTCAGCTGGACAGCACACGGGGTGTGGAACGACTTTTCTTTTGAGAATGTTCTCTGTGGGAGTGCTGACATACCAGAGCCTCATGACTGCTTCTGTCCATGGCATACATTGAAAAGCAGAGGTGGTCACACAGGCGCGTTGATGAGACGATGGTTTCTTGGAAGGATGACTTTTAGGAAAGTGGGTGCTGGCTGATTTGGCAAAGAACTGAAACGTGCAGGGGAGGCCTGATTCAGACTCAGATGGCTCCTTGGGGGCAAGTCATTGCAAGCGTCGGTGCCTGGAGCTCAGGAGAACTGGCTTGTTCGGCACCGACGCTGAAGCGGACTGATGTGGAGTCAGAGGCACGTGTGGATGTGGCCTTCCAAGTCCCATCCGGAGCTGAGTGTGGTCTGTGGCTCCGCAGCCTGCACCCCCACTGCTCTGTGTCTCTGAAAGGTCTATAGTGCGGCAGAGCGCCCCAGCGGGCACCCCACCTGCGGACTGGGACCACTCTCGACCCAGCTCCAACCCCACCCCACGGTCCCAGGGTCACCAGCCCCCTTGCCTCTGCCCTGACTGAAGTTTCTCTGTCCCTAGTGCCTCGTGCTGGGCCTGGCCCACAGTAGGTGCTCTGAGAAGGCTTGCGGGTTTGAACTGATCAGAGCCTTAGCAGTGGCTTTAATTATTCGTAAACGCTTAAGGCACATTCATTAACACGAACGTGGCATTTCTGAATGTCGTCTTGAGCATTTTGAGGCAGTTGGTTTGCAAGTTAAGAACCCTGCATTTGAACCGTCTTGACCATGCGTTTGAATAGCCAGGGCCCCAGTGCAGACCGCCCTCCCCACCCCCCCCCCACCCCCCACAGGAGAAATATACCAAGAATCTTAAACTGACCTTGGAGGTTTCTAAAAACGCACATTGTGTTAATGTCAATAGTTGTGCCGGCCTACGTCATCTTACCTAAGAAGTAAAACACTGCGTTTCCGCCGCCCCCCTTGCCCCTCTTTGGTACTAGAACCCCGAACTCGATTGCCCAGAAAAAAGCGTGCTTCCATTAACCCACCAATTCTCTCAGGGAACAGAAAACATGGGATTAACAGCATTTCCCACCCCCTCTATGAATCAGGCTGCTTCTCCGTGTGCTTGATGAATAATGTTGCTGGCCCCTTTTCAGAAATGAAGTAGAAATATGGAGCAGTGAAATTTGTATCTTATAAAGTGGCTGGAAATGTGGTTATAATACAGCTGTCAGTTTTGTTCAAGTGGAAAATTTTAAAGTAAACCCAATTGCAGCATTATTTGGTTCTCTTAAAGCAGGGTGATGTAGCCGTTTCCTGTGTATTGATTATTTGATTGGTACCTGTCTGCTGGACTAATTTTTTTTCTTCTCAGTAGCGCTCATTGATGTGGTTTAATGTATATTCCTGTAATCTTTCCCTGTTTTATAAACTTACAATGATAATTGAGCTACATTAGAGAGCCGTGTCCTGCTGAAATCACAAGGTCACCTAATGACGGTGCCCTCTGTTGTCGGTTGTGCAGTCAGTAGTCCCCAGGATTGTTCTTCGGAAAAAGACAGAACTTGCAATTTTTTTTCCCCCTCTAGGAAGCAGAATTTCTAAATTCCACTCTCTGCATTGGGGAAATGAGGCGTTCTGAGTAAAAGAGACTGGTTTTGAGCTTTTTCCTTCCTTGCCTTTGAAAATCGTCATTTCTGCTGAAGACACTCCACGATGCAAGTGTTTTTTCCCCACATCCCAGTCCTTCCTGTGTGTTTGCAAATGGGGCCACGGTTTTGTTCCTCGGATCAGAGGGGACCTGCTGGCCTAGATTTGCTCAAGGAGCGCTGTCTTCTGAGGCACGGCTCGGCCACTGGGAAGTGGACAGATTTCGGACACGGCTCTCTTCCAGGGCGGCCCCGGCATTCTCAGGCTCTGTGACCCAGGCGTGTCCCCCTAACCTTGGATCTCTCTGTCTGTACGTCACGGGGCCGTCGGGAGGGAGGGATGCTGCCTGCTGAGCAAGTGTCTGGTGCGACCTGATAGGACCCGGCCAGCAAAGGCCAGCAGAGAAGCTACTCCGACTTGACAGTCTTCCCCAGTCAATAAATGGGAATTCCATCTGTGTAGTCACTCAGGCCAGAAGCCTTGGAGTATCCTGTCTTCTCTCTTTTTCTCACCCCTGCGACCACGCCCTCTGCCAGTCCTGCCAGTTCAGACATCAGGTAGACCCACAATCTGGCCCCTGCTCACCACGTTCCAGGCCTGCACCCTGGTCCAGGCCCTGGACGCTGTCCTCTGTCTGGTTTGCCGGCTTCCTCCCCTGCCCTTCTCCACCAACAAGAGCCCAGGGCATCCTTTCAGAGTGGCCGTCGGAACCCTCCAGAGCCCCCCTCCAGAGCCCTGCCCGTGGCCTACAGGTGCACCTCCGCCCCGTGCCCCCGTCTCTCGTCCCTCCACTACTCCTGTCACGGAGACGCGGGAGAGCCCCCCACCCAGACCGCGGGCATGAGGGTGGCTGATGAGCCCCGACGCCGCCTCACTCGAGCCAGCCTCCTTGATGACATCTGGCTGGCTGGCGGGGGCAGCGAGCCGCCACGGGAAACGGGAATTCGTGGGGTGCGTGGGGTTGAGGGTTAACGTTGAGTTTCAAGACATCCCTCACTCCAGCCCACTCGATGTGACTGTCTGGGGCTCTGCCCACACAGGGCTCCTCACCCCGAAGCTGTTGCTTTCCCTGCCACCACACGTCCCCTCCCCCCACCCACGGCCCCACCCGGCCACCAGGGACAACACAGGACTCCCCAGGCCTCAGGTGGGGAGGATTGGCTTCTGGCTGTGCTAGCTGATCAACCACAGAACACCCAAAACAAATCTCTGGGGAGGCTGAAGCAGTGACATACAGCGTGACCTTTATTGAAGGTCCCCCGCAGGAACGGGCCATCAGCCTTGGGCCTGTCCTCTCCCCTAGCCCAGGATCCCGGTGCCACTTTCCCAGCACCGGTCCTGCTATCTAGCCCTGTCTGCTTTTAGCCGGTCCTCACCCTCCAGTTTGCCCCAGTCCCCACTGGGAAGTGCAGGAAGCAGGGAAAGGGGACCAGCACCTTCTTTCTGCTCCCTCGTAGGAGGGAGTTGTGTTCCATTCAGATTGGTGTTATCACCTAAGTTCCTAAGGAGAGGTCAAAGTCAAGGCATAGGAAGCACCTGCATAACGTGGGGTGGCCACCAGCCCTGACTTCAGAGGCGGCTGTGACGGGGATTGCCCTGCTTCCCGGTGACCAGTGGGTTGTGGGGCAACGTCGGTGGTCTGGACTGATGGTTTCCAGATGAATGTCGAATGGTGTTTGCTCTGCTAGGGTATTAGTAACAATGATGTTGAGACATTCAAAAGTTTAAATTGGCATTTCTGCTTTGACCTGCCTGAAAATAGAAGTGAAAATTGGTTTGCTCCGCTGCCCTTAAGTGCATCAGAGGAACTGCTTTCGGGCATCAAACTTGCCCCTGACTCCCTAGGCCAGGGCAGAGCCCTAGCCCTGGGTGGCTGGTGGGAGGGCTGGTGGTTTCTGGCCTGGGGCTCTCTCTTCCAGAAGAGGGTGACGGTGGAGATCCTCTGCCCGAGTTGTGCCTTAAAATCAATTTTGGAGCTTCAAAAGCTATCTATGCCCAGACCCCACTCCAGAAAGTTCTGATTCGCTTGTTCCGGGGGTCGGGACCTCACATCTCTATTTTTAGATGCTCCCTAGAGGATTCCATCATGCAGTCAGTGTTGAGAACCACCGGGCCAGCCTGAACGAGAAATGTTCTGGAAGTTAACACTTGGTCTCTCCTTTGCCGCTCCAGTTCCCTCTTGGAGCTCTCTCCTTGCGAAGCCCCCTAATCAACCGGATGTTGCGGGGACGCTGGCTTTGGCGGCCTGATGCGGCGGTCACGTCTCTCTCTAGGTTCTGAGGTCTGCTTCTAAGGCAGAAACCTTGTCCTGTCCCAGTCAGCCTTACAAACCCCTTGGGAAGGTGGCATGTAGGAGAAGGACTTCTCTCCACGGGTCCGACACAGCTGGTCGTGATGCCGGGGCTGAGACCGTGGCTGTCCTCCAGCAGCAGAGGAAGAGGAAGTCGGCTGTGCTGCATGAGGGGGTGTCTCTCTCCGGGAGAAGTCCCTCGGGCCCTGTGGGGGGATGCTCAGGGGAGAAGCAGGAGGAGCCGGGCCCACGAGGGAGGCAGAGTCCCGTCTGCCCCGCGGACCCACGGGGCACGTGCTCCTTCGGTGGGTCGCGGCCAGAACCGCGGTATTTGAGCTGTTCCATCGCTCTCCCGTCCCTTCCTGGATGCACACGGCTGGGTTTGTGTAAGCTAACCGCGCATGCGGTATGCCTCTGCCTCCGTTGAACAGCGATTCACACCCGGGGCCCCTTGTTCCAGAGAGGGAGGGGCCGGGGGGCCGGGCTGGAGCTCCCGGCCTGGCCCTGCAGCCTCTGGCTACACGTGTGCCCGGGCAGCCCCCAACCCGAGCCGTGCTGGGCCTCCTTTACGATGGATGCGGGCCGCACCGGAGCCACCCGTGGGAGCCGAGCGTCCCTGCGGCACTGAAACGCCGGCCCGTCCCTGACTCTCCGGTCGTCCTGAACCAGCGCCAGTCCTGGAAAGGGCCTGCTCTGTTTCACGCAGAGTCGTAAAGATGTCTCGGGAGCAGACAGTCAGACCAGGAGGCTGAGAAGTCCCTGGAGCTGAGCCTGCCTTTCCCAGGTCTCCCGAGTGTTTGTAAGTCATTTGCTTATGATTAAGAGCTACAAGTTCTCATCCTGTCGTCTTCCCTTCCTTCCTCCCTGGGTCTGCTCGGGGCCACTATTTTTTATAGAAGGTTCAAGGTGAGATCGACCTTTCCTCTCATTGCCAAGTCGCGCAGAAAAGCCCCGTGCAGCTTCCTGGTTTTCGGCTTGGCATGTCCAGATTATCTTTGGCATCCACTGCTTTCATCATCGGTACCCAGGCCTTCCAGTTTGATAATCTGCTTTGCGTTTTTCTAAGTGCATTCGGGGTTTTCCAGAGCCGTGCAGAGCCAGGAAACACGCATGTCATTTAAATGATTCCAGTTAACCTGTACCCTCTAACTAGTCGTTCACAGAACCCGCCTCTCCAGTGATAGGTTGCACTCTCCAGGGCAGCAGAATTGGTGAAAGTCTACAGCTTTCTCTATTTTGTGCTGGGCCCCTCCACTCTGCCGCCTCCACTCTCATGAAGCCCCAGTCCCAGACTCTCAGGAGGCTGCAGGTGGAAGTCCCAGACAGTGTCTAGGGAAGGTTCTAGGCTAGATTTGTGCCGCCTCGTCGCCACTCCCAGAGGTCTCCCTTGGCCCCCCCGGCCCCAGCCCCTTCCCTTCCTGTCCCGGCATTCTCTGCAGTGATGATAGCGACCATTCCTCGGTCCGTTTCTCAGGTCGGCCGCTACTGTGAGCATTCTGCATGGGTTCGCTCATTTAAACCCTCTCATCCCGCCAAGTAGGTCCTGTTATTTTCCCATCTTGCAGAGGAGGAAACCTAAACACAGAGAGGTAGAATGAGCCGCCTGGAGACACGCCGCCAGGCAGCAGGGGAGCCAGGACGCGCACGCAAGATTCAGACAGCAGAACTTGGACGCCCGACTCCAGGCTAGGGCTCCTCCATTCATTCACTCACCCACTCACCCGTCCGCCAGCCGTTTACCGAGTGGGCACCGTGCTAGGTGGTACGACACAGAGAAGAAAACACAGCCCTCCCTTCAGGCAGCTGTTGGTGTCCCGGCAGGATTTCCATCAACAGGTGGATACAGGTGCTCTGGGGGAAACTTCGGAGCACAGAGGGGAGAACTGGGGTGGGGGGCCGTGGTGAATGGGGACAGCGATTGCTTCTGGGAGCCCCAGCTTTTGAGCCAGTTGTTCTGAGGGTGTGTTCAGCAGGCCGATGAGCTTGGCAAGAATGTTCCAGGCAGGGGATGTTCTGGGTGAGGGCACAACAGTGCCCGTGATAGCCCGGCTCAGGACCCCATGTCTGGAACATCAGCTGGCCTGGTCGTTTCCTACTGTGGCTGTAGCCGATTTCTGCAAAGTTGGTGATTTCACGTGGCACACATTTATCGTCTTAGGCTTCTGTAGGTCAGAAGTCTGATGTGGGTCTCACTGGGCTAAAATCAACATGTCAGCAGACCTGCTTTCCTTTATGGGAGCTCAGGGAAGAATTCATTCATTTCCTTGCCTTTTCCAGCTACCCGAGGTGCCTGCATTCTTTGTCTCATGGCCCTCTCCCGTCTCCAAAGCTAGTAATGGTGGGTTGAACCATTCTTCTGTCACATCACTCTGCCCTCCTCTTCCACTTTTAAAGACCCTTTCTGATTAGATGGGGCCCACCCAGATACTCGCAGTGTAACCTCCCCATCTCAAGGTCCTTAATTTCATCACATCTGTGAAAATCCTCTTGTAAGGGAGCACGTTCACAGGTTTCTGGAATCAGAGCATGGCACCTTCAGAGGCCATCATTCTAGGTACCACAGGTGGGATGCAGAAACTGGCAGGAGATGGGGACAGAGAGGTGGGCGGGAGCTTTGCGTGACACCCTGCGGGAAGGAGCCCCCAAGAACCAATAGCAGATGCACAGGGTAGGACATTTGCCCCCTGGGTGTTCTTGGGTCGTGGGCCCTGCCTCCTGCCACATCCTTGGCAGGTCCTTCTGACCTTCCCGCCCCACGGAGGGCTGCGGCATGCCCATAGGGCCCTATTTTAGTGGTACAGGCTAAGACTCTTCTCTCTGTGTCTCCCCACTCCCAGCCACTATCCCCGGGATGTCCCTGATTTCTGCCCACTGACACTCCCCACGCTGCCTCCCCCAGTTCCGGGCACCCAGCCACTTCCTGCCTTTTCTGCCAGTTTTGTCTGTCCGTCCCCTGGTTCCTGCTGCTGGGGCTCTTCCCATGGTTGGTGGTCTCCCAGGCAACCCAGGCTCACTTCTCCCCACAACTCTCCTTTTGCCCTAAAAAGCTCAAACGTCAGACCTCCACCCCCACACACACAAGGCACCACCCCCTTGGGTCCTCAGGCCCCCGGGGCCCTTTCTTTTTGTTCTTGCACACCAGTAGTGCAGGCAGAGCTGAGGGTGGTGGTTCTCTCCAGCGAGTTTGGGCCAGAAGGAACTTTAATCAAAAGTCCCAGTTTGGCTTTGAGAGGGACCTTTCTCCAGGAAAGGATCAGATAGTTCCAGTCATTAAACGGTCTGTTGCAGAACGTTAGTCATGGACTCAAGTGGTTGGATTTGAAAATGAAATAAAATAAATGTGTTTTGTTTTGTTTCAAGACATGAGAACATTGTTGACCTTGGTGGAAAAACATTCTGGTTTAGGCCCTAAGTATACGTATGGGAACTGAGGTTCCGCAAATTCTGCAGACGCTTCCCTCGATTTTGATGGCTGTCGCTAAAACAGAAACCCACAGTAGCCTGGGATACGACCTGTGTGCGCGCACACACGTACGTGTGTGCGTGTCACGGGAAAGCGCAGTCACTCGCTTTGTGGAGATCCAGACCCCCTCGCACACCGTCGTTCACCCCTTCGGGCCGGGACCGTGGGCTCACGGGTGGTACCACTTCCCCGTCCGGGCCACCCTTCCCCAAGACCCAGGTCCAGCCTTTCGCTTCTCTGCCTGCTGTGAAGAAAGTTTCTCTCGAAAATAAGTGACAGCTCCCATCCCCGCCCCGTACGTGGCGCTGGGTGACACCACGGACTAGTACTCGTTTGGGTGAGACCTTGGGGTTGACGGTGAGACTCGGCAAGGCTTAACTTGATGGGTTTGCTGGAGAGTCGGGAAGGACTCTGAATGTGATCAGCAGTCATCTGCTGAAGCCCTACCGTGTGCCGGACGGGACCCTGGGCACAGAGATGAGGGGCCCCGCCTCTTCTCGTGAAACCAAAGGGACGCACCCCTCCTGAGGTCGCTCACTCGCAGCGGGGTCCAGGGGAGCGGTTCCCTCCCACCCTGGACACCAAGATTTAAAACTTCCATGTTTGGCAAATCTCCGTCCCTGTTTGGCTGTTAGGTCGTGTGTGGGCGTGAGACTGTGTGTAGCTTTGGAAACTGTGGGAGGTAGACCGTCAGCTGCACATCAAGGGTTTCTTTGCCCAGTTACAGAGACGGTGGGGGCTCCCCGTTGGTCGCAGCTCCTCCCCCGGCAAGTCTTCAGGTTTAACTCCTGGCCCCAGCCCCTTGCGATAGCAGCGACTTCCTGGAGAACCCAGTCAAAGGCTCTGAGAAGTCCTGCAGACTCAAAGTCAGCCTGGAGCGTGGCGGTGGCAGAAGCCGCCCCTCCCCGGCGGCTCACCGTCTGCCAAGTGCTGCCTGAGGATTTACGTGTAGAGGTGCCCCCGCCGGGAGAGTTCCCACCAGCACCTGACCCCGGCCCACTGCGCTCCGGCTCCCAGGCTCACACCCAGCAAGCCCCCCGCTCCCCGACCTCTGATCCGTCCTGACGCCGCCTGGCCAGTCCCCACCTGAAGCCTGGTTCTTCCGCGGCGCATGCAATGACACCTCCAGCTTCCCCCACGCCGGTTGCGGTGGAAGGTGGTGCTGTGAGCCTGGAATAAACACGGTGCCTCAGCCCTGAGCCCCAGCCGCCGGTCCTGCCTGGGGAGCTCCTCTGTCGGCAGGGAGGGCCAGGCAGGCCGTCGGAGGGGAACCTGCCATGGGCTGTGCCCTTCCGAGGGAGAAGGGACGGCTCTGATCGGCTTGTGATCGGGATGGAAACGGGCACCGGGCTTTTCACCCGGCCCAGGAGGCAGGCGCACATAGCCCCCGTTGGCAGCCCCCTCCAAGCTCCACGCTCCCTCGCTGTCTCTCTGTGCGTCGGCAGGGTCGAGGCCTGAGACCCCCCAGGCCCTCGGGCCTGAGCGGTCTGATCCTCAGCCGCTCTCCAGCCACACTGCTCTCTCTGGGACCCAGCTGCCCTCCTCTGTGTCCGGTCCGCGGCTCTGCTCCCCTCTGCTTCTGACTGTCACACGGGCCTGCCCCTCTGTCTGGGACGATCTCTTCAGCCACCGCAGTCCCTTTGCTTGGCCATCTCCCCCGGCATCCTCTAGACCTCTGCACATAGCTCACCTCCCAGCAAAACCTCTTTGGGATCTCACTGTCTTCGTGGCGTTGGCCACCATTTGTGCTTTTCTGAGTTCGTGTGGTTATTTGATTGGCGTGGGTACCGAGGTGCCTGGGGGCGGAAACCTCACTCTTCACGGTTGAACCTGCTGCTGACAGCACAGTGGGCACCGGTGAAGATTTGCTGGAGAGGGAGGAATGGAGGTGGCGAAGTGGCTTAGGAGCAGGGCCCATAAATGAGGACACGGGCCTTGTTTTCACACCCCAGGCCATGATTTCAAGGGCACGTGGGCATCCTTGTAAACGTGCCGTCCCACAAACACCTGACATCGTTCCTCACGCCGGCTTGGTGTCTCTTCTCACTGGGAAGTCGGAAGGAGCTCGAGGCTGGATCCGAGGGCCCAGCGTTAGTCTTTGGAACTTGCCGGCCTTTGTGAGTCACCCACATTGTGCGCAGAGGCGATCTGAAACTCTTAAAGATCCGTCGGTACATCAGAATACCTAGTAAATCACAGTGCATTCTACCTGATGTTCCTTCCAGTCACTTGAAATGCCCGCCCTTGTGCAGCCCCCCTGGAAGATGCTGCTGAGGAAGCAGCAGCCCGGGCAGGGATGGTGATTCCCTCGAGGAAAATTAATACCGCGCCATCAATTCTGGAGGCAAAGAGGGCCCGCGGCCAGATGGCTGTGCGTCGGCTGGAATAACTCACAGCCGTGTGGGCCCTGGTTTGGGAGGCCTCTCCTGGCCCTGCGTATAAATCAGTTCTTCTGCGGAGAGAGCAGGCAGGTGCCTTTGTCAGGGGTGGGGGAAGGGAGCCAGCCCCAGAGCCCCTCTTCCCAGAGTCTGTCGTCGTCTAGGGGGGCCTGAAATGCACCTCTCCAGCACCCGTTATCAGCTGGGCCAAGCGCAGGGCTCCTCCGCAGACGGGGCTGTGAAGCCCTTGTCGCCGCTCCTGCTGGGACCACGGGCAGGGGCTTTTGTCCCGGCTGTCAGAGCGTAACAGGACAGACCCGCTTTCACAGTGCAAGCCTTAATTGGATGGTCAGAGGGCACATCTGTGGCTTATAAAAAACAAACGGCCTGACAATTTTAGTGAAGGAGAGAGAAAACTTGCCTCGGAGTGAGCCCCCAGGGAGGGCAGACACACTTGTCACTCGCCACGAGGCCTCAGCTGCCCCCTTCATCTTTACACGTCTCTGCTCTCCCATCTGCAAGATGAGAGTCACGAGGCCCGACACCCTAACAGTGGCCCTAACGAGGAATGCGTGTGATAAACACTCGGTTGTCGCCGATGTGCTTTGGGATGCCAGAGCCAAGGACACCTTCGTGGCGTTACCTCCAGGGGTTTCATCCCACTGTGTGTGGGACCCCAGTGTCAGGTGTCATGGGCTCTATTCTTCGGGTCAGGCCAGGCTGGCTTAACCCCACACAGACCTCTCTGGCACTACAGGGGTCTGTGGGGGGCGGTGGCGGGGGGGGTGGGTACCTTGCTTCCCACATCACTCAGGGACCAGGTTGGTGGAGGCTCCACCAGTGGGAGGGGCATCCACATCCTAGCACGAGGGGCAGAGGGGACTGAAAGAGCCAGAGGGCCCTGACCACCCCCCTCAGGCCCTCCTGCCCCATAGGGATGCCCGACTGCCTCCCTGGCTCCCAGGTGTGGGGTGGGGAGGGCGTGGCTGCTCGGCATCCGGTGAAGGTCTCGGCCACGTTCGAGGGTGCACACCCTCTCTGCTGGTCCCTGGGAACCTCTTGAGGTCAGCAGCTGGCGTTTGGGGATTTGGGGATCGGGGACACCCAGGCCTGCCCCCTGCTGACCCAGAAAGAAAGCTGGGGAGCTGACAGTAAAGGAGGCACAAAGACAGACTGAAAGAGAAAGGGAGGACCTCGGTGAATTAGGGCCTTGACCCATTTTGAAACATGAGGCAAATTCCGGGCTGGGCTGAGACGGACCAGGCCCGTGGAGGCCGGGTGGGAGGGACGGGATGTGGCCGTAATTTGCCCACGATCATGTTCCTGAGCCATCCCTGTCGCTGGCTGAGCAGCAGGTGCCGGTGGAAGGCCCAGAGCTGACCTTGGGTTACCCCAGCGCCCCAGTACCACTGCCGGAAAAGAGGGAAGCTGGGAGAGCGTGAACACATCTTGGGCATTTTGGTGGCCTGCCCCTGTGGGGGCTCGGGACTGATTTGCACCCAGAGAGCTAGTAACACGGGTCGCGAGGCTGAGGCCTGCGTGGCGGGGGAGGCTGGAGAGCAGGGTGGGTGTGAACAGGAGCTTTGGGGGCCGGCTGGCCTGGGTCTTACTTCTGGCTCTGCCACTTGGTGGCTGTGTGCCGTGGAAAGTGACCTCGCCTCTCAGGTTTTCAATCTCCTCCCTTGTGCAGGAGGCGGGGGTGGGGAGGATAATAAATAATGGATTCTCAACAGGGGTGTCAGGAGGATAATGTAAGACCACGTATGTAAAGCACAGAGCCACTCTGTTGAAAGTACCCTCCTGCCTTCACTGCCGTCGTTCTTGGACTTGGTTTCCATGAAGATTCTGTCCGGGGAACTTTGGCTTCTGCACAAAAGCACCAAGCCGAGGAGAAGGCTCAAGTCGGGGTCCCTGGGCTCGCACCAGGGCCTGAGGGGTAGGGCCGTAGGTGTGGTGGTTTGGAGCATGGGCCCTGCGGCCCCTCGCGGCTCACTTCCTGTCTCTGCGCCCTGAGCAGGTCACTTACCATCACTTGTACCGCGGGGATGGTAACCGTTTCCCCCTTTCGAGGTATCCTTAGGAGCGGCTCTGTGGGAGAATCACATTGTCTTTACAGTGCTTTGCTGTGATGAGTCCTGGGGAGAGTGAGTCCCGGGTAGCGGATTTCCCTGTTACAGACTTCGCCGAGACGTGTCACGTGTGCAGGTCCGAGAGCAGCGGCAGCCCGGTCGCTTTGTACCCTTGCCTAAGAGAGACGGGTTTGACCGCCTGGGTGCTCCCAGTCCCTGCCCTCCCAGAGCCTGGCGTCCTCTTCTGAATCGGTGCTGCCCTGTCTCTTCCATTCAATTCATGCCCATCCCAGCTCCGCAGAGACATTTCTGTGTCCAGGTGCCAGTGCCCCCCCCCCGCCCACTGGCGGCATTCAAGCACCACCTCGGAGAGGTTGGCCGTGTCAGAGAACCTACCGTATTATCATTGATTTAATATATATATATTTTAACATTGTCACAGTTTCTCCCTCCTGGGGCCAGGGTAGGCAGGGCGAATCCTCACCTGGACCCATGAAATGTGGGGATCCATAAGCCCAGTGTGTGTTTTCCTCACTGCACACGGAGATAAATACAGAATGACCAACCATTCACACGCGTGCCTTCCAAAACCCTCTCATGTCCCCTAAGGCTGCACATATGGTTTACTTGTCAGTTGCCTCTGGGACCCTGCCTGTCCACGCAGCCCCGGCCGGTGCCCAGGGCGTCCAGGAAGAAGCCTCTCCCTCCCTAGGGGTCAGGCTGTAATTTTCATCCTAGAGCAGCAAGACAGAGGCAGTTTGTGAAACCACCTTTAATGTCCAGCACTGTCGTTCTTAATTTATCAAGTGAATGCTAAACTACTTTGGTGTTTTGTTTTTTTTGTTTTATGGCCACCTAGAGATATTAAACGTGGACAGATTTTGCTTGGTTGAGCGTTAGTTTAGAAGGCTGGGTTTCAGCAATAGTAAGATTCAACCCGGGATTCCCAGTTCGCTCCGGGGAAGAACGTTTTACTCCTGTCTCATCAACCGTTGAGGGAGGCAGAGAATATATACAAATTATGTATCACAGGCACACGGATAGGTACTGAAAATGCAGATAAATTGGTGCAGGGTCGCGTTTGATGCAAAGCTCCAGGCGTTCGGGGACGCACCTCAATTCATTGGTCCCCTTTTACATAGGTTCACTGAGGTGGGGGCCGGGGGCATTCTTGTGGAAACTTTCTGCATCTTTGAAGCAGGTAACGTCTTCGTTTTGCGCCCTTGAGGACAGAGTCTCGCCTTGGTGCCAGGGTACGCGGCTAGGACGTGGTGGAACCGGCCACCCACGTTGAACTGGGGATGGAGAACGGGCCCAGAAAACCTCTGTGTTTTCTCACACCCAGAGAGGGCTGCTTGGAGAAGGCCCACAGTGACCCCTGCCGAGCCCTGCCAGGGGGTCCTTTGCCCTCTGATGTACCGCTCCAGGCTCCAGAGTAGACTGATGGGCTGCTCGATTTAGTGCCCTGCGCACCTGCTCTCCCCAAAGGGCCTGGAAATGATGCAAAGTCAACTAGAGACGATGTCCTACACACCTGCTCTTTTCCTAAGGGCCCGGAAACAACGCACAGTCGAAACCTTGGCATTGGGTGGAAAATTGGCCCGTTCATCATGCCATCTGTGGCCCCTCGCCCACCCACAGAGTGGGTACCTGTCCTGGGCCCAGTCAGGCAGAGGTCCTGCCGTCGAGTCAGTAACCTCACGTCACCAAACGATAAGGAGGCACGTTCACGTTGTAAAAACCTGAGTCGGTACGTTGTGTAAAAAATGAAAGTGCCCCTTCCACCTCCCAACCTTCCCTCAGCTGGCCTTCCCTGAGCCCCCAGCCACTCCCGCGGCGACCCCAGCTCGCTCCAGACACGTGTCCTCGTAGATCCTGTTCCCTGTACTTGCCCTGAAATAAGTTCGTGCCTGTGCACACAGACTTGTCTCCCTCACCACCATCAGCCCAGCCCGACATGGGGCCTGGCACTTAGTAGGCACGTGATAAATAGTTGTCAAATGTGTGACTGTCCCTGTAGTTTTTACACAGATGGACCACGTACAGCTTGGTCCACAGCTTGGGTTTTTGCAGTTAAAAGTGGGGCTCTCCTGGGGCGCCTGGGTGGCTCAGTCAGTTAAGCGGCCGACTTCGGCTCAGGTCATGATCTCGCGGTCCGTGAGTTTGAGCCCCGCGTCGGGTTCTGTGCTGACAGCTCGGAGCCTGGAGCCTGCTTCGGATTCTGTGTCTCCCCCTCTCTGCCCCTTGCCTGCTCACGCTCTGTCTCTGTCTCTCAAAAATAACCAAACATTTTAAAAAATGTTAAAAAAAAAAAAAAGCGGGGGCTCTCCTGTGTTGGGAGACACGGGTGGGAGACATGGGTGGAACTCGTCTGCGCGTTGTTGCATTAAACAGAAGTGCCCTGAGCGCCGCCCTCCTGCAGCCGCCCCCACCAATGGGTGTGTGAACCGATTCCAGGTGTCCACCGTCCCAAAGAACCGGGAGAGTCGGGCCTCTGGACCCGCTCTGTTCACAAGTGTCGTGCGGTGGTGGGAGGGAATCCTAGCTGCGAAAGGGTCAGGTGAGAGGTCGCTGTCTTGATGCTATGCGAGCTGCCGTCAGACTGCCCTTCACCAAAGCAGCCGGACCCCCGGGGCCTCCTGCTGGCAGTGTAGGGGGTGCCCGTGGCCTCCACCCTCCCCCTCCCCAGCCACCACGAGCCTTCCGAGTCTGTGCCAGCGTGACCTCGGGGACGGAAACACAGCCAGCCCCTAAGCACTGTCAGCCTGCCTGAGTATTCAGAGGGAGCTGCTGTGGTCCCACCTCCCAGATCCCAAGCGGACTGTGGGAAGACCCAGCTCAGAGAAGGGCAAGGCCGCTTGCTAGGGAGCGCGGTCCAGCTCCCAGCCTGGGTTCAGCCCCCCCCCCCCCCCCACAGCCCACAGTGCCATCCCAACCAAGCAGCCCCGTGGTCTCCCCCACTGTCCCTGTCTCCGCACATCAAAGGGGTGCTGCAAAAGCCCCGCAGCTGGAATGGCTGACTCTCTCTCTCATCCGTGTCTAAAGGATACACAGCTGTGTCCTCTCAAACCTCTGTCATTCTTCACACTCCGAATATCCGTTCAGACGTTCCCGGTCTTCCGCCCGGCAGATGTTTGTTTTAAAATAGTACCAGAAATATGCTTGGCTCCTGGCCAGATCCCCGTCTTATAAAAGCGTACGTCCCCTGCGTGAATCTGGCTCCTCAGAAGCACAGAAGGGGCCCTGCCTCGTGAGAATGAAGCCTCGTCAGACCCGCGGGCGGCCCGTCGACGTCCTGTCCCCGTCGACATCCTCAGCTTCAAGAGCTTTAGGAGCGCGCCCTTCCTTTCCCATGTCTGTGGCTTTGCCAGATGGTGCTCGGGGACTGGTCAGGAAAGACAGCGTGGGGGACCAGAACCAGAATCCTGGCACCACGAGCATCCTCGGGGAACACTGGGATGCTGGCGGGCCATTTCCAGTACCTCCCCACCCCACTGCGCTCCCTGCCCCCCCTCCCCCGCCCCACTGCCAGCGAATCCGCAGTCCTGTGACTTGGGGGTCCGGTGGATTTTGCTTTTAAAGCTTCCGGCCTCCTTTCTTAGTAAAGGCCTGCGGTAAGCACTTTTTCCTTCTATGTTTATATCTGCCCCACCTCGCACTGTGAACTGCTGCTATTAAAAGCAACAGGAGACTGCGAGCCTGTGCGGAGGAAGAAATCATTTACTCCAGAGGGTGGAAGGAAGCTGTGTGTGCCTTTCAGTGAAAGCTCTCTGGCCTGTTCAGTGTCAGCCAGTCGAGGAAGAGGGCCGCTTTGGGGTGGGCAGAGCCCGGTGCCCCAGGTCACATAGGGAGGGGCCCTGCTGCAGGGGCAGGAGGAGTCGGCGGCTGAGCGGTGTGCCCCGGAGGCCGGCCGCCAGCCGGAGGCCCTCGAGCCAGCTCTGCCACTTCCCGCCAGATGACTTTGGCATGACACTGAGCGTGAGCCTGAGTTTCCATCCTCTGGAAAATGAAAATTGTCAGGAGGGCCCCAAGCACAGTGCCTGAAACACGGCAAGCCTCTGTGACATGTGAGCCAGAGTTTTACGACGGCTGCAGAATGTGACCTGCTGGGCCTTTGGTGACTGAGCCGCGGCCCGTCTCCTTTCTAAAGCACCTACCTTTCTTTGCAGGAAAGGGGTGCCCATGTACCCGGTCCCAAGCAAGGGTGTTCTGACCCCCTGGGGGCAGTCCCCAGCCATGTCACATGGCAGCTGGTACTGCCGTGGGTTCCCTCGGTCGGAATGCTTCGCTCCTCGCTGGTAGGGCCTGGTTGGGGCTGATACACAGGAGCCCAGCATACGTGGCTGGAAGTGAGCTCTTTGAAAACTCGCTCAGGCCTTTCCCTGGCTTGCGGGCATTTCCAGAATTTCCTTGGAAGTTGATTTGCAAATAGAAATTTGAACATTTGAGCACTTCCCCGTCCCCCCCCTCCCCCCCCCCCTTCTGCAAAACTTGTGCTTTCCTTGCTTTTTTTCTTCCCGTCTTTCTTTTGCTCTGGGCACAGTGGTATGAGCTGGGCTTCCTTCCAGAGTCAGAATCTATCAGGGGTTTGAGCTCCAGGTCTGTCATCAGTTAGCGATAGGACTCCAGGCAAGTTCCTTAAGCTCTGCGGACCTCCGTTTCCTCATTTGTAAAACAGGGCTATCGTGAGGATTCCTCCGTAATAGAGCAGGAAGTGCCTGGTCCAGCACCTGGCCTGTAGTGTGAATGCCCAGCACCTGGCAGCTGTCATTACCGTCCGTGGAGCGTGACCTGGTGGTCCTTGTCTCTTCTCTGCTTCCCTGAGTGGAAGGAGGGCAGTGGCAGATCGGCCTTCTCTCTGCTTGCATGCTGCCTGGCACTGGGTAGCCACCACATAAATCTCTCTTAAGAGTAAGCTTGCTTCTGAAGAAGGGAACATCAGCCAGGCATTCAGGGGTGGGCGGGAGCACGCCAGGCAGGAGGCACCGTGTGGCCAGAGAAGGGCAGGACGGGCCCCGGGGCCGAGCGGCGTCGCGGGCGGGAGAGCAGAGGGCACAGAGGGCATGGTGGCGGCGAGAGGGGGTACCCTCGGAAGGAAGGACAAGCTGTGCCTCAAGCAGAGGCGTGGCACCCTGGGATGTGTGCTCCAGAATGGCCACGTTCACAGCCACAGGCGCGGGCACCCGGGAGGTAGCCGGCCTGGCGGCGGGGACTAGGGGAGGCACCTCCCACTGCACCTGGAGCCGGAGGGTGATGGCGGCGGCCCCTGGCCTGGACACCTGTCAGAGAGGGAGGAGTGGGGGCCAGCGCCTTTGAATGATGGGCAGGTCTCCCCGGCCCACGCGGGGCCGTGGCGGTTTATTTCTATCTTCTTTCATAGCGGTGGCTTCAGGAAATAGGACTGATCCCATTCTTCTAAGGGACGCCCCAGCCTCAGCCTTGTCTGGGGAGCCTGCTGGCTCTGTAGGGCCCTTCCCAGCCTGGGTCCTAATGAACCATCTTGTAATGGGCCCCACTGCTGTGTCACCTTTGAGTGGCACAAGACGCAGGCTCCAGGGCCTCAAAGGAAAACTCAAAGGTGACATGAGTCAGGGATTCCAGGGGCTTGACCCAGAAGGTCCACGCCAGTCCCGGTCGGGCCTTGCCTGAGAAGTTTCCAGCCTGGTGTGTGATTACAGTAAACAGTTTGAAGGGCCCCTACCCGATCCACGAAGGCCAGGCTTCACCTGCAGGTGCAGGGTTTGTGGGAGGAGGCAGACGGCGCTTTTGTGGCTTAACGGGCCCTCCAGGCACCAGCTGCTCAGGCAGGGGCCTCTGAGTCCCACAGGAGGCCCAGGCCCCTCAAGGTTGAGGCGTTTTCAGGCACTCCCTCCCCGCCCCCAGTCCAAGTTCTTGTTGCCACAGCTGACCACACATAACCAGCCATTTCCCTTCTTGAGAACTGACCTTGTGCATCTCGTGTGCATCTGAGTTCTTTAGAAAATAACCCCCCCCCCCCCGCTTTTTCCTTCGGGGCCCTGCATGCCTGCCTTGGCCCCCACTGCCCAAATATGCCTTCTCTCATTTCCCCACAGCCTCTGCTGTGTATAGTTCATAATATAACTCAACTGTAAAAAGTTAGCTCTGCGTGGTTGCCATGAATTTTACATGAATCACATTTAAATCGATAAAGTCTGTAGAATGAACCAAGTTATCCTTATTATGAAGCAGTGGGGGCCACTTTAGAGGGGCTGTGGGCCTTTGAACACGGCACCCCTCGTCAGGGCGGAAAAAGTGGTCCGCCGGTGAATTTGCACGGCAAAGCACGTAACCTTTCGAGGCTCTGGGCTCCCTCGGTGCCCGGGATGCCTTTGAAGTTTCTACTTTCTTCTTGGGAGGTGTGATCAAGCAGAACCAGAATGAAAGTCAGATTTTCCATGACTTGTTTCTTCTTTGAACGGTTGCTAATCTTTTTTTTTTTTTTCTAAGTTGGTAATCTTTTAAATGACATTCTGTTTCAAATGTGTGATCTTGGGATCTTTGATGTAAATAGCAGGAAAAAGTGGGCGGTAATGTTATGGAACGTGGAAAGCTTGCCTTTTCTAGGCCACGCTCTAAGAGCGAAACCCAGAAAGAAGAAAGACAGGGAGGGTGGCAGGAAGAAAGGGGAGCAGAGAATGAACCAGAAGGAACAGGAAAAAGCCCCCGTAAAGGTTGGAGGCAGTATGGGCCCTAACCCCAGCCTGGCCATATCGTCTTCTAGCCCTGGGTCCTCAGCTGCCTCCGCTTGCCCGTCTTTTCCTGTGATCGGGCCTGGCATCCTCTCTAGGTCAGCTGTGTGCCCAGTAGGACCATCCTCCGGAGCAGAGGCCTGGCAGTCGGCTACATGCCATCGGATGGTCAAGAAACACAGAAGCTAGAAGCATGGCAATGATCTAAGACTGGCCCCAAAGGGCAGTTCATGGTTTTCAGTAACTTCTAATTACACAAATACCATACAAATACATTGTCCTTGTGAGAAAGCAAAACGAGGTGGTGCCTGCCCTCCAGCCCCACTTCCCCAGACATAACCAGGTGTTAGTCAGGTGTGTGTCCTTCCAGAGCCATATCCCAAGAAGAACATAGGGACCGATAGGAGCAATACAGGACCACTCAAGTTTAAAAACATTTTGGGCACCTGGGTGGCTCGGTCAGTTAAGCATCTGACTAAGGCTCAGGTCAGGATCTCACGGTTCATAGTTCAAGCCCCACAACAGGCTGGCTGCTATCAGCACAGAGCCCACTTCGGATGCAATGTCCCCCTTTCTCTCTGCCTCTCCCCTATTTGTGCTCGCTCGCTATCTCTCTCTCACTCTCTGTCTCTCTCTCTTTCTCAAAAATAAATATTTAAAAAAAATTTTTTTTTCATTATGAAAGTATTATTGGCTTCTGTAGAAAGTTTAGAAAATAGAGATTGCTTGTAATCCTACCATAACTCAGAGATAACCATGAGTTTGCGTTATTTACACGTAACGAGGTCGTTCTGTGCATGCTGTTTGGTAAGCTCCGTTCCTCACGTCCTCGGCCGTCTTTCTCAGCTGTCCTTGTCAAGGTGCCCCCCCACCTCGTGATGGCTTGGGTGGTACACCTGTGAATGTTTAGTCCGGATGAAGATGATGCTAATTTTGCACTTGTGTAAATGATACAAAGTTTCCTTTTAAAATACATAGAAGTTAAAAGGGAGGGACAGATGGAACAACCATGGAAAAATCCTTAGGGTGGTACGAAAATGAAACACGGTTTTAACAGCATTTTCCCCTACTGACTCTGTAATACCCAATGATGAGGGTCTGCTAAGATTTCGTTCCTCTTAATTGGTGAGTTTTTCCTTATTTAAGCCCCCTACACACTCTCTCTCCCTCTCCCTCCCTCTCTCTCTCTCTCTCTCTCTCTCTCTCTCTCTCTCTGTGAACTTCCCTATAGCTGAATTCCTGCGAGGCCACAGAGATTCTAGACGTGGACTTGCAGGTTCAAGGGCAAGCCCACTTGAAAGGTTTTCTTTCCCTGTGGCCAAGTTGCCCTCCAGGAAAGCTGTAGCTTGGAACAACAGTGTGAGTAACCCAGGGCTGTTTTCCTGATTTAAATCCACAGCTGTAAGGAAATGCCTCCCATCACTTACCAATCCTTATCTGAAAGATTTAACCAGTCCCCTCACCCTTGCCAGATTTCGTGCTCTCACTGTGTTCCGGGGGCCTTTGTAAGTGCCTTTTAATATTTCCATTGTGTGTGTTAATCTTTAATTAGAATTTGATGTATCAGAAATATTTTTAAAAGGCTTAGCTCAATTAATTTCTTCCCCTGCCCTATTATTTTACATCTTTCTTTACTTGAATCATTAATGGCAGAGAGCACTGACATATAGGACCCAGTTCAGGGCTGTTGTAATTAACTCCCAAGGATGCTGTAAGCAATCCGTCAGACCTGGGATGGCATTACAGCCTCGTGTATTTACTGGTGTTTTTTCAGTGTGCCCTCACTGTGCCTGAGAAACTCGCCAGCTTTCTGGCCCCGGTGGACATCTGTTTTGTGAAGGCCCTGTAACATCTTGCCCCAGTGTCTCAGAGTAAGATAAAGGAAAGGGTTTTGTGTTCCGTTTTGTTTTCAATGAGCAGCGGGCTGCAGGTTCCTTGCATGCTCATGCAGGTGCACGAGCCTCTCCAGCAAGGCTGAGCTCATCGTTGATCAGGTGTGGCCTTGGCCAAGGCTGTCTCCCCCCAGCTGGGCCAGGGGAGCGGGGAGGGGTGCCAGCCTCCTCAGGTGACGCTAGAAGGCAGTGGTCTGCAGCTTCGCTACAGAGCAGATTCCCCATGCCCGGCGCGTGCCCCGCACAGGGTAGGTGCCCCGCGCCCGGCTCGCGCCCCGTACTGCTGAAATCAGACTGCCCAGAGTGGGAGCTGGCATCGGTAGTTTTAAAAATCCCCAAGAGATTCCATATGCAGCCAGGTTGGGAGCCATCACTGTAAGGTTTAGCTGAGGCCTCTCACGGTGACCATCAGGATACTCAGTGCCTGCTCGCAAAACAAAACCCACCCAGTGTAGGGAGACGGCAGAGCGTCCGACCCACGTCCTGCTCAGTCTCCTCTCTGTGGAAGGGACCGTGAGCCCGCCTGCCGGGAAGGTTGCCTGTGCACGCCCGGGACAGGAGGACCACGGGACAGTCTAAACAGCCACCAGGTATGTCCACCCCGGCCTGTGTCGCCGCTGAGTCCCTTTCCCCCTGGGAAAACTGTCAGGCTCCTCAGCAAGGAGGGTGGGCTCGGCTACAGAGCTTCTCCTTGAAGAGCCAGGAGTGCGGAGCCTCAGCGTAACCTTCATAATCGTGTTGGGGCTCTGTCCACCCTCTGCCGGGCCTGCCCCTGAGTCCAGAGTCCTGAGACCTGCACTGACCGCCGGTGCCTGGGCGCGTCAGGCTCTCAGTGGCCCTCACCGTGAGCACCGGGTCTCCTTCCGTGGTTGATGTCTTCGTGGCAGCCTTTCCAGCTGTCCTTCCAAGGGCTAGAAGTGTGGGAGGAACTTGGCAGCTCGTTTCTCCCACGGGCCTCTCCTGCCCCTGTGCTGTGCCCAGCCCCATGTGGAGGCCAGGACGCAGAGACACCCGGGCAGCGAACACCCAAACCCTGTGTGTCCTCAGAGGCCTCGCCGGAGAGAAGCAGATGGCCCAGGAGTGAGCCGAGGGGTGCCGTGACCGTGGCCGTGCCATCATCCCCAGTGCTCCAGAGGGCTGGGTGGGATGTGTCCCTCTGTGGGATCTGCAGGGGCCATGGGGCTGACACGTGGGCGCTGAGGCTCCCACGCTGAGTGAGCCGAGAGCCATCCTTTCTAGGTCCGGGAGCTCCCCGGCCCAGGGTCACGCCGTCTCCTGTCCCCCGGCTTTCCCGAGACAGGTCATTTTCACACAGAGCTTCTAGCCGGAGTTGAAGCCAGGCCGTTTCTCACAAGCCCTCACAGTGCTCGGGACTCCTTTCTCCTCGGTTCCCACTGCCTGCATGCAGCTGTCTATTCAGCGAGTGACGGGCACATTCAGTGTAAATAAAACTAAAGGTTCTGCCCCTCAACCATACCTGGCACATTGAGAGGCTCGGGGTCCTGGGTGGTCAGCACAACAAAGAACGAACATTTTCATTTTATTTCATTTTCACTGGAACAGCTGCCTGTGGCTGGCGGCTCCTGGGACGTTCCCGTCCGTGCGCGAAGTCCTGTTGGGCAGCGCCGTCGGGTGGGGGAGGGACGGGCTCAGGAAGCAGGAGGAGCACAGGTTTGGGGAGTCTTTCGCAATCCTGCTCCTGCCAAGCCGTAAATACCCCCGTATGTGGCCCGGAGGCAGGTGAAGCAGTGATGACAAGAACCACGATGTGTGCTGGGCGCTGACCTCCGCTGGCTTATTCCCCAGTGCCTGGGAGCTAAGTGCTGTTATCGCTCCTATTTACAGATGGGGGGGGGGGGCGGTCAGAGGCATGGCTGCACCCCTGCCCAGCGACCGGGCAGGTCTCTGCCGCCTGGCCGTTCCTTCCTCTGCCTGGGCTCTCTTCTTTCTTACCAGCGGACAGCCTGGCGAGCTTTCAAATAAAGGCCTTTTCTTTGCTTCCCTCTTGCCTAACACATTTGAACCTCTGGCGTCCTAGCTCTGAGAACATGCCCTGTGCCTCAAGTTTAAGAAGGCACGGGGTTTTCAGCACCGGCCACGCTGTGGCCAAGAGGAAGATGTGTGGGGCTCTCCGCTCCTACGGGCTGGGCTTTCTCGCCACCTTCTGTTCCCTCCTACCATCCTGCCAAGATCTCTGTCATTCTTGAACCGTTCCCTTTCCCTGGTGGCAGATTTCCTCTGCCAAGAGATGGGCACGGTAGCTAAAGGCAGCCATGTCCGTGCAGCCCGATCAAAATGAAGCCACCGCAGCTGTGTCTGGGCACGGGTGGTCAAACACCATCTCCTCCGCTGGTCCGGATTCACGTAACTGAGCGCAGAGCGTGACCCACAGAATCCTTTTTATACGACCGGGGGTTGGTTTCGAGTGTGTGGAGGAACTTGGCCCTGACTCACGATGGGCATTTCCTGCCTGGCGTCCTGGGAACTGACCTTTACTGAAAATCACAGCGTCACCACCTTGGGCAAGTCAGTAACCCCGTCAGGGTCTCCGTTTCCTCATCGGTAACCGGCAGGTGATAATAGCACCTTCCTCCTTGGATTGTTTTGAGGGCTTAGCACAGAGCCAAGTGCTTATAAAAATGTTCTACGAGCTATAACTGTTATTATTTGACATTGGTATAGGTGTGCGTTTGTAAGTGGAACTTTTGGAAAAGTCTTTTTGCAGGATTTGCCAAAGGAGCTTTTGAAACCAGTCTTTTTTTTTTTTTTTTTTTTTTGTAATTTTTTAATGTTTATTTTTAAGAGAGAGTCAGAGTGCAAGTGGTTAAGGGGCAGAGAGAGAGAGAGTGAGACACAGAATCTGAGGCAGGCTCCAGGCTCTTAGCTGTCAGCAGAGAGCCCGACGCGGGGCTTGAACCCACTGGCCATGAGATCCTGACCTGAGCCGAAGTCAGACGCTCAACCAACTGAGCCACCCAGGCGCCCCTCGAAACCAGTCTCTTTAACTGTCGGACTTGCAAATGAACTTTTGAAAAGGCTGTACAGCAGGTTAAGCATTCCCTTCCCATTGTGTTAGTACAATTCCTACTAATAGATTGATTTCAGTTCTTCCTTTGTGGTCTGTCTGCACTCACCAGACTATAAGCTGCATAGGGCAGGGACCTTCTCTCTCACCCCTGCTTCCTGAGTACCTGGGACTGTGCTTGGCACAAAGCAGAGACACAGTAAATATTTGTTGAATTAATAATAATAATAATAAAGACATGATCGGGAAATCTTGTGAATTCTCTGTATGTCCTTGGTGAGCCCTTTTTTCACGTATCCTGTAAGACCCAGACTGGCTCTTCATTATAAACTTCCAATTAAAGACCCGAATTAAGTTTCAGTAAATAATCACAGGGAAAACCTTCAGTTGCCATGACAACCCTCTGTTAGCTCCCATTTCCTGGACATCTGTTTATACTCCTTGGCGGCATGGCTTGAATAAACAGCCCTTGCTGACCAGCCCGCAGCCTCTGGAGCCTTCACCTCCCACCCCGGCCCCTCTGCCTGTTCCACACACTGCAGCCCTGCCGGACGGAAGTTTCTCAAACTCACCTTGTCCCCACCTGTCTCTGATTCACGACACATGCCCCCCCTTCTGCTGACCCCACATCCTCCCAGGCTGTGTGAGGACCCGCCCGCCTGGAATAACCAAAGTAGAATGAATGAGTTCCCCTTCCTTCTCTGATTCTTCGTGAATTTACTGGCGTCGTTCCAAGTTCCCTCCTCAAAGAAGAAAACCTCGGAGGGAAAAACAGTTGAGATTCTCGATTCTTATTTGGCTCAAAACAGCTTAATGATGTAAAGATGCCCAGGTGATTGGGTGCGTGGGATGATACAGAGTTGGGCTGATCAGACTTGGTTTTGCAGTAACCGTATCCCTTTAAATCCCGTGCCTTGGAAGTGTTGTCCTAGGGCCAGACGTTTTACTGATACTCAGTTTGAGCACGAGCGATTAAAAGCATAAAGCAGGCAGTTTGGTGTGTGAAGTATACAGCTTTTGTTTAAGCCCCAAGGTATGGCTTGTCTCCACCAGAGGCCTCCCATATTTTACTTTAATGTTTGATGTATACGGAATTCCCACAAGCTAATTAAAAATCAGACTGCTCTGCCGGTAAGCATTCACTCTGTGAACTAATTTCTGCCAAACGGCCGTAAATGTGTCCCCTGGTGTGAAATTTAGACCTTCTTTCCCATCAGAAAAGAGCCGTGCGGTTTAGTCCCCGTCTCTTCATTTGAGGGAGAAGGAAACTCAGGCCCCACCCAGAAAGGTCAGTTGCCTCCACTGAGGCCCCGAAGCCTCCTAAGTGCCCTGCTGGGATTCTCCTTGCTCCCACCCCTCTGTCCTCACCAACCCCCGCCCGCGCTCGCTGCTCTGAACTCGGAACAATCGTATGGTTCCCGAGTGCGGGGGGCTCTTCTAGCCCCGGACGGGTGTCCTTAGTGCTCATGGCAGCCCTTCCGGGAAAGTGCCGTTCCCACCCTGCTTGCCGGGTGAGAGACCGGAGGACCCGAGGGTAGGCAGCAGCGTGCCGGGGTCCCCCACCCGTGCTCCTCGCCGTGAGGCTGTGCTGCTCTAGGATGCTAGGAAGCGTCCAGAGAAGGGACAGATGTGGAGGGAGGACCCAAGTGGTAGGCAAGGGAATGCGGGCCATTCCAGCCAAAATAACGCAGAGCCTGGAAACCCCAAAGGATTAGCAGAAACCGGGAAGCCTGTGCAGGGCCAGGAAGGGTCAGAAAGTATCTGAGGAGCCGGCCAGCCCTCCGGAGAGGGGCCTCAGCTCGGTTCCGGCCGGTGTCTGGGCTTCTTGGAGAATGCGGTTCAAAATGTCACCTCCTGCAGGAAGCCTTCCCTGATTCCTCTTCTGGCCTTTTTCCCCCCTGCCATGGCCTTTGTCAAATTCTATGCAATTGTTACTTGCTTGGTCTCCCCAAGTGAGCAGGAGCTCCTGAGGGGGCAGGTCTTGTGTATCTCTGTGGCCCGCTTGGTCAAGCACAGGGTCTAGCACCAAGGAAACATGCCCCAGAAATGTTTGAATGGAAAGTCTGAGACAGTGAAGGGAAAAGCGGGTGTCAATGGTTCCAGCTACGAAGCCATTTTCTTCTTCCACAGCTGGCCTGGTTGCATCCAGGGTCTGGGTCGACTCTTAGCAAGAGAGAACATCCCCCACCCGGGAAGGGCCTCGAAAATCAAACTCGGAGCCATGGACCAGAAGAGTTCTCTGAATTCTAGTCAGCACCCGTGGGTGCACAGATGCCCCACAGATGCCTTTTCTAGTGGTATTAACAGTATAAACCCCACAGGTTTTGGGGAAAATGCTCTAGCTCATATTCCCTGTCAGGAGGACTCTCCCTAGCCCAGGGAGGGACAGTCCCTTGGGTCAGGATCTGCTCACCAGAATACCCTTGTGCACTTTTCTGATGAACTGTCAGGGGAAAGAGAAGATTTGACCCTGTCTCCGAGAACCTTCTATCTGAAGGGAGAAAGATGTGCCCACACAATCATGCTTGTGGAGAGAAATCGCAGGATTTTTCTGTACCTCATCTCCTCTGCTCCTCACAGAGCCGCTGTGAAGCAAGTGGTGAATCCATTCTTCAGATGAGGGGAAAACACCTGGGGCTCAGAAAGGTCACCCAGAGCAAGGACGTGTCTACCTCCTCCTTCACTGCATAAGAGTTATGTCGCCCGGTGCCTGGCACCTAGGAGCCACCGGGCAAAGACCAGGTGGAGGAACAGAACAAGGGAGAGGCAGAGCCTTGATCCGAGCCCAGGTCAGCCTGACCACATCCTGGGGTGGGGGTGGGGGGGCCCAGAGCAGAGGAATCACGGGGTGGGGGGAGGGGCACTGGGGCTTCTGCATCAACTGCTAGGCTGCCGAGTGGTAGCAGGCTGGAGGGAGCCATACCGAAAGCTGCAAGTTGACCCTGTGTTCGTCTGTCTCTCGGTGCGCAGCGGAGAGCTTGGGTATTCAAATCTTTTCTTGGAAATCTCAAGTATTCCATTCGGCTGCCTCAGAGTTAGGTAACTGTATTTACTCGTGCTAAACAGGGCCATTTTCAGAGAGGAAATTATGCAGTGTGCCATGCAAATGTGGCATTCTGGGAGATAAGTGTGGTCGCCAGTGCATTATAACGATCAGATCGCGGTGCCTCTGGTGGCAGCCCCTGTGTCACTCTTGATAAGAAAGAGGATGTGCCACGCTCTACTTGGAATTGCTGCTCATTTGGATTCTGTTTCTGGGAATTAGGTTTTCACCAAGTTGTCTGTCTGTGAACTTGGTTTAGTACAAAGAAGGAACAGGGAATAAGGCTTTTTGCAAGTTGCAACAACAAAAAAAGTCCTCCTGATGTCTCGAGCAGTCAGAGGGAGCTCCCCACCCCCCAGCCCCCCACACTCACGTCTAGACGAGAGGGAACAAGAAAAGTCAGATTACTCCCTTTTTGTTCTCCCAAGAAGAAAGTCTCTTGAAATTCTCAAGGGGGAAAGATGAAGACATGTGATGGGTTTTCTTGGCCACCTTGTGAAAATAGGTCACGTTATTTTACTAGACATGGCGTGTGCTTTTCAAGCAAGAGAAAGGAAGTGGCCATGGAAAACCCCTCCTCTGGAAGCAGATGGAGCTGAGCCCCAGCCCAGGACTGTCCCCAGCCTGTGGGCACCTAGGACAGACAGCCGGCCTCCCCACGCCTCAGGCTTCCCTGTCTGAAAAGGCACCCGTGCCTTCCTTCCAGTTGGCTGTTGCTCTGGGGTCATTTACAGTCACCAAGACATCGACACATCGTTGCTTGAGTAATTGCTGAGTGAACACATGACAGCCCCCCCCCCCCCCCCCATATCAACACAGTCAGCACGGACGTCGTGTCCTTGGTGGCCCCGGAGTCCACGGGGTGATGGTAAGATTCTGCAAGGTCAGGGATCACTAGAAAGAGTGCTATGGGTGACTAGCTACAGTAACCGCATAAAGCGTGATACACAGGGGGTCGGTGAAGAGTCACATCGTAGGCACCGTTGATTGCCCAGCCCCATGTCCCGACGCCTCTATGTGCTTGTGTGACTTCCCTGACCACCCGAGCAGGTCCATTCAGCCCCCGGCATTTTATTCTGGAAACAGCCCAGCACACCGCCGACCTGAACCAATCGTACGGCAGACGGCCTTGCCGTGATAGGTGACACCGAACGGTTCTCCCACCACCCTTCCGCTCCACGCGTTTGATCGCGTATCTGCTTCTCCATCCACCACCGCTTTCCTTCTTTCCTTTGTTTCAACGTGTGACACATTGCAGGCCTCAGTACCTTTCTCCCTCAGTACATCAGCACACGCATCGCAAGTGGAGCCATAAAGTCGGTTTATTACCCTGGCCTACAGATGAGGCCGCCGTGTGCCCCGGGTCACGTGCCCAGGGTCACCGCAACCAGGAAGTGGCAGGGCTCCGCCTCCTCTCCAGGCGGGCAGCCCCTGACGCCTGGCGCGTGGCTGTCCCCCGTGTCGAGAGCCGTGGTTACGGGAGAGGCAGAGTCGGAATGCAGCACAAGACCGCAGAGGTATCTGAGCAGGGCTTCAGGCGCTTGCCTCTTGGTGCTCTTGGTAGGGGTGCGTGGAGAGGGGGCCCAAGGCCAGGTCGTGAGCGTGGCAGCTGTTGGGGCAGCCCCGGTGACCCGGTGGAAATCTAGAGCCAGCACTCGGTTACGGTTTCCGCGGGTGACTGGATTCCGGCACCTGTCCTAATATCTGCATCCCTTTGCACATCAGGGGAACATCACCGGTACATTTTTTTTCCCTTTGTTCTTGAAGGGACCTGACTTCCTGTTCCAAGACCTGCTCTCCATCCAGGAAGCATAGCATTTTACAGCTGCCCCCAAGCTGTGCTGGGAAGGAAGGCTTTAGGGAGCTTCAAAGAAGACAAAGTAATTGATTGCTACTTGGAGCAAATAACCCATAAGCTGTCCGTGGGTTGATGGAGAAATGGTTACTTAATTTTCTTCAAAGGATTGATCTGACTGTCAGGAGAAGCAGTCAAGCTAATTGAGTGTGCATGTTCGCACCCTACGCGGAAACAGTTGACTCTCATTCTTGTTTTGACTTCAGAATGTCCCGGGTCTTGCCTGGAGTCTCCCCCTGGCATTAATCAGGCTCAGGAAGGTCTGGGGTTGCTCATGCAAGACCATTCTCCTAGGGTGGGTCTGTAGAACTTACCAGGGCCTGGTGCCTGTCTGCCCCCAGCACGAGGCCCCCTTTTCAGAGCCCTCGGGACTTGCGTGTGTGATCTCTTACGCCCCAGCGCGGCTGTCATTTTCATTTTGGTAGTGCATGTTGACGGAGTGGTGATACTGGGAGATGGACCGCCCTTCCCCGCCGGGCTTCTGATGGACCGCCCTGGGGGGCCTGCGTCTAACTCTTCCCCCCAGGCCCCCCGGAGAGCCAGCCCGAGCCCGGTGAGTCATCAGTCGCTTCCCGGCCATGCATTACTGGTCAGTTAAGGCCTCTCCCCTCAGCTGCATTCTGTCATCGGGGAGCCGTGCCAGGCTGGCTTTCCCTGGAGCCCCTGCCAAAGCTTTATTCACTGCCATAGAGCACCTTCTGTGTCTCACACAGGCCAGTTTTCAGAGCGTCGGACAGCTCCAGAGGGTTGCCGTCTGCGTGCGAGTGTGGAGACCCCGTGAGCCCCCGGGCTCGGCTTGCCTTGCTCCCACCGTATCCCTGCTCCTGAACGGAGCCTGAGGGGCGGCATGAGTGCCCGGCGTGACTACTCTACCTTCCGTGGCAAGAAGGGGGAGCCTCCAGGGTGAAAGAGAAGCGGTTTTGGTCCTTCCCCTAGAGAAGGGCCCAGGTCTGCCACTTGAGGGGGCCACCAAGTGCCCGGTGAAGGGGAAACTTCGCGAGAATGGTCCAGGAGCACGTGGGTGGCTCCGCGACGTCAGCCACCGGGAGACCAGAACCCCTGGGGCCTGCCTGTCGAGAGCCCGGGCCATCTGACTGTCCCCCTGCCAGAGCCAGCCAGCGTCCTGCATCTTCAGGAGCTAGCCCGGGTTGGGGATACCCCCTTTCTGAGGGAAACGGGGGTCGGTCCTCTCCCTGGCCGCATCCACAGGACTGGGATCCGGGTTACAATCAGCTTGTTCCGGATGGTGGGAAGGTCCCATGTTTGCACCGGCTTCTTCTCGCACGTGTCATTATCAGTCATGTGTCCTCGGGAGGTTACTTGATGTCCTGCGTTTGTGTCCTCTGTGGTGAACCCACCTTACAGGATCCTGGGGAGCACGTCAAGTGGGAACTCAGTGCCCGGCATCTATACAGGAGCCCTCCACACACGTTGTCATGGGGCCAGCAGCCGTCGATAGGGATCCCCTACCCTCAACCCCAGCCCTGACAGTCTTTCCGTATGCGATTGTAGAGGACCAGATTCCCACTGGACAGAGCCATTGACTCCGGGGAGGGTCCATAATCCCATTTTAACTAATCTTAGCCTCTCCAATCCCAGGCACGCCTACAGATCCTAGAATAGAAAGCCAGGCCACTCTTGGACCCCCGCATTCCTCGAGAAAGCAGTCATGTGGCTTTCTGTGCACCAAGAAATCCTGGTCTCCGATCAGCTGTGAAGTCTCGCGATGGGCCCGGTGTCTAGGAATCCCAGGGTGGCCTGCCTTCCTCAAGGAATCCGGGGACCCGTCCTGACCTCTGGTTAACAGCAGGAGCCTGAGAGGCTTGGTAGTGATACGGAGTTGCTAATCTAAACTCCAGCTGTGGTGGCGTTCCAAGAATTGACCCTAAAGCCCAGAGTATTAGATTTCAAAGCGCTGGGATTCAGCCGGCCTAGAAATCCCACCGTAAGGATCAAGACTTGGCTTCTAAATGCATTTGGAGCCACCAACGCCAAGAATTAAATTACGGTATTGGCTTCCATATTTTATCATGAAGGGATTATTTAAATACAGCAAAAGTCAATCAGCCCCACTTATTGCTCAGTAATGAGCCACGGCCTGTCAGGGGGAGGCCTCAGCCCAGAAACTGAAATGACAGCTGGTGGGAAGTCCTTTGCCTCCAAACCGGAGGACCAAAAGACACTGGCATCCCTCCATCTCGTTGACAAAGACTTCTTCAGTGCCTCCCACTGCCCAGAACCTTCCTGGGGGTACACAGCAGTGAAGAGACTGGCTAGGGCCCTGCCTTCTTAGGGCCTTCTTATGTCTAGACAGGAAGCGGGCCTCAACCAGGAGGGAAGGGGTAGATGGGATATTGGCAGGCATTGGGGCATGGTCGGGGTGAGTTGGGTAGATGCAGTGGAGAGTGACAGGTTAGAGGGACAACCACGGATTGGGGGGGGAGGCCCTCAGAGAGGCCAGGGGCCCTTGTCACTCACCTACCTGTGAGCCCGTAGCAGTTCTGAGAAAACCCAAGACCATGAATCATTTTGTCCCTCCAGCCTCGCTTAGTCTAGAGCCTCCATTCAGAAGGCGTGACTTTGCCCCGGGCCGGAGGGCTCTGACTAGAGAATCGTGGCTCCTGAGAGCTAGGGTGCCGCCAGGCAGCAGCCGTGGCTGGTGAAGGCCGCCCAGCCGGTGTCCGTGACGCACGCCGGGCCCTGCGAGCGGAGTGGCCCCGGGCCTCTCCCCCATCCCCTCGACGGCCCTGCAAGGGTTAGGTCTCGATTTCCTAAGGGAGGAACCTGGGACCCACAGAAGGAAGTGGCTTTAGCGTCACATAGTTGTTAGTGGCAGAGCTTGAATTTGAGGCCGGGTCCCACGGCCCCAAGCCCAAGATGCTTGTACCGATCCTGCGCTTCGTGGGAAGGTGGCTCCTTCACACGTGTTCCGTTTCTCCTCCTCTCCCTCGACGCCTTCTGCGGGAACACGTCTGCCTTGCTTTCCGTCCATGCCGCTAAACCCTGCAGAACCTTTCCCGCGTCCCGCTTGGCCAGCCCCGAGCTGTTTCTCCAGATTAGTCTTCCAGGACACGGTGTGCGGTCTCTTGGTGGCGCCGGAGGAAGTCAGCGTCTCGGGAGTGCCTGGATTCCGCACACGATTACAGTCCGTCACGGTGACCACTTGTGCAGTTCTTCACTGCTGAGTAACAACCCACCCTAGAAGTGAGCGGCTTGGGTCACCTCCAACAGCTAGGGTCACTCATGTTGCTCACAGGTCTATGATTTGCCCAGCGGGGCTCAGCAGCACTACTCCGCTCCACGTGGCATCAGCCGGGGGCTGGCAAGTTGGGCCCCGGGTCTTCCTCTGTGTCTGCGGGTGTCCGTGTGGCTGCTTGGGCTTCCACAGAGCATGGTGGACAGGTTGGTTCCAAGAGCGTTTGGAGACCTTGCCTTGGAAACCACGTGGGATCACGTCGACTGCTGTCTTTCGGTCCAGGCGGTCGCAGAGGCCCACCCAGGTTCCAGGAGAAAGGACATAGACCCCAGCACTTGGTGGGAAGAGGGCCAAGGCCTCACTCTAAGAAGAGTGTGTAAGGTGGGGTTGGTGCTGGAAAGAATGGTCCATAAGGGAGCCCCTGGGGGCTCAGTCAGTTAAGCATCTAACTCTTTTTTTTTTAATTTTTTTTTTTCAACGTTTTTTATTTTATTTTTGGGACAGAGAGAGACAGAGCATGAACTGGGGAGGGGCAGAGAGAGAGGGAGACACAGAATCAGAAACAGGCTCCAGGTTCCGAGCCATCAGCCCAGAGCCTGACGTGGGGCTCGAACTCACGGACCGCGAGATCGTGACCTGGCTGAAGTCGGACGCTTAACCGACTGCGCCACCCAGGCGCCCCTAAGCATCTAACTCTTGATCTCAGCTGAGGTCAAGATCCTATGGTTCATGGGCTCAAGCCCCGTGCATCAGGCTCTGAGCTGACAGCACGGAGCCTGCTTGGGATTCTCTCTCTCTCTCTCTCTCTCTCTCTCTCCCCCCTACTCATGCATATGCTCTTTCAGAGAAATAAATAAACTTAAAAAAAAAAAAAAAAAAAAAGGAACAGTCCATAAGAAAACCCATTTCACTGCCCCTCTGGTTTCTTCGATTATATCAGGGAGGTCTCAGATTGGCTCTAGTTTGTCTTTGAACTTGTAGAACTCTTGGGTCTCTCTTTGAATCCAAAGAGCAGGCTTTCGGCTACAGTTTAATAAAAGGGTCTCAATCTGTTTCACAGTCAATTTATTTATCATAAATCTGGTTTTTCACTCGTGGTAATGATATGACGTTTCCTTTTTAAATAAATTTATTTTAGTAGAACGTGAGTGCCTTCAAGGAAAGGAAGCATAGGCCCTCCTTTGCTGCTATAGATTTACTCTCACGTGCACATACGGACAAGGAGGTTCCTTCCTCTGTTGCCACAAAGCTTATAAACAACCTGAATGACCATCAGCTGGGGAGCTGTTCGGTCAGAGAGTCCTTAGAGAGCGTGGCTGTGACAAGGAGTGAGGCGGGCCTGTGTGCGAATGTGTCACCGAAACGCATGGGTATGTGGCAGGAGCGTGAGGCTGAGCACGTGCCGTGCTCCCCCCCCTTTGTGACTGACAGACAAGGCGGGGAGAGCGTCCCCACACTTGGAAACGCGCTGGGGGTGGATGCCCATAAACCGGGATGGTGGTTGCCTCTGGCGGGGGGTGGACAGGGGAGACTTAATGATCCACTGTCAAGAAGGTCACAGCTTTTTCAGTGGGAGCACAGGAATGTGTTATGCATAGAAAAGGACCCTCTAAATATCTTCAAATAAAATGGCAAAGAAAGGGAACAGAAGCAGTGAGTGCCCGGGAGTAGGGGGGCCGGTCCGGTCTCCCTGGAGCGAGGCCCCACCAGGAGGCAAGCCACACCTCCGGGGCCCTGGGCTGCGATGGAGACCTGTGTCCTCCCTGTGTCTGTAGGGTGCCGTCTCTTCCCAGTTGCAGACTTGGTCTCTGCCGTGTTCTGTGGTCCTGAGCACGCTGGGGGCACTGGCTAGCCTTGTGCTTCTCGGTCTGGCCGCCTAGGACGATGCCTGACCGGATTTCTAGGGCTCACACACGTCTTCCGGTCGGTTTGGAAATGTGCATGCCTGTGTACCCAGAGGGGCAGTTGGAGAGACCCCAGCTTCTTGTCATCGCTCCGTTCGTGATGATTGTCACTGCCTTCCAGATCAGGCAGAGCCGCCGGGCCAACAGCTCAGCCTGGTGCTGCTTCCCAACCCTTGTCGGACCCCAGAAGGGCCCGAGGCCCCTTGTGGAGGGACGTGGAAAGAGATTCACTTTCCTCTTTGCTACCACAGACAGCATAAAAGGACCTTGACCCCCTCACCCTTAATCCCACCTCATCCCCTCCAAAAAGGCAATCACTGTGCACCCTGCCAGACGTTTTCCTAACACTCTCTCTTTTACCACCCACATGCTGGAACCCATAGAACGTACACGGCAGGGCTTGGCGAGGTTTAATTTTACACGAATTGCGTTAACACTGTGTGTGTCAGGCTGCAGCTTGCTTTTTCCAGTCAACAGTATGTTCTTGAGACTTGACCGTGTTGAAATTGCTGGGAATCTGAGTTGTTCCTTGTTGTTGCCATGTTTTTACGCTGAATGAACGTGCACGTTTTTTGTGGTTTTTTTGTTTGTTTGGGTTTTTTTTTTTTTGTTTTTTGTTTGTTTGTTTGTTTGTTTTAGGCTCTCCCTTGTTGTAGGACATCTGGGTCACTCTAGACCCAAATCCTGCCATCACCATACTTGTTCATGCCTCTTGGCCCTCGTGTGTGTTTTTCTTGGGAACATATCAGTTGCCAGGTCATGTGGTGTGAAAGTTTCACTTTAAATAAAGAATGCTAATTTGCCCTTTCAAAATGTCTATGTTAATTTGTTCTCCTAGAGCTCGTGGGAAATCTTTGTCAGTTTTTCTGTGTCCTCGCCACTTGTCACCTCCCAGTCGATGGGTAGAAGGTGGTGACTTGTTTAAAAATTTTTCCCTGTGTTGTCGTGAGCACCTTGTTGTGTGTTTACTGGCTGCCCCCATTCTCCTGTCTCTGAATGGCCCCTGGGACTCCTTCACCATTTACTGCAAGATCATTTGCCCCTTAGAGGTATTTTGCAACTGTTTTGCCCGGCCTGTAAAGTCACTTGTTATATGGGAGTTAAGTGTTAACGTTGCTGTAATCAGTTTGCCGATCTTGTATTCATTTATTTTTTGTATGTGTTGATTCTTCTTTTTTATTTATTTATTTTTTAATGGTTATTTTTGAGAGAGAGACAAAGTGCAAGCAGGGGAGGGGCAGAGAGAGAGGGAGACACAGAATTGGAAGCAGGCTCCAGGCTCTGAGCTGTCAGCACTGAGACCAGTGCAGGGCTTGAACTCATAAACCGAGAGATCATGACCTGAGCTGAAGTCGGATGCTTAACCCACTGAGCCACCCAGGTGCCCCTCGTACTTCTTTTTTAAGAAAACCCTGCCCTGCCCCCAAGATCACATGAGGATTCCCCTATGTTGTCTTCTGGCGATTTCCTGTAAATTTTTATTTTTATGTATTTATTTATTTTATTTTATTATCATTTTATATTTTATTTTTATTTTTTTGCGAAAGAGAGCGAGTGAGTGGGGGAGGGGCAGAGAGGGAGGGAGACAGAGGATCCGAGGCAGGCTCCAGGCTCTGAGCTGTCAGCACAGAGCTTGGTGCCAGCCCCAAACTCAAGAATGGTAAGATCATGACCTGAGCCAAAGTCAGATGTTTAAGCAGCTGAGCCACCCAGGCTCCCCTGTAAAATTTTGAACTAGAACCCTAGGCTCCACCCCTTTTGAAAAAGTGGAGTTGGTAGGGGCGGGACCCAGGAGGTTCACATGGGCAGCAAGATCCGGGCAGTGCCCGTGCTGCCTGGGCCACGGGCTGTTCCTGGGGGACAGGCAGGGAGGCTCATGAGGTCACCACACCCTGAAAGTCCTCCCCATGTCCCCACATCCCTCCCAGTACCTCCGCCCTGATGGCCCCTCTGTAGTGGAGCAAAATCCAAGGTGCCTACGTGAAGGCAGCAGCCCTCGGACTAGACCGTGGGTGGGACTGGGTTCCGTTCAGCAGCCCCTCCCCTGGGCCCCCCTCCCCCCAAGACATCCAGAGATGAGCAGACAGCCCCTGTCCCCAGGGCTTTAGATGAGAATACCCATAGCCAGTGTGGGAGCAGCAGAGGGCTGTGGGGGGGGGGGGGAGTTCCCCAAGATTACACCAGGAAGCCCACAGACGAGCCCCCCACAGCATTGCCTGGTCTCCCTGAGGACCCCACTTTGTTTTCCCTTAGCTGCCCCCAAAGCTTCTGAAAAGCCAGAGGCTCCCCCACTCTGGAGGTCCTGGCTCCCCGGGGACGGTTGCCTTTTACTTTTCTTATGAAATGCCTCACGGGGAGAGGGAGGGGAGGTTGATGTCTCAATTGCATTTCTGAACGTTGTTCCGCTTTGGGGTTTTGTCCTTCCTTTTTTGTTCTTAGGGGCAGAGATAGTGGGTCCCTTTTTGGCCCCCGAAGCTCTCAAGGACCCCAGGCTTTATGAGGGTGGTGCCTGCCCCCAAACCCCACTGCTTCAGACAAAACCCCGTTGACATTGCCCATTGCCACCACAGCTGTGTCTGCCTTCCCCGGTCACGCCGCGAGGGTCACGTCCTCCGTGGATGTGAAGAGAGAAGAAATCCTAGGATTCCACCTTCCTGCTTGTTGGGGGATCAGGGGATGGGAGAAAGGGGAAAGGGAAGGAAAAAGCATCCCTCACCATTTTGTTTTCTACATAGAAAAGTAAAACCTTGTCGTTGAGGAAAACGCTTTAAGTCCCGAGTGAAGAAAATAAACTCTACATACTGCAAAGAACGTGCTGGAAACAATGGGCACGCTGGCTTCCACTTCTGAATACAGAGAGCCAGTAGGGACATTAGACATTGTGGATGAAATAATTTTTAGAAATCTTCTAAGGTGCTTGGCTGGGTTGTTGGGAAAGGGGGCAAGATCCTTGCCACAGAATATGAAGAAAGTCGAGGGTTAATCCCACCTGGTGTTGGTGTTTGCCGTGGGGCTGCTGGCCGTCCTAGGTGGGCCTACCCCTGGGAGAATGCACAGAGACATGAAGCCCTTAAAAGCCCAGAGGAAGCCATCCCCGTGAAGCCGCAATCCCCAACGGATTAGCTTTCAGAGGGTTAAACGGGGCTGTATATAGGAAGGTGGTGCTGAGAGAGGAGAGGAGTTTCCCTGTCCTTCCTAGATCTTAATGGAAAGTAAAAATGGGGGGGGGGGTAAATCCTTGGGGAATACCTGAGCCCAGGTCCGTCATCACGTGTGTCTGGGGCCAAGAGTTCTACTGTCTGCGTAACCTTCCCTCCCCTCCCCCACCCACCCACCTCCAATAACGTAAGCCAGATATGTGGTTACAGTGCTCTCGATCGAACCCACTGGGGCGCTTCAGGTATCACACAGCTGGAATGTAGTAACTCACAGCTGTAAATTTGCTAAAACTCCAGCTGTACGCTTAAAATGGGTGCATTTTACGGCATATAAATTATAACTCCGTAAAGCTGCTTCCAAGAAGAAAAAAAAAAAACCCCATCTACCATTCTTGTTATCAGAAACATCTAATGTTTCCGTTTTATTTTCTGCATTTGTGTTTTCTTTGTAGGGATGCTTCTTTAAAAAACAACAACATCAAAATCAGAATAATACAGTTCTTATCCTCTTCCGTTTCAAATCTCAGTGGCTTTTCCAGTGTCGTTGCAGTTATCTGTAAATAGGGTTTTATACTTGGGTTTTTAATATGTACTTGAAGAGTACGTCTTGAGTAATTTCTCATTTTAAAATAATTTCAAGGAGGGGCGCCTGGGTGACTCAGTCGGTTGAGCGTCCGACTCTTGGTTTCGGCTCAGGTCGTGATCTCACGATTCGTGGGTTTAAGCCCCGAGTCAGGCTCTGCACTGAGCGAGAAGACTGCTCAGGATTCTCTCTCTCCCCCTCTCTTTCTGCCCTTCCCCTCCTCCCATGTTCTGTCTCAAAAAATAGCTATTTAAAATAATTTCAAGGAATACAGTGCTACATAGTACAAAAATTTAAGTTCTGCCATCGATGCCCCCACCCCACATAGGCACTCCCCCCGCCCCCCACCCCCCGCCGACCATTCTCACTTCCCTTTCCATAGGCAACTATTGTTCACAGTTTGGTTAAGCATAATTTTTAAATGGGTAGATAATTTTGCATGTGATGGGAAAAAAAATCATACTCAAATTTTTCCCCTGTTTGGGGACATTTAGGTTGTTTCCTGTTTTGGCTATTTAAAAAAAAAAAAAATTTGGCAAAGGATTCCATTGGAGGCAATTCAAAGCACATGTTAGATTTAACGGTCCTGTCTTACTCTGGAGATGTCAAAGCCATCAAGGACAGGCACTAAGTTAGACCTCGAATTGGAGGATGATTTCCAAGTAAGAGAAGGGGCCCAGCACACGGTAAGGATTCTGTGTTAAATGCGGTTCTCCTTTAAAGCACAGAACATCTTGGGGAGCCTGGGTGGCTCCGTCTGTTGAGTGTCCGACTCTTGATTTCAGCCCTAGTCATGATTCCAGGGTCGTGGAGTCTAGCCCCCTGTTGGGGTCTGTGCTGAGCATGGAGCCTGCTTAAGATCCTGTCTTGCTCGCTCTCTGTCTCTCTGTCTCTCTGCCCCTCTGCTGCTTGTGCTCTCTCTCTCTCTCTCAAAAAAAAAAAAAAAAAAAAAAAAAAAAAAAAATATATATATATATATATATATATATATATATATATATATATATATATACATGAAGCACCAAGCATCTCAGAATAAGGGAGATTATTCCCATCATACAGATGGAAAAGTGTGGTTCAGAGGGGCCAAGTGCCTTGCCCAGAATCACACAGCATCTAGTACAAAGGTCAGCTCTCAGTTGCCAGACACCAGATTGGAAGTATGACGGTTCTAGAACCAAGCAGGGCACTCCTGTTTTCCTGCGCCTTCCCTTAATTCAGGCAAACACCGTCACAGCTTGCCACCCATCATCTGTCTGCAAGGAAGCACTGAACCGTTACCAGGATTCTCAGTTGAGTTTTCTTAGCTACAGTTTGAGCGCCTGCTGCATGCTAAACATTGTACTAATAATGCCTTACGTACCTTACTCAGCCATCACTTTGAGAGGGGTGGGCATCATCCCAGGTCGCCCCGCGAGACTCAGGGGAGGGCCTCAGTCTCAGGTGTGTGTGTGCCTCCAGATCTGGACCCTGCCCGCCAAACGCTGCCGCCCAGCGAGTCAGTCTGAGCGCCCGTCTCCGTCAGACTGGGCCGCTGGACTGCCCCTCATTTTCTTCTCCCTCTCCCTGTTCGCAGACAACAGTGACCTGATCGCGTGCACCGTGATCACCAAGGATGGCGGGATGGTCCAGCGATTCCTGGCTGTCGATATTTACCAGATGAGCTTAGTGGAACCTGATGTGTCCAGGCTTGGCTGGGGAGTGGTCAAGTTCGCAGGCCTGCTGCAGGTATGATGGCCAGGAAGCCTGGGAGCTCTTCTTGGCTGGCTGTGCGCGCGCGCGCACACACACACACACACACACACACACACACATGAATCATCTGTCTCTATGGTTAATTTCTGATGACACAAGGACTACATGAACAGATTGTTATTTGAAAAAAAAAGTGAAAATACTGTACAGATAAGGGTCAAGTGTGCTTTGACCCAAACCCTCAATTCTTAAACTTTCGCCTGCATTATCAGTATGGGCCTTCCAGAGCTGCTGCACATAAATAAACGCACATATAAATATAACCGCACGTGCTGTTTATAAACATGGTGTGCACGTACTTGAGAGTGTGTGTGTGTTTAATAGTGTCACGCTGAGCGTATTCTAAACTCCCCCCGCCCCCCAGTCGATACACGTCTTAGAGCTGACCGCGTATTATGTGCAGACTCTCTGATGTTCTTTTCACTGCTGTGTGACCGAGCTGAGGCACAGTTAGCCAGTGCCCCGTGGCTCTCGCCAGATCGTTACCTTTACAGACAATGTTGCCTCGAAGAGAACCGTCCTTACTTCCACGTGCACTTGAGCGAGGGCTTTCCTAGGCGGGCGGACTCCAAGAAGCTGGGGCGTGCCTATTTTCAGCGTTCATAGACGCTGCCAGATTCCTCTCTAAAGCGATTGCTGCCACTGACAGTTTAGGAGCGTGGCCTCGTCCTCACCCCTTTTCTAGGAGGCATGGGCTCTAAGTCGCCAAACGCAAGTTGGGACGTGGGTTTTCGTATGGTTTGTGGGTTTTCTTATTGGCAGGTGACTAATGTCAGCTCCATAACTGAATGAAAGGAAGAACCAGCAGTGTTGAAAACAGCCTTCCAGTCCCCACCCCTTGTCACACACACCCCCCACCCCCCGCCCCGTCCCCGGATATGCGGCAGAACCTTCCAGGCCCAAGACGTACCCTGCTCCGAGGCAGGCCGTTCCTTTCCTGGGCAGTGTGTGGTCGCCGGCAAGGTCTCGCCCGGGCTGACCTGCGTCCCCCCTCTGCACAGTGTGACCCACTGTCAGCATCCCACTCTCTAAGGGAGTCGCCCATATGTTCGAGGATGCTGTTGCAACCTTTTCCCCAGCCTCCTCTTTTTGAAGATCTCTCCCTTTAAAAAATGTCTTTTACAGAGGGGGATGCGAGAAACTCGGCGAAGAATCTTCCATTTAAAAAAAAAAAAAGACTACCCTGTAAGAGGTTGTCCGTTAGGTGACTTAGTACGTCTTATGTATCTAGACTTACGATCAATTTCCTTTAGAATTGAGTGTCAGGAAAGTGTTTTTCTCCCTCGAAGGATTAATATGTGTCCTCCGTCAGACGACAAAAGCCACATCAACCTTTCCTTTTGGTCGCCTTCCAGTAGCTGCTACTTACTTGTCAGGCCACTCCTGTGTGCCAGGTTCTCCACCTTAAATGTGGAACACCCCATCTAATCTGCTGCCACATTTTGAGGCAGGTACTATTTCCAAGGACCCTGTGCCCGATTTAATGCCCACAAACAGCTACCGTCGTACTTCGTGAGCCTTTTTAGCTCATGTTCCCCACCTCCTCCAGCACGCCTGACTTCCAAGTCTGTCTCGCCTCGTGCCTTTATCTTGCATCACCTCAAACTCTTGTGCGATGCAGATTCTTTATACAGAAAATCCTTTCTGAGGTTTTAGATGGGATTCATCCTTATCACGCTTGCTATGGGCGGGTTTCTTCTACACCCTTCAAATGCAGTTTCCTTCACTCCCTGCTGAGTGGCCCTCCCTGTCCCTTCTTGGATTAGCATTCTCTGTTAGGGACCAGAAATTCTCCAGAGACGTGCGTGTGGGTGTCAGGGATCCCCCCCTTCTGAAAAGAAGCCAGGAAGAAGTTGGTCAGTAGATAAGTGCGCCTATCTCAGACCATGGCCAATGGCGACAGGCATTTTGGGTTGTTGTCTCCAGTATTCTCAGAAGTGAGGAAGGACTGCCACAGTCCGGCTATTTGAGGTCCCTTGGAGAGGCCAGTGCACCCATTTATTCCCTAGCAAGCCCACGTCCTCCGGGGCAGGGTCCCAGCCAGCGCGGGCTCCCCGTGAGCACCTTTGTTGCCTACCATGTCCTGTTCTCGAAGCCTGGTCTGGTTTGGGAGGCTGCTCTTTTCAGGCAAAAGCAGAGTTGGGGGAATTTGGGGAAACTCCTTTTCTATTCTTGTCTTTTTTATTCTTTCTTTCTTTCTTTTTTAAAAACTCTATTTATTGGGGCGCCTGGGTGGCTCAGTCGGTTAAGCATCCAACTTCGGCTCAGGTCATGATCTCACCGCTTGTGAGTTCGAGCCCCGCTTTGGGCTGTCTGCTGACAGCTCAGAGCCTGGAGCCTGCTTTGGATTCTGTGTGTGTGTGTGCGTGTGTCTGTGTCTCTCTCTCCCTCCCTTCCTCCCCCAGTCGTGCTCTCTCTGTCTCTGTCTGTCTCTCTCTCTCTCAAAAATAAACATTAAAAAGAAAAACCTCTCCATTTATTTATTTAAGTAATCTCTACACCCACTGTAGGGCTTGAACTCATGACCCCAAGACCAAGAGTCGTGTGCTCTTCTGACCAAGTCAGTGCCAGGGAACCGCTTTCTTGATGAGACACGGATCCCACGGCTTCTGAGCCGCCACCCTCCTCCCGAACGTAACGAACACCCTTGCTTTTGCCACTTCCCCCACAGGACATGCAGGTGACCGGCGTGGAGGACGACAGCCGCGCCCTGAACATCACCATCCACAAGCCTGCGTCCAGCCCCCACTCCAAGCCCTTCCCCATCCTCCAGGCCACCTTCGTCTTCTCAGACCACATCCGCTGCATCATCGCCAAGCAGCGCCTGGCCAAGGGCCGCATCCAGGCGAGGCGCATGAAGATGCAGAGAATAGCCGGTGAGTGGCCGGCCCTGGTGGACGTCCCCAGGGCCCTCGGGCTCACACGCTGACCGCTAGGGGAGGACACGTGTGGCTTAGAGGAGTTACTCGTGTTGTGGTGACAGAACGGAGGATCTGCTCAGACTCTCCCCTTCCCCAGGTGTGTGATTTCTAGAGAGTTTCTAGGCCCACGTGGAGGGGAGGAGAACCCTCCCCGACCGAGCAAGAGGCCCTGAACAGACAGGTGTCGGTTTGGGACAGCTGTTCACTTCCCACACACGGGAATCTTCTAGCTTACGTGTACAGAAGGCTTGGACATTCCTCTGCTACTCTGGATCCTTAACCCTTAAGATCAGGAGGGTCTGTCCTGTGCATTTTACAGAAGAGTAAACTGAGGCTCTGTGACTTGCCCAAAGTCACACGCGCAGCTGGTTGACAGAAGCCCAGCGCGGAACTTCCTCCTGAAAGCCCATCCCTTGCCCCCTCCCTCCAGCTCTCCTGAGAGGCAGCCCTGCTTGGTGAGGGGGCCACGATGACCCAGCACTAAATTTGGAAGTCGTTGTCCGTTTCACAGGGACTGTGGTGAACGTGTGAGGAGGCCTTGCGCCACCCTGGGCAGGAAGGCCCGAGCTTTCTTAGAAATAAAGGCTCTGTACCGAGGGCGTTCCAATCACCAGGGCCGATGGCACGGCGTTCCCCCGGGGGAGCAGGCATTCTATCAACCCCCCAAATTATAAATAGCCGTTCTCCAGACACCAACGCCTTTCAGTTCGAGCACCAGTGGTCATCCTGGTGTAGCTGCTGGGAGCAGTTCCAGCCCAGTGAGGGAGGAGGAGGGGTGCTTTCTAAAGGGATTACCTAAAAATAAACCCTTGGCGGGCCGGGTTTCTGGACACTCTGGATTGCGTTACTTACCGTGCGTGCCCCGTTGATTTGCACAGGCCTGTGTCCCATGCGTCCCTTGTTTTCTTGCTTAGCTGAAACTTGGCCTATGAAATCATTACAGAAGCATTTTGTAATGTGCAAAGTGACTTAAATCATTCCGTCCTTCCTCTTAAGATTTATTTTTAGAGGGTGGTTGTTGTTGTTGTTTTTTTTTTTAATGTAAAGCAATTTCTCAGCGCTGGCACGAAGGCTAAATATTTCATCTGAAAATTGAGAATTATGCCGTAAAGTGGCTGTTAGAATGAACGCCTCGGGTATGCCTTCAATTGATGTTAAAAAGCCCCTCCAAATTGCTCTATCATGAGATTTGTTTCTGGGAGGGAAGGTAGCAACCGTGACAGATAAGCACAAACTCATAAATACACAGGTGCACGCGCGGATATGTTCTCCCTCACACGCGCCTCCCCGTGCACGTGTACATGTCTGAACTTTCAGGGCAGAATTGGCCCCGTTTGCTTTGGGGTCTAAAGTCGTACCCGCAGCGAAGCCTCGCTAAGGGTCTCTTTGCCTGTGGAAGCCAAGGGTCCAAGGTGGAGACTGGCCAGCGTCCATTTCTGAATCCCTCGCGAGGCACCGGCTGTGTCCTGAGCTCAGGCGGGACCCCGGTGTCGCGCCGGTCTCCCCAGCTCGAGGCCGCCGGCTGCCTGCTTGACGCCGTCCACGCCATGTGCCCGGCAGGGGCCGCGGCCGCTCCGGCTACGGCCCCAGCATCTACACCCCCGGCCCATGTGACGAGCATGAACCACGGTGTTGTTTGAACATAGCCCTCCTGGACCTCCCGATCCAGCCGACGACCGACGTCCTGGGGTTTAGACTCGGCTCCTCTTCCTCCCAGCACCTGCCTTTCCGCTTCTACGACCAGTGCCGCCGGGGCAGCAGCGACCCCACCGTGCAGCGCTCCGTGTTCGCGTCCGTGGACAAGGTGCCAGGTAAGCCGCCCCGACCCTGCGCCGCCTCGCGCCCCCGCCCCAGGGTTCTGGGACCTTGTCTGTTGAGTCCGTGTGAGCAAGCTTCCCTTGACGTGTCGGAATCCGGGCGGCTGGAAGTACCCGTTTCTTAGAATTCGTCAAAGGATAGCTCAAGATGCAACACAAGCCCTAGAAATAAATCTTGGCTTTCTGTGTGGTGTTCTGCCGCCTGGGTTTGGTTTTCCAGAGATTTTCTGGGGATGTGGAAGAACTTCTCAGAATTAAGACTAAGAGCTTTCTTGGGAGTTTCTTGGAAATGCTCAGATTGTTAGTAATGAGGCCGTGGGGGAGTCCTCTCCTTCTCCAGGCGGGATGACGAGTGAGGCCGTGTGCATGGTTCCTGTTCCAACCCCTGAAGAAAGGAGAGCACAGAGAGGGCTGTGCCAGGGCCTTCCCTGTGGGGGCTGGGAGCACCCCTCCCACTTCCTCCAGAGCTCATCTCCCCAGAAAAGAGAAACATGAAAAGAAAGTTCGAGTGCCGCTTGCTCCTCCCAAGGGCCGGCAGCCTCTCCCCTTCCTGTTCCAGTGTGTCTAAGATAAGTCCACGTGCACCCAGTCCTTCGAAAGAGAGCCTCGCTCTTGATTGCAGAACTTCCCGAAGTTGGCCAGGCGGCCCCCTGCAAGCGTGTTAGGGTTTCAAACTCGCACTGAAATATGGCAGAATGTTTTCAAAAGCGGCTATTGATGGAAGATCAGTTGTTGATTTAAAACGCGGCGATCAGGACCTGTCCCAAGTCAGGGCCCTTGTTTTCCTTCCGCTCCATGATTTATTCTATATTCGTTCTCTGATTGCATTAATTCATTTTAGAAATATGTACATTGTAAGTATGTGGTATTTTAAGATATAAACAGGACGTGATAAAATGAGAAATAAGTCAGCTTTGCCCCCAGAAGTAATCACTGTGAACAGTTTCTTGCCTGTCCTTCCCAAAATGTTCGTTTGTATGCCATACATGCTTTTCTTGTCTCTTTCTACACGCGGAGTCATACCATCTATGTGATTCTGCCCCTTGCCTTTTTTCACGGATACTTTGGTGTTCCACGTCAACGCACATCACTTCATGCTAAGTAATGATGAACTCTTACGTGGTATTTTAGCACATGGCTGGACCAGAAACATCTCTCATAACGTTTTGTATTGGCAGACGTTTGGGTCACTTCCATCGTTTTGCTCCTCCAGTGTCATTGGACATCTTTGGGGGGTCTCGGTAGAAGTGTGCAAATCTCGACTGTCTGTGGGACACATTCTTAGCCGGGTCCAAGGGGAGGCTTTTTGTCTTGACACAGGTAGTCCCAGCACGTGCTCTGGGACAGTGCACCGGCTCACGCTGCCACCCACTGCCTGGACCGTTTTCTTCCTTAAGACCCGTCTTAGTCTCTAAGACTGATGGTGACACTGCTTTTGTTTTCAGCTACGAAATGCGATGCGATGCTGCTGCCTTTTCCAGGGTCTGGAGGGTTCTTTGTCAAAGCTTGTTCAGGCTGTGTCATGTTCTGTAGAGATGGTTGCTAAGTAAACATAAATGATGGCCATGAGTCTAGGTTAAATGTAGATTGCCTTGGTAGGAAATCATTTCTTTCTTTCTTTCTTTCTTTCTTTCTTTCTTTCTTTCTTTCTTTCTTTCTTTCTTTCTTTCTTTTTCTTTCTTTCTTTCCACAGAGTTGTAATTTATTATACCATTTCTATAAGCACCGCCTTGTGACTTTTTAAATTGAGATCTAATTGACATATAACATCATACGAAGAAATAATTTCTTTAGCATCATTCGGGTTTTGTCTTGGGAACGAACAGGTTAAAAAGAAAAACCTGGGCCTTACTTCCGTTCAGTCCTTTTTGGACAAGGCAAGTGTAAATAAATAAATAGAGCCAAGTGTCACATTCTTCAGCATCTGCATAATCATCTCTCTTGTTTGCAGAGCGCTTTACAATGACTTATTACCAAGTGCTCCTACCCCGCCTGGGCTCCCAGGGAGAAGTGAGGTCATCCAATGCTGGGGGTATGGGCCTGTCTCCTGTGGCCTGGGCCTGTCCAGGGAGGGGGGGGTGGCGCCCACCGCCCTGCTACTGGCCCCAGGGTCTGGTATTTAAGGTAGAGCCAGTTGGGACTGTGGAGGGTCAAAGGTAGCTGCTGAAGCTGGCCCTCCGCCCCTTCCCTGTATCTGTCCCCTGACAGCCTCTGGAGGTGCCACTCGGGTGTGGTGTGGGGAGTGGGGACACTCTCACAGATGTGGCCCTGGGGGCAACTGCTTTGGGCCCTTGGGTAGAGAGGCCTCGCGGCCTTCCCTGCCCTCGCGGCCTGACCGGCAAGTGAGATCCCCAAGCCTCAGCGTGACTCAGAGAGAGGGAGGGGAGCTTTCCCCACCCTTCCCCTCCTCACCACTGGCTGTCTCAGCCTGCCCCACAGCCGCGCAGCATCTGGAATCATCCTTGGTCCTCCTCTTCACCGTCCCACCCCTGCTGGCCTGCTCTGCTTCCAGAAGACACCTCCCTGTGCCAGCCAGCTGCCCTCTCCCTAGATCGAGGAGCAGTATCCTCAGCTTCTCAGGCTTCCACCCTCACCACTCCCCTTCGGCCAGAGGGATCTTTCTAGAACATAAGTCACATCACATCATGCCCCTCCCTGCAACCCTCCGGTAGCTTCCGGTTGTACTTGGAACAAAACCCAGATCTCTCACTCTGGTCCTGCGTGGTGGTTGTGAAACGGGCCCCAGCTGGCCTCTCAGACGCAGCCACCCAGCTTCCTTCATCCCATCACCCCCCCCACCCCCCCACCCCCAGCCACACCGGCCCCTGCTGCTCCTTGAAGTCAGCACTTCACGGAGTTTGGGCCTCGGGTCCCCTTTATACCCTTAAAAAAAATACCGAGGATCCCGAAGAGCTATAGTTTATATAGACCTTGGGTGGTTCGGTCTGTGGCACTTGGACTAAGCAAGGGACACAAGGGAACCGAGACCCCGGAAGATCGGAAGCGTTCTCCCGCTTAATTTCTGTCACCAAAGTGAACGAGATGTTTCCCCCGGGCAGGGCACACGCACCCACGCGATAGACTTGGAGCCATTGCGCATCAGCCGGGGTTCGTCGCCCTCACCTTGAAAGTTTTCAGAAGCCAAGGGGTGGGGCCGGAGGGGGGCTTCCGAAGCATGGCTTGGGTTGGCCTCTGATGCCGTGGCGCCACGGCCGCCTCTGGGCTCACGAGTGCAACGCTGTCTCCCCACCCCCCACCTTTTGGAAATGGTCTTGCTCTGTGTCCCTTGCCGTGGGCCACATGGTTGCAAAACCTGGGTGGGATGCCCACTCCTGCCCAGAGGGGATCCTTCACAATGGGGAAAACAGTTCCGGGTGACTGCCAGAGGGGCTGACTCTGTCTTGCCCCCCTTCCCATTTTATCTGCCGGCCAGGTGATGGTCACACAGTGTGTGTCTCCCCCTTACCAGCTGTAAATGATTATATTTAATGAAAATACACCCTCCATTTCCTTGGAAGAGATAGTAAAGTAGAATATAAATCAGGGCTCTTAGGTGACTAGCCACTTTGGTATATTTCTCTTTTTTCCACTGGGCTCGGAGAGAAATCACAAATCCTATTTATTGGCCGGTTTTATGTTCCTGGCCCTCGCCCCTGCGGCAGGTTCAGCTCAGCTCAGCTCAGCTCTGCGAGGGCAGAGGCATGGGTGCCCGCCTGGCCGGGGCAGGGGGCGGTCATCAGCAAACAGTGTGTCCCGGTGGGCAGGCGTGACCAGATCTAGAGTCTGCCTTCGAGGGGCGGCCCTCCACCGTTAGTGCCCTCGAGGCCTTGTCCCACCAGCCCTCAGAGACCGCCGATTGCCAGAATCTGCCAAGAGAGGCAGGGTGTCCAAAACTAGACCACAAGGGCATCTTTCCACACACGGCACGGCTGGTTCCTTCTCAGCGCTCAGGACTCTGGTCAGATACCTGCTCAGGGGCCTCCCCCGCCCCCAGGCACAGCTGGTTTTCTTTAATTGAGGTGAAATTCACATAACATAAAAGAAAGCGTGCGATTCAGTGGCACTTAGTACGTTCATGGTCTTGTGCCACCACCACCTGTGCTAGTTCCAAAATACCTTGATTCCCCCCGCAAATAAACGCCCGTTCCCCTGGGCCCTCCCTCCCCATTCGCCCTTCCCCAGCCCCTGGCCACCACCGCTCTGCTTCCTGGCTCTATGGACTGCTCTTTTCTGGATGTTCGTATACATCGTACGGTGTGTAGCCCTTTGTGTCTGGTCTCTTTCCCTGAGCATCACATTTGCGTGGAGGTTCCTCCACGTGGTAGCGTGTGTCCGAGCGTCCCCCGTGTGGACAGACTGCTTTTCATTCGTCCATTCTCGCACCGTTGACGGCCACGTGGCTGGGTTCCACCTTCTGGCAAGTGTGTTCGGTGCTGCTGCGAGCGTGCACGTGGAAGTTTTTAGTTGAACACCTGTCTGCCGTCCGTCGGAGTAGAATGCCTTTCCCACGGCCTCCCGAGCCCTTGCCATCCGCTGGAGTTCACCCATTTGTCTTCCCGGCTGTGTCGCTTGCCCCGCGCTCGCTTGGAAGGCTCCGGGGCACTGTTCGTCTTGCCCTCCACCGCCGATGCTTAGTGAGCAGGTGCCCAGTGACTGTCGAATGCGGGCGGGGACGTGGATTGGTGGATGGAGGCTGGGCTGGATGAGCTGTTCAGTGTCCTGTCTTCCCATCAGACCGTGAACTGTGGCAGGGGCGTTGCTGTCTTGCTCCCGGCCGTGGCACCTGCAATCACTTGGTGGTGGTGGCCCAGGATGCCAGCCACAGAGTCAGACTTCATCCCACCAGGGACGTCCCACTTTCCTCTCTGGTCCCTACTTCTTGTCCCTGCTGGGTCCAGGCCGCCATTTGTCTCTGGGCACACATTTAAATCCCTGAGCACAGGGGGAGTGCAGCGCTTTCCACGAGTGTTATCTTTATGAAAGGCAAACAAACCGGCCCTATCGGTCATTGACCCAGAACATTTAATAGTTCCGTGGAAAGGCAGCTTAGTTCCAGAGCCAGCCTCTGGCAGCTGAGTAACTGAGTGAGAACGCAGAGATCGCAGTGTGCTCAGAGCCAGCCGCGCTGACCACGAAGCCTCCAACTGACAGCCAAAAAAAAAAAAAAAAAAAAAAATCAATGTTTAATTCATAGACCTCAGTCCTGCCTCCTCTCCTGGGATAACGTACTAGGTGCTAATGTCATCTCATGACAGTGTTTCCCAGAAACGAATTTTTTAGGCCTGTTATTTTTCTTGTTTCCGATTAGAAAACTGGAGCCACTTCTCTCCTCCCGGCTCCCCAAGGCAAAAGAAACGCCCTTTCTGGAGTCACACAGGAAGGAGAGCCTCCCGGCACCTTCCTCCAATCTTCTCAACCCCCTGTTAACCCCTCCCGAGCCTTCGGATCCCTGGCCAGAGACTCTAGCCACTGGGTCAGTGACTTACAGAAACTTCATTCTGACCTTCACACCGTGTGTGTGTGTGTGTGTGTGTGTGTGTGTGTGTGTGTGTGTGTGTGTTAAGTTAGCGTGAGTGGGGGAGGGGCAGAAGGAGAGGGAGACAGAATCCCAAGCAGGCTCCACGCTGCCAGTTGTAGAGCTCGACGGGGGGCTCAAGCCCACAAACGGGATATCATGACCTGAGCCGATGTCAAGAGTTGGACACTTAACCAACTGAGCCACCCAGGCGCCCTGGTCTGGGTGTTTTGAACAGAAAACATCATCTCTTTCTGGGAGCATGGCATAGAGTTTGACCGGAAGAATTAACTCTGCCAGGCACAGTTAATTCCGTGTTAATTCTGTATGCGTTAATTCCGTGCTCTGGATAATGCTGGGAGCTGGTGTGGCTCGCCCTGTTCTACATACGGGAAACCAAGTCTTGGACCAAGGCTGCGGAGCTCACACAGGGCAGGCTGAGAGCCGTACCTGCACTGTCTGCTTCTAAATCCCACTTGTCTCCAGGTGCCCATCGGTGATGGCCGCCACTTATCTCTGATTGCCAGAGGTCAGCAAGACAGATCCCCATTAGAGAGGGAGGGGCCTGCCGGGCGGCCCTGGCATAGATAGATCATTCCCCATTCCCATCTTACGCGCACCACTCACACACTCCAAGCCCCGCGTCGCATCAGGGATAAACCTGCAAAGCAGCCGTCTGGAAAGACGCTGCCCCCCCCCCCACCCCCCGCAACCACCACTTCCAAACTGGGTAGAGCTTGGGGCCACGTAAAGACCCCATCATGGCATAGATTTATTTGTTCCCAGTCTATCAAGAGCAAAAAGCAGAATTGAAACTTAAAAATGTTGCCTGTGTAAAATCAGGATCTGAGCTCTCTTCAGAGCCCTCTGGCAGAGGTCTCTAAGAGAGCAGCCCTTGCGTGGTTGGGTCGGAAGTGTGGGGATCAGGTCCCACTCAAAACTCATCCCTGAGCTGAGTCCTAGGGTCTGCTTTCCACGCCTCTTGTTGGAGCCCCCGGGGAGGGCGCGAAGAGGGAGTGTGAGCTCGTTGTGCAGCTGGGAGCACACAGCCCCGAAGGAGTCACGTTCCTGAGTCAGGGCCCACGAGGCTCCCTCACCTGGAACGTGCCCCCAGATCTGGACGCTTTCCCAGTGCACACACTAGCACTCGGTGTCTGAGGAGCCCTCTTGCGAAACGCCGCGCAGCGGGCGGACCCAGCCTCGGGCCCCAGATGAGCCTCTCTGGGGGTGGAGGCAGGAGGAGGAAAGAGTTCCAAAGAATTGAGTGTTGCTTCACTTTTCGGGGTCATTGGCCACCTCCGACTATCAAAGCGACCGTGTGCCCAGGAGCCTCGTGCACCCAAGGGAACGCCGCTCCGTTTGCTCGTGGAGAAGAGAGCGGAGAGCCTGGGCGGCGGAATGCTGTGGGAGGAGCCCAAGCCCCGGCTTCACTCAGCCCTTGGGCTTCCGTAGGTCCCGGTGGGCCCCCGAGGGGCAGCCTCGCTGGCAGCAGGGAATGGGCGGGCGTGTGTCAGAGCCGGTGGCACAGCCGAGTGCCTGTGTATGCGCGTCGGCCCACGCCTGTGCCTGCCCTGGAGGACGTGGCTCCTGCCGGTTCCTCGTCCTGTCAGACTTCCTAGGACGAGCCGAGCGTTTATTGTAGGGCAGCTGGAAAAAGTGGAAGAGGACCGAGAAGAGACAAGACGCACTAAACTTCTCTACCCTGAGGTGTCCGTGAAGCACACCCGGTGTCCCTGCCCGTCGTTCTTTCCGTTTGTCCGGCATGGGTTTCTGGTCTCAGCAGCAGTGTTTGCCCGGGTAGGAGTCAGCAGAGGGAGGTGGCTTAGCCCATCCCTGGAGCAGACAGTCTGGGTTCAAGTCCTCCCTCCACCTTCTACCCGTTACGTGGTCTTGGGCCAGCACCTGTTTATTCGTGTAAGAAAAATGAGTGTACTTAACACTACTGAACTATGCACTAAAAAATAGTTAAGAGGGTCAACTTTATGGTATGTGTGTGTTACCGCAATTAAAAAGGGGAAAAGAAGCCGGGATGAAAATGTGACCCACCTCATCGGGCTGTCGTGAGCATGAAAGGAGTTAATTCACCTAAGTGCCCAGAACGATGCCTCACGCGTGTGCGGTGTGCAGTGAAGGTTAGGCTCTCGGTATTTTTTATTGTCATTGTTATTAGTCACGGTTGACCCTTGGGACCCCAAATAATAGGTTCCCTCTCTACGCATTCAATCAGTTTGCACGAAGTTAATCACCCAGCAGCTCCCTGTGCTGCACGTCCCAAAGACACAGCACAGTTGTACGGATTTGCTCATTTAGAAAGGCTTGTCATCAGGTGCTGATAAAACGCGGGGGCAGAATTTGCCTCCTGCAGAAGGGCCAGGAGGATTCCGGTGCTGTGATGTGCCAGGGCCCCACAGCTCCTGGAGGCAGAGCCAGGGCCAGAGAAGAGTGGAGATCCGTCCCCAGCGCCCCAGCCCAGCGCATGCCCGCTCCCCCATGGTCCTGACTGCCATCACTTAGTTCTCGCTGACCCACACACCGGGCCTGGGAGGCTGGCACCGTGGGTCACTCTGCGGACCAGGAAACCTGAGCACGGGAAGGAGAGTGCGTGGCCCACTCCGTGAGCCCATGCCTTCAGTCCTGAAGATTATTCAGGGGCAGAACACCTGGGAACCAGCTGTGCTTTGGGAACCCAGGAGCATGGAAACCAGTAGAAAACATGACTGTATTCTGTGGATGCAGGTGTCTGCGTCCGAAGGAAAAATCCATAAAATTATGTGAAGAAACTTGATGAGCCTCTTTCCTCTCTGGATGTTTGTTTTTTTGCTGCTGAGTCATTTGTTTTACCAACTGCAAGTTCTCGTTAACAGACATGTGACAGCAAATGACGAGGATCAAAGGCTCGTTTGTGGGGTAAAACTCAGAAACAGGGAAGACCCCGGCCCTTAATTTTAGCTGGGAATTGGAAAAAGACCAACTCCCAGCTAAAGACCAATTGGTCTGATGTTTGCCCCAAAATGTCTCTGACTAGCCTAGGGAACCCTAGGGTCCCCCCTGGAACTGGGTTTGGGAACCGCTTTACCACTTCCCAAGACCCAGTCATGGTGCCTGCCTTGGGACCCAAGAGCATGAGGTGCCAACCAAGCGGCATCACTGAGTGTGCAGACGGCTAAAACGAGAGTTGTCACTTCACGGGGACCCTCCTAAGGGTGAGAGGAACCAGAGCAGAAGGCTGGCATGGGACACCAGAGTAGTGCTGAGTGTTCACAGAGAGGAGGGAGTCACTGGGTCCTCCACACGTCCCTTTCCTCTCTGCCCGTTCCTTCGTGGCCTCTTCAGAGCATGGCAGCCCCTAGGGCCCAGGTAGGGGAGCACCAGGGAGAGAAGGGAAACGGCGACAGATGAAGGAAGAGCTGGCATTTTTTTTGAAAAAAATTGTTTGGTGTTTATTTACTTTGGAGAGAGAGAGAGAGAGAGAGAGACAGAACATGAGTGAGGGAGAGGCAGGGAAAGAGGGAGACACACAATCTGAAGCAGGCTCCAGGCTCTGAGCTGTCACCAGAGAGCCCGACGCAGGGCTTGAACTCACGAGCCGCGAGATCATGACCTCAGCCAAAGCTGGACGCTCAACTGACTGAGCCACCCAGGTGCCCCTTTTTTTTAATTAAAAAAAAATTTTTTTAAGTTTATTTATTTTGAGAGAGAGAGAGAGAGAGAGAGAGCACTCGCGAATGAGGGGCAGCGACAGGGAGACAGGCTAGAAAGCCCAGTGGGGTCAGAGCGCCTGAGGACTTCTGCCTGCTGAGGAGTTGAAATTTTACCCTGGAAGCAGTAGGAAGCCCTTGAAGGTGCCAAGGCCAAGGAGCGAGGAGGCAGGGGGCTTGGCTTTTGCTTTACTGGAGTCAGGAAAGGCAGAGGAGAAGGGGGTGGGCAGGAGAGAGACCCGAGATGCTCTCAGCCCTTCCGATGGCACACACCCCCCCCCCCCAGCCTAACTATGCCGTAGGTGGTGCTCTGCCCTTGAGAAGGATGAGCAAGTCTTTCTGCAGAGCTTCTCCCTCCCTCGGCTTGGTGCACGTCCTTCCATATCCCTTTCTGCGTGTTTCCGTGCTATGCTTGTGCTGGCCTACTGCGTTGCCCTTTTATTTCTTGACATCAACGAACGCCGTTTTCACTCAACACTGTGTCTTAGATTTTTCTTCCCTGTTAGTTCGTGAGAGTGCCCGCTTTCGTTTTTATTCCTGCAGAGCAATCCATCATGTGGGCACACCAGTTTATTTAGCCAGTCCCCCATTGATGGATGTTTAGGTTGTGGCCAGTTTTTTGCCCTTGACAAATGAGCGCCTCTGCACGCCCTTGCACAAGGGTTTCCCTGGAGTAAGTAACCGTGAAGTGAGTCCAGAAATATCTAGGGCTGTGGCCCTAACTGGACTTGGGTGACCAATGAAGTATGTGGGTGGAGGGAGGGGGAGGCCCAGGGCTAGCTTAAGGCAAAATATCAAGGACTCTCACTTTATGTCTGAACCCTCTCCTCTCATTTAGCCCGCGAGGGCATTTTGGTGATCCCAACTTCTGCCCGAACAAAATCCTCATTGCTTGTGGGTAGTGTTCTATCCAGGAGGCCTTCAGGAGCTGTGATGATTGGAACGGTTCCCAGGAGCGAGCGGGAGGCCTCCAAGGGCTCGCTGACCCACCTCTTGGCTTGTCATCCCAGACAGGACATGATGGTATGATGGGACCCCCAGTAGGTTCTCCTCTGACCTCCTGGCTTCTCCACTGAGGTTAGGACTTTGTTCGATTCTTTCCTCTCTGTAGCCAGCATCCCATGACTCAATACAGCTTCCTTTATTTGTGGCTGGCCAGCCATGGCATTTTGTATGAATGTGCTTTTCTCCAGAAACACATACAGAGTATTATTTGTTCAACATCTCAAATTCCCAGAGGGCCAAAAGTCAATATTATCCCAGTGTGGCAGGAACAGCTGTCTTGTGACATCTCTTCACACTTAAACAGCCCGTTCCTTAAGCCCCGGAGCGACCTCCAAAAGATACCCCAAAGCCCATCGAAGCAGGGCCGATGAATTATTTTAGTTTGTCTCCATCGCTTCCTGCCATGAACTCAGGTCCTTGAATTCACATGATTCGGGCAGTAGGCGCTTCAGCTGTGTGAAATACTAAGTTTGGGCTATGATTTGCAGTGACTCCTCTGAAAATATTTGCAAGTTTGGTAAAAATTCAGGTGCATGCCACGTGCGGTATACGTGTAGCTTCACAGACTTTTTTAAGGCCCCAGGATGAGAGTCCCATTTATTGAATGTCTGCCGTGTGCTTGCTAGGTACTAGACTAGTTGCTTTACGTAAGATAAAGAGAGAAATGTGTAAAAACCATCATGTCACTAATCCCACTTCTGCGGCCGGGGCGAGCAAGACTGCAACGCAGAAGCCCCTTCTCCAGGGTCCCAGAGAGACTGAGCCTGGTTTCAGACTCCTGTTCTTTGTAATGTTTCTACCTGCTTCCTGAGAAAAAGGTTATCTCTCGTTGGGTGTTCTTTCCTTTCTTGCTAAGTTGACTTGAAGGTTCTTTGTTGCTTCTGAGATAAAGCTGCCCTTTGTTGTGGCTTTCTGAGTATGCTGACTTCACGGGCTGACAGTTGAACCTGAGGTACTGGGTACCACATGCACTCCAGCCTCTTGGATGGAACAGGTCCTCCTAAATCGTTGGGTCAGTCCAGTGGCAGGAAGAGTGGGTGTTGATGGAAAGAGCCTCCCCAAACACTCCTCCCACCCTTACCCTTCGTATCCTGGAGAATGTTCTGAAATAGTTGACATTTATAAAATCTTGGACGTTCTGGAAAAATGCTTAAAAGAAAAGAAAGCAACAGATTTCCAGCCCGGTGCCCAAGGAAAATGTCCCACAGCTCAGAGCAGCGTTCTGTTCTCCTGAAACAGTGCCCGGGGCCTAGTGGAGGCATGGCCTGCTCGCTACGCCCTCTCTGACCTCTCCACGCCACCCTAGCAGAGAGCAGATGCCGAAGGCCCCCCGTAGCGACTTCTGTCCCCACTGCGTCGGCAGAGGGGCCCCTCGTGCCTGCTGGGACACCCACAGCTTCAAGCAGCTTAAAAGCTACCACCGTTTGGACATCTGCTATATGCCAGAAGGGTAGATGCCACCGTGCTGTTTAAACCATGCTCCAGCCCTCCCAGGGCGTTCTTGCCGTGAGGAGGTTTGGGGCACATGCCCTGGAGTTAGCCTACCCAGCTTTTTTGGCACCGACCCATTGCTGTCAGGAAGTTCTGGAAGGCTCCCTGAGCCTCAGTTTCTTCTATAAAATGGGGCTCCTGATAGAACCTGCCTCCCAAGGGCGGGAGCTTGGCCCACGGCACCTGTGAGGTGCCTCACGATGCCCCAGCAAGTAACCGTCACTGACATCGAAGAGGAGAGGCCGGGGCCCTGAGGGCTAGAGCAGCCTGGCCGCGTTGTGCCCTCGGGGGGTGGGGTGGGCGCGGTGCAGGCCAGCACTTTGGGCCTCCTGGCCGGGGCTCTCGCCCCTTGCAGGGCAGCTGGCCCAGCCCCTACAGGTCACTCACAGCTGTTCTGCCTGGTGCTCTGGGGCTCTGCCAGTCGAGGGGGCTTCCGGGTGCCCACCCTGCTAGAGCCGCCGAAGCCAGGGCCACCCGAGCCACCGCGCATCTCCCAGCCAGTGCGCACCGAGCACCCCTTGCAGCTCCATTCCCGTCCTCGTGCAGCCGGCAGCCTATGGGGGGGGAGGCAGACATACAAATGGGGCGTCCCTGTTCCACAGGTCACTGGGAGGGGGCGTTCGCTCACAGGCAAGCCACCTAGAGGCCCAGTGCCATCTGCTCGTGAGGATGGCGCTGTCCCCGCGGGGTGTGTAGCTAGCACCGTAGGGTCGGGAAGGCCTTTCCCACCGGCACTGCCAGTAACGCCCTGAGGACAGGGGAAGGGGGAAGCCGAGTCCCGAGAGGCAAGGTGACCGTCCGGGTCGTACCTCCGAGAAGCCGCAGTGTGCTTTGCCATCGTCAGGTGGAAAGGTCTGCGTGGCTTGGGCACCACGGAAGAGTGTTTCCTGTGGCTCACCGCGTCACCAGCATCTGGCCAGGTGTCTCCACGATGGGGATCACAACCGCCTGGGGAGGAGGAAGGCCCTGTTACTATCCCTGCTTAACGTGTGAGGGATCTGAGGCCCAGAGAAGTTAAGTCACTTGCCCCAGGTCACACAGTGGTCCGGGGTACTGCCGAAACCCACTCCTTGGCCACCTCACCCCGCGGCCTACTCAGTCCCCTATCCTGGGATCCTCCTCGGGGCCCGGGGACCTGAAGAAATCCTTAGGCTTGCCTTGGCACAGCCACGTTTGAAAGCCGGGAGGCCACGTTCTCAACTTCAGCCCTTCACACGTGGTCCCTGAGCGGTCTTCGCTCCTGGGCCGAGAAGGGTTTTCTGAGCACGCCTGTCGAGGCGCGCTGATAAATCAGGCCCGAGATGCCTCCGCTTGGCTGGCAGCATTAAGTGGTTGTCTAGGCTTCCCCGGGCCAGTTGACATCTGCCCAGTAGGTGTGAGACATTAACAGCTTATCCTACTGCTTTTCGCAGCCTGGGCTGGCTCTCCGCCAGAACGCTTCAAAGTAACAATAATAAGGCGCCGACCTACAGTGGGAAACGCTTGTGCACCAGCTGAACACAGGGGCCCCTGCAACGGAGATTTAAGGTCTGCTAGTCAGGGAAGAGTTTGGCAACCTTCCGGAAGGTTCTAGGGCTGGCCCCGCGTGTAGTTAAGCTCTCCAGTGATGTGAGTTCGGGGAGTTCTGCAGCTCGTTGCCATCATGGCCCCCCAAAGATGGGCTTCTGTGGAAGGCCTTGAAGTTCACCTTTTCATGTATTCTGTTGTTCAGCCTGCGTGCACCGAGCGTCTGCTGTGTGGCAGGTGCTGGGCTTGGGTTTGAGGTAACAGCCAGGAGCCTACCAGACACCCCTGGCCCCGCCACACGGAGCTCGCAGTCTGGTAGAAAGAACAGGCCTTATTCATCCGTTTGTACCAGTAAGTGATTAGCCACTGCTAGGGAACCTGCGGGGATCAGGGAGGCTTCCCTGGGTACGTGGTGGGGGCTGAGGGCGGGAGGATTCCTTGGAGCAAACTGGATGGGCGGGGACGAGGTGTTCCAGGCAAGGGGACAGCGTGTGCAGGGGAGCTGAGCACGGAGTGAGGGCGCTCCCCGGCTCCCATCACTGTGACAGGGGCCAGGCTCCCCATTGCTGCTGCCATCGATGGGCCACCTTTTGTGCTTCGAACTCTGTACCAGGCCTGCTCCGTGGGTTCGTTATCTCGCCTTGTGAGCCTAGGGAGCGGCAGGCTTACGCTCACTTTGCAGCCAAAGTTTCCTCAGTCTGGGGGGGTTACCTGGACTTGCACAGCAGGTCAGCGTCCCCAGCGCCCGCCTACCTCCGCCTGACCCCAGCCCGTGCCCTTGCCGGGCTCCCTCTTCTCCGCGTCCTTGTTGTTACTCTTCCTCCCTGTCCTGTGTTATCGCTCATGTGGCCTAGAGGCCTGCCGGAAGGATCAGGATTCCGTGGCCAACAGGCCCATTGGGTGAGAATTCTAAGTTCCCGACCTCTAATTCGCAAACAGCTGGAAGCCCAAAACCATACTTTGCAAGTGCGTCCTGTCCCTGGCGCTCAGCACTTTTTCAGCAAACCCCTCAGCTTGGCTCCGGACCCCGCTCCATCCAGCTTAGAGGAAGCGCCCCCCTGAGCCTTGGTCAGGACTGCATCACACACAAGGCACAGCAGTGCCTTCCCCAAGGAGCGGAGAGGCCCAGCGCACCGGGCGGCGTCGGGGGCGTCCCTCCAGCCTCAGGTTGGAGAGTGGCCTCGTTCTGCTGTGGCCAGAGGCAGCGGGGCCTGCTCAGCTCGGCCTGGCCTTTGGGGCAGCTCCTTGCTCTGCGGGCAGGTGGGCCTGTCCAGCTGGGAGGTCAGGAAGTCAGCCGCCTAGGACACCCTCACTCAGCTGGAGAGGCCCACGGGACCCGCCCTCGTGGTTTCCCAGGGGCAGCAGCACAGCCTTTTAGCAGCATGGAGTCCCGCCCTGGCTACGCGTTTCTAGAATCGCCTTGAGAGCATTTGAAAAGCCCCCGTGTCCATGCCAGGTGCAGCCCAGTTAAAGTGAGGAGAGGGTCACTGGTGTTTTGTGAGGCTCCCTGACTTGTTCTAAAAGCCCTCCGGTCTTGAGAACGCTATGAGAGATGAAGGCATCTCACTGAATTTCTCTCAGGTGGCTTTACAGGAGAGTCGGGGCGACCCCTGGGGTGAAATGCCGTGGCCTGGTGGTCGTTTCTTTAATCCGCCCATCCTCACCGCACTCTTACCGCTGGCTTGTGCGGCATGGGGCCCACCGTGACCGAGGTCCCTTCTGCGTAGATCTGGTGCACCTGTTACCAGCTCCGTCACCTGTAGCACAGAGGTGGATTGACGGCCTGGAGAGCAGGGCTTGCGTTCAGACCGCCTCTCTCCCATCAGAGCAGCGAGTGAGGGCTGCCCGGGCCTTCAGAGTTTGGGAGCAGATACATCTGGTGCCCTGGGCCCGGTTTCAGGAGACTCCGGTGTTCATCACACTTCCAGGACACCTATCGTGCTCTCGCTACACAGTCTGAGCCTCACTGCAATGGTGTGGGAGCCCCACAGGGGCACCGGCCCAACCAGAATTGGAGGGCAAGGAAGGTTCTGGAAGGAGGTCTTGACAGATGGGCCAGGTTAAACACGGGGCATCCTGGGCAGATGGCAGGCTCTGGGCTGTGAAAACCGTGGTACGTGTGTGGGTCCCGCAAGCAGCCTGAGATGTGTGGGGCAGGAGATGAGGCCACCTGGGAATGACCTCCTGCGCAGGGTTGACCATCTTGGACTTCATCAAAAAGGCCACGGGGGCCACTCATGGGCTCCAAGTCGGGGAAGGAGGGTGCGGGTGTTTACAGCTGCCCTCCGAACTGACCAGGGCTCCCACAGCCCCGGGAGCGGGAAGACCGTCATTCCCAGGGATCGGCCCCAGGCTGGGCTGCCCATGGGATCTGATGACCTATACTTAGCTGGAAAGAAGCAGCCGCTGGAAACAAGTTCTCACACAGAGCACTCATGCACTCCAGGGCCAAAGCTCACCCGGCCTGTTAGTGCACCTCACCTCGGAAATGTGGTCAGAATCCAGTCCCTCCCACCCCTGTACCCATCTCCTAGGTTGGGGTTGGCTCACTTTTCTTAAAGGGCCGGGCAGTCATATTTTAGGCTTTGCCGGCCACGCGGTCTTTGTCACAGCCTGACTGCCTTTGCAGCCAAAGCACCTTGTATAATATGTAAATGAGCAGGTGTGGCCACTTCCAGTGAAACTTCACTTAGAAAAACAGGCCCATTGCCGGATTTGGGATTTGGCCTGCAGGATGTTGTTTGCTGACTCCTGACCTTGGCCTTCACAATCTCTGCCTCTTCAGTATGTTCCCAGCACCATAGCTAGAAGGATCCTTTTCAGGTATAAGTCACATCATGTGTGTCTTCTGCCTAAATCCATCACTGGCTCCCATTTCACTCGAAAGACCAACTCCTTACAGTGGCCCCCGGGGTCCCACACAATCTAGACCCTCTAGACCTCACCCCTCTCCACTGTCCCCCTGACGAACTCCAGGGTGGCCACAGGAGCCTCTGGCTGAGCCTTGATGTGGCCGGGCATGCCCTGCTTTCCATCCCCTGCACTGAGCACTGTCGTCCCAGGTACCTGCGTGGCTCTGTCCTCACTGCCTTAGGATTGTTCCCCAGACTTCTCTGTCTCCGGGCTCTTCCTGAGCAGCCTGTGCACATCACAGCCCTGCCCTACTCCCGGCACTCCAGGTACCCCTGTCCCGCTCAGTTCTCGTCAGAACACTCATTTCCTCCCAGTGTCTTCCCTTTCTTCATTGTCTGCCTACCCCGCACCCCGTCCTTCCCCAGCCCATTATTGAACTGTAAGCTCCAAGAGAGCCGACACTGTGTTTTGTTTTCTGCTAATTGCCCAGCTCCTGGAGCTTCACTGGGATGGGGTACCATACAGATGGTGCTTGGGAAGTCCTGGACGGGTGGGTGGGTAGATGGATGGATGGGCAGGTGGGTGGATGGATGCATGGAAGGATGCATGGGATGGTGGGTGGGTGTACGGAGAGGAAGAGAGAGAGATTGATGGATGGATGGAACCACCAAATCTTCAGTACCCCCTTTACGTGCTAGACATTGTTCACTGTGGACCCAGGGGTATGCTGAACAGACAAGTCCCCTTTGGAGCTCCCAGGCCCCAAGGATCCTGTAGATGCCAACCATGGCCAGGGCCCTGAAGGCATCAGCTGAGAGCTAGGATACTATGCCACAAAGGGATCCGACTGGGACAGAGAGTCCAGGAAAGCATCTCCGAGGGAGGGTTGTTGACCTGGGAGGAAGTGGAGAAGCAGAGCTGGGCAGGAATCCATCCCAGACAGGAGGCCACATAGATGGGAGGGCTGTTGACGCCTGGGCCCACAGGCTGCCCAGATCCCCAAGGAATGAAAACAGTGCTGTCCGGGTGATAGCCTGCCACCAGTTTGGGCACAGAATTCCCCTCTGTTGTCACTTTCCGCCCTGGCCAGATAAGAGTGGTGCCGAGTCTGGCCCTGTTTCCCAGGAAGGTGCCTGGTCCTTCCCAGCACGTCTCTTTCCGTGTGAGTGGGAGGGATTTTGCAAGGTTCATTCAGCGGAGCTGGGGGTACATGTGTTCGTAACCCCCTTGCTACAAGTCATAATGGTAACTAGTTAGAAGGGGGCGGTGTAGTGGGATTGCACATTTCTGTGAGTAGACTAAAAATTACTGGATTGTGCCTTGAAAATGCGTAGATTGTCCAGTGTGTGAAGTATGGCTTGGTAAAGCTGTCGTATTTTTTAAAACAGTTCTAAACTACTCAGGCTGTCCCAAAGCTGTCATCTTTCTCTAAAGACCAGGTTATCTCATTTGCATCCTAGTTTCATCATAAAATGGTCCAGTTTATGCAGCATTTTCCTTAAAGTGGTCCAGATATTGGGGGGCGGGGTGCGGATTGGAACGCACAACACAAGAATAATCTGGAAACCTTGATGCAATCCAGACTCACCTGGCACCCTCCCTCTTCCCTAAAATTTGCCTTTTTTTCCATTTATTTTTGACTTTGAAGAAAATACTCCACTCTTACTGGTAAAATAGCCTCTTGTTCCCTTTCCTTTCCTGTAAATTATGAGATAAGTTTGTATTTCATACCTTTCCAGAAATCTCTATTGTTTGTGGTCTGACCTCAGAAGCAAGACTTCTGGGAAAGAAAGTAGGTATTAGAATCACCGCTTCGAGCATTTGTCGAAAACCTCTGAAGTGGCCAGCAGTTTGTGTTACGCGTTTGAGACAGAAAACAGGTGAACACCACCTGTTCGTCGCTCAGGAGTCGCTTCCTGGTGCCGACAGACGAAATGTCAGCCGCTCTGTCCAGCTCCTCCAGGGTCTTTTTAAAAAGATGATCCCTTGGGGCGCCTGGGTGGCCCAGTCGGCTGAGCGTCCGACTTGGGCTCAGGTCACGATCTCGAGGTTCGTGGGTTTGAGCCCCGCGTCGGGCTCTGTGCCGACAACTCGGAGCCCGGAGCCTGCTTCGGATTCTGTGCCTCCCTCTCTCTCTGCCCCGCCCCGTTCATGCTCTGTCTCTCTCTGTCTCAAAAATAATAAACATTTTTTTAAAGCTTATTACAAATCGGATTCCAAAGGCTGAGAGATGATTAGGGCTAGTGGCAGAAAGGGGTGAAGGTTGTCCGGAGACAAATGTTCAGAGCCGTGGCTGGTGCTACCATCTAGTGGGGCCGGCTCCGGTGTGGCAAGCAGTTGGTACACGCCAGTGCCTGTGCTAAGCGTGGCTCTGTGCACGTCTGCCACGCGTGAGGTGGGGATTGCCTTCTCCTACTGCACCCAGGGAAACGGCGGCTCAAGGCAGCACAGGCCATCCGCAGCAGGCTAGGATTTGAACCCACCTATCTCCACATCCCTGCGCTCTGTTTCCTTGGCTGTACCCCAGCACTGAGTGCCCCCCTCCCGGCCAGCACTCGTCATGCCCGGCCTCCCCCTGGAGGTTGGCCGGGCGAGCACAGCAGTCTTGGAGGGTCAAGAGCCGCATGCACAATGTGAACCCCGCTGGCACCCTCCCCCCCCCCCCCCCCCCCCGGTGCGGCGACAGACTGAAATGCCCCTTCTCCATGACAGGCGATGTGCCCTTCACAGGCCCAGAGGGGCCCAAAAGACACAGTCCGGCAGTTCCGTCTGGGATGTGCTTCTGTCCAAAGAAGTGCTCTCACGATTATTTATTAATTGTGGCAGGGAAGAAAAAAAAAAGAATAGAGTTTCCTGGAAGGGGATAAAAGTTCAATATGATAAACTCCCGAAAAGCAATCAAAGGCCAACGAGGGCAGAAAAATAAAGGACAGAGAGAGTAAGTGAGATGATGAATCAAAGTGGCTGGGGTGTGAGCAGCCCCCCGGGGAGGGGCCGTGTCTCGCGGTGATGGAGGCATGCGGAGTGTCGGAGCAGGAGCGACCTGGGGGCGGTGGTGGCGGTGGGTCCCAGAGCTGCCCTGCGAGGCCGCCAAGGCCCTGGGGATGAGCTGCCGATGACAGAGAGGGACGGGGCCGGTCACCAGTCGGCTGTCCTGCCTTCACCGCAGGCCCGCTCTGTTCATGTGTGCGCTCGTATCTGAACGTGGAGGATTATCGATGGAAACCGTAGAGGGACGGGAAAAAAAAAAACCCCACAGTCCTGCCGCCCGAGAGAAAAGCATTGTAAATATTTCCGCTTTCTTCCCATCTGTGTCTCCTCTTTTTTCCCTGATTTTTAGCCACCCAAGAAATACATGAGTGGATTCTTCATTAAAAAAAAAAAAGAAGAAGAAAAAATCATATCATTACAAATGGGACTTAAGTCCCCTTTAAATACTCTTCCCTGTTCCCACCTCTCCCCAAACATCCCACGGTTTGGCTTCTCTCCTTCCAGAGCCTTCTGTGTGCCGTTGCATTCTCTGCGTGTGCCCATAACCTTCTCTGCAATTCTGAAGCCCAAACAGCACTGGGGGGGAAAAAAAAGATTTTTCCTAACTCACTTGGTGGTGGAATCTGCCTTGAACTATTTGTGAGTTATTTGTAAGAGTCGCAGATGCCATTTATTGTGAATATATGTGTTTTATTTCTTGCAGAAATGCAATATTTGGGGCTTTGGCTGCCTGAGACCAGCCAAGGGTGTGACTTAACGTATATGTGTGTGCCACATGGCCCTTTAACCCTTAAAGATTTCAAGTTTTAAAACACATCTGGCCTGTGGCTCCTGGGTGGCTCAGTCGGTTAAGCGTTCGACTCTTTCAGCTCAGGTCATGATCTCATGGCTTCGTGGGTTCAAGCCCCGCATGGAGCTCTGTGCTGGCAGAGCCTGCATGGGATTCTCTCTCCGTCTCTCTCCCCCCCCTCTCTCTCTCTCTCTCTCTCTCTCTCTCTCTCTCTCTCTCTCTCTCTCTCTCAAAATAAATAAAAAATAAATAAAAACATGTCTGGCCTCAAGGATTTAGGATAAGAAGTCATGGATCTGTAATTGTCTTATGCTGTGGGTTCACCCCCCCCCCTTTTTCTTAAACCTGAAAATAATTATAATCCTGATTATCCTTCTGCAACTTAATTTTCGGACACCACTGTGAGTAAAAAGCTTTCTGTGTCATTGGGTATAGATTTCGCTCATTCCTTTCCCTGGCCGTGCAGTGTGGGTGCGGGGGTGTCTTTGGGCGTTGGGTCATTTCTAGATTTTCACTCTCCCGGGCAGCGCTGCCGTGGGCATCCTCGGATGCACCTCTCTGTGCACACGTGCAGCCTGGGATCAGAGCTGCTGGGTTGTGGGGTTTTGTTCTTAGAACCATCGCTGTCATGGCAGAATCACATCCCCCGTCTGGCATTTTGCTGGCCGGCAGTCTCGTTGCTCCTTGGCTCCTGCAAGGGTCACCCCGATGTGTGCCTTCGTCTTCCCACGCAGCTGCCCCGGCACACCTCTGTGTCCACACTGTCCCTTTTCCTAAGGCGTTAGAGCCCACCCCTCAAGACCCCGCCGCAACTACTCCTGTCTGCGGATGACCTCGTTTCCAAATAAGGCCACATTCTGAGGAATAAGGGCTTCAGCATGAGGATTTGGGGGGAGACACAGTTCAACTCTTGACGGTCTGAAGTTTAGCCGAAATTGACCCAGCCAGGCCGTTGACGCTGGCTACTTAGGTCGTTTCTGGTGCACTATGCCTCGCTCTGTGATGACCACCCTTGTACAGAAATCTTTGTCCACGCTTCTGGTTACTCCTTTGGAAACCGCTTCTTAGAGTCCGCGAGAATGCCCCTGTTGAAGGCTCCTGACAACACCTTGCCAGGTTGCTGTCCAGAAAGCGGAGTGGGGCGAGGGGTGCCCAGCTGCCCACACCTGTACCCCACACTTGCGCTCAGCGCGGCTCTCCAGACAGGCCAGCCCGCTTGGTGCCTCCAGGCAGAACCGTCCTCCCAGCACGCATGCGCCTGCCTGCCGGCCTGGCCACGTGCGTTCCTCTGTCCAGCCGCATTTCTATTTTATCTCTTACTCCTGCCAAAAAGAGAGTCCACAGGTTAACAGCAAAATAGAAGCCGGAGCTCAAAGTGTCTGTTTAGGGCATGTTCTCTTGCAACCGCATATAGGGAATAAAGATTTCAGAAATACTGGGCTTTCTGGGCATCAGGCGCTAAATCAATCAGTGACATTTCACTCACAGGGCAGCTTGCCAAGCCAGACCAGGAGAGAAAAGTAAGTTCTCTGGTTTAGTTCAGCCCGCGAAGCCCACGGCAGCCTCCGTCGTCCCACTGCTTCGAAAGGCAATCCAGTAATGAGCACTCAGCCGCTTTGGGGGGGGGGTGGGGGCCGGCCAGGGAGGGGGTCCTCTAGAGCCATTGAAAGCCAGCCAACCCGATGGCTTTTCGGGGTAGATTGGGAGAGCTGGGGTAAAGAACTCGGGGAGCCGGGGCCTTGATTCACGGGGACTTCAGAGAGTGAGGCAGCAGAGGAGCCCTTAGGAGACCTGGGGGCTTGGTGTCCGTGGTGACCAAAGGGACAGGCAGGGCTGGGTGCTTGAGCGCTCCCAGCTGCGAGCGAGCGTTGCAAGACAGACGCTTCACTCAGCAAGGCCGGGCCGGCGTTGCTCTCGCCAGCTTCGTGCAGAGACCAGAGAGCAGGATGCAGGGAAGGATAAATTTAGCCAGCATTTCAGGGGAAAACATCGATCTCAAATGTAGTACTGTCTTTTAAAAGAAAGTGGAAGCCGTAGGCCGGTCATTTGGGACGATTTCACTTGAACAGATAAAAGCCCAAGAACAGCGACTGCTTGCAACCAGCTCACCCCGCGGGCAGCTCCAAAGGAGGGCGGCCGCTCTCTGCACGGGCGTGAAGGATGGCCCGCCCTGGCCCCGCTTTGTTTGTTCCCAAGAAAAGGTGCTGCCTTCTTTTCTGGAAAGATTTTATTTAGGTTAATCTTTCCAGTCCCGAAGGTTCCTCTTCGCAAGGAGTGACGCCGGGCCCGGCTCTTGAGTTTTCTGGCGGCGGGCCCAGACCGCTGACATCTGATGTGCTTTGTGTCACTACCAGCCTCCCTCCCCGTGTCTCATAGCTGAGCAAAGGACATCCAGTAGCTGTAGACAGATTTTTTTGTTTTAAACCGGGCACTTCGGACATTGGCACGGTGGGCGTTGTTCCTACCTAGGTGAGGCCGAGGGAGCCACAGGGTCCCAAATAATAGATCGCCTGTGCGAGTGACGTTGGTGCAGCCTCACTTGTCCAGTGGCCGCAGCATCTTCCGCACTGCCTCGCTCTGACACTGCTCCCTTGTTGGGAAGGGGAGAAAAAAGTCCGGTCTGTCAATATTTGGGGCACTAATCATCTGCATTCGGGCGCCAGGGGTCATTGAAAGGCTGAGACGTTTCCAGGAATTCATGGCTCTAAAAACAAGCTGACCGTAAAGGATTTCCAGCGAGGATATGAAAGAAAAAAAACCCAAATCTCAGCCCCACCCCCACTCACCCGCCCCGAGCACTGTCCACTGGGTCATGGATTCTTGGGAAGAAGTGAAATCGAGGCGCACAGTGGTGTGTGGGTCCCACTTAATAATGAATGTGGAGGAAGGAGAAGGAGGATGTTCAATATTTAAACATTTCAGAGCGCTTCATTTGGTTTGCCAGTTAGTGCCCTCCGCCTGCTTCCTGGACGGGTCCTGTGAAACCCGGGCGCCCTTTGCCTGTGTCCACAGCCGGGCTCTGACACCGGGGCCCCACAGGGGAGGGAGACGAAACCTCTGCTAAGCAACCTATTCCCGCGGGACGTCTTCTCGTTTGCTGTTGGCTTTCTGAAAGGAAGAGGGAAGACCGCGGGAGAAGTGGGGCTTCGATGAATCCTGGGGTACCCGTGAGGACTTTCTTAAGGTTCAGGGTCATCTCTGGAGTTGTCATAATTGCCCCATTTCACCTCCTTTTAGAGCTTACTCATGTTAACACAAATTTTGTGCTCGGGCTCTTACCTCTAACAAAAAGGCTCAGCAGTGAGACCCCGTGCTCACGTTTAGGAGATGTCTATCCAGTGTACCTACTAGATACGTTCCTTAAAAGTTGCCTAGAATGCAGAATTCTGTGAATCAATTCCTTTTTTCTTCTCGACACACATTATGTGAAAGGAAAAGCATTCCTTTGGCGGGGGGAGGAAAAAACATTTGGCCCCAAGACATAATAAAATCATGCTTAAGGATGCAGCAAACTTTAAAGTCTCTTAGTTAAAGGAAATCAATACTTTTATGATGAAATATTAATAATACTAAAAAAAAAAAATAAGTGAAAACTACAAATGCAGAATAGCCAGGGTGATTTCAGCGTCGAACACATTAGCTTAGCATTTGCAGGGAAGCACAAAGAGAAAGCGGGGCAAGTGGGGCCCGTCAGAGAAGCCCCCTCCAAGGCCTCGCAAGCCCCCTTTCCCGGAGTTTTCTGTTGAGAAGACACACGCCCCCTTAAGTGCCAAGATCATTTCCAAGCGTTTTTTGGAGGCAGTTGCCTTTTAGAAACGAAAAGATGACTGTAAGCTGGGGAGGGAGCACGCGTGTGCACGGACCTACACACGGATGTACACGGGATGTGATGGGGACCAAGGAACAGAGATCCCGGGAAAGCCACTCGTTTGAAGGCCCAGGTGGCTGTCGCCTCCCCTTCCTCCTGTGAGTGTTTCCCAGCGCACATCTTTCAAAAGGACACTTGCATTCAGCTCCACCTAAGCAAAGACAGAACACAGTCACGCATGTCTTGAACCCAAACGTGACCGATGAGATTCTAAGGCTCCTGATGAAAATAACAAGAATCCCATCCTCTTATCTACGGTTTGCATATACATCTCTTGAACTTAGATATTTGTCTTCATTGACTGCTAAGATCTTCGGTCACAACTGATCACAGGAGGAAGAAGCTTGCTTTGTGTCGTGCCGTTTTCTCTAGAGAGCCGAGAGACATGCCCCCCGCGGGTAAGGAAAGACACACAGACACGGGAGGGGCACCGGGGTGGCTCAGAGCGTCCGAATTTGGCTCAGGTCGTGAGCCCCGCGTCAGGCTCTGTGCTGACAGCTCAGAGCCTGGAGCCTGCTTCAGGTTCCAAGTCCCCCTCTGTCTCTGCCCCTCCCCTGCTCACACTCCGTCTGTCTCTCTCTCTCAAAAAAAAATAAATAAATAAACGTTAAAAAAATTTTTTTATGTAAAAAGGAAAAAAGAAAAGACACACAAAGATGAAAATCCTCAATTCTTGCCTCATTGGACCCGAGGTCTAGGTGCGACGCATGTCCGTTAAGTAATCAGAACGGCCAGCACCGCCTGAACACGTGACCTGTGTCAACGCATTCGGCCAGGTGTGCTGCTGTCACCCCCTTGACACGGGAGCGCACACCGGCCTACAGCGTGAAGCGGCTCCCCTGTGCTCGCACGTCCGCGTGGGGTGGCCAGACCCCGGGCGCTTTCTCCACCCCGTGCCCGTGCCCCGTGCCCGGAGTGGGACCTACGGGCCCAGAGCCAAGCGTGTGATCTCGAGGCTCCTCCCTCGCGGATGACAGAGCTGCGTGCACAGCTGCCCGCTTGCCTGTGTCCCGCGGGTATGCCGCGACAGAAGCCGATAAAGTCCCTGTCCACTCGAGGACCTGGGTTATGGCTTTTGAAGCTTGTTCTGGGCCCCCTTCCACCGCGATCTCTGTACGGCTCTGGACACACTGATTCTGTCGGACTCACGTACTTGGAGAGAGTGTCTCCAGTTCTTTTTGTAGATGACGTGGAATGGGACATCATCTGCTGGTGGGGCCCAACCCCGATCCGTTAAAGCACCCGGTAGAAGGGGCTTTGGTGACGTGGCCCGGCTGCAGAAGTTAACCACCCGACTCTGCGGAGCCCGGGTCCTCGCCATCGGGGCCGCGGGTGTGGGGCTCTGCTTTGGGAGCGTATTTATTAAGTCTGTGCCGAGGGCACGCGCCTTCTGCAGAAGACCCAAACACATTCCCTGGCTCCCATGCACACCACCACTCTGTAGAACACACGAGGCGGGCGTGCACGTCGGCGTGGCCCTAACCCTGCTGTGGCCCGAGTGCACAGAGCACGGCTGGGGAGACGAACAATTCGGCAGAAAGAACCAGGCGCTCCCAAGGCTGGCGAGAGCTGCGGGGGGGGGGGGGGGGGGGGGGGCATCCTTTGCCAGCAAGGTGACCCACCCCCGCCCTGGCCAGTGGCTCCAGGTTCTGCCCCGTCGGGCGCCGGGACCGCAGGAGTCGGGGGTCGGTGACCCCTCCGCCCTGACAACTGTCTAATCCGCCTCCCTCTCCCTGCTCTTTCAGCCCTGGTTCCTGCCTTAGTAGAGAGGCAGTCGAGATGGCCACTGCTGAGCTTTCTAATGCCTTTGCTGAGAGAGTGTTGGGGAGCTCTCTGCTTGCTAATGTACAGACGGTAATACCACCGGAAAGGGCAGGGGGCTGGGCGCGGCGGGGGCCCGGGCCTCGGGAATGAAGTCCAAGTCCTGGCAGCCTTCGGTTTTAAAACTCCAGAGCGAGGTGATGCCGCCATAAGAGCCTCTCAAGAGACCTAGTGCCCCCGGGCCCCCCACATGCCGCCGACCCTCCGTGGCCCGGAGAGCGTCCCGTGTTCGAGACAGCGGAAAGGGTGCCGGCACAGCAAGGTGCTGGTGTTCACACGGCCCAGACGCTCCCCAGCAGCCAGGGGGCCATCGAGGCTTCGCCTCCCTGGTCGGTAGTGGCCCACTCGGGCAGGCTTCACCGGGGAGCAAAACCACTTTGAGGGCCAAGGCCGGGGCAGAGACGGCACAAAAAGAAAGCAAGATACTGAAAGGCCGTTTTTTCCTTTCTGCAGGTTTTCAAGTATAGTCCTTAGAATCCAAGAGGATTTGTCCATGGATACAGAGCTATAGGCCAAAAGATTCTGCAAGTCCCAGCTATTTTTGTACGTTGGACACGTTACCCCTTTCGATGCAACCAGAAATAAAAGTCTTGTGGCGTTTTCAGGTGCAGCTGGTCACTGATCTAGGGGTCCTGTGACCCGTGGTGACGTTGCTCAGGCCTGGCTCAAAAGAGGCGTTAGAAATGCCCCATTTCCCAGGCTCCTGATTTGCCCCCTGGACCAGACAGGAGGTGCACATGAAGCAAATCAGAAACGGTTTCCAGGGGCCGGTCGGGGGGAAGCCCGGAGATCACCCCTAAAGCCCAGAGCTTTGTGCACACACCCCTGTAGCAGAAAATCACGTGTGGTTCGTCATGAAGGGAAACCGGAAGCGTCTGTGGGCAGATTCCCGCGTCTTCCACCCTCACCTCAGAGTCCTCGCAGTGAGGGAGGGAGCTGTGGGGGACGCCCCAAGGGTCCTGCTGGCCCGCAGGGTTCTGAACCCTCCACCCGTGTTGGTAGATGCTTTCATTTTGTGTGAATTCTTTGGAAGAGTCATGGGTGGGCACCCAGGCCTGGCCTGGCCCGTTGTGGGTATGCTACTCTTGGGCTTGAATCTGAACCCTGCCTCCTCAGTCCCCCACGCACACGCTCTTGGAAGACTTGTGGGTAATTTGGCTTTTCTGGTGTGGCCCCCGACTCCATGGCCCCCAGCCCCCACCACCCTTGGGCATCACTCTCCTCTTTCCGGGGGCGGGCTTCAGAGCCAGCCTCCCGAGTCCACAGCATGGACGAGAAAGCTCCGTGTGGTCTGGCGGCCCTACCCTGTAGACTCTGGGGTCTGCCCAGGGGCCCCGGCAGGCTGAGGCTCCAAACTCAGTTCTCCCTAGCCCTCCTCCCGCCCGGGCACCTGGCAGACTGCACTGGGAGGGGAAAGGGCAGAACCATCCAGGGAGGAAACCATCCAGGAACCATCCTGGATGGAAGGAACCATCCAGGGAAGAAACTCTGTGGCGGCCATGCTTGCCGTCTTCGGTTCCATGCGCGAGGAGGTCACAAGCCATGCCGATTTGTGACCATTTCCTAGCAACGCTGAGAAAACACGAACGCTGTGTCGTGAAAACCTGTCATGAAAAGGCCAGCTGGGGGCACCTGGCCCCACGGGCCTCATTCACATTGGAGAACACCGAAAATGCACAGGTTGCTTCTCCTGAATCGGCCCTCAGCAGGCTTCATTTTCTGCTTTTCGGTGTGGAACGAGCATGAGTAAATCTTGGCTTTTGCCTGGGCAGGCCGCTTTCCCCCTCGAAATCCTAGAGCTCTTTCCTGAAAAAGCCTGGGCCTCTGTGAGGCACAGCTTCACGAGACCGAAGTGCCCCCGAGTCACGTAGTCCGGACGCAGAAGCCTCATGGCGGGTGCTCGGCCACACGCGCTCACGGCCCACACAGGTGGGGGGCGCCCTTGGTTCCCTCGGCTGGGGTGGCCTGCTGCTTGTTTAAAACATGGAACTTGAATTAAGTTGTCAACGCTACTGAAAATCAGGAGGTTTTACGTAAAATCCGCATATCCAGCTTCCCCGGAAGAACAGGAAACTGCGGCCAGGCGAAGGCCAGTGCTCTCAGGCAGCGGCCGTCGGGAGGGGCTGGGGAGCTTCACTTTCCCGCTTGCTCTGGGCGCTTGACCAGTCCCTTCTGCCCCCGCCCCCCGACGCAGCGGCCGAGTGTCCACATGATGGGTTTCTTTTTCTGACAGAAGGGAACTGTTCCTCAGAGCCCACATCATAACCAAAGAAGGGAAGACAGGTGGCGGGTGGGGAGGGCCGTTCACCCTTCGAGACGGCCCCTCCTCGTTCACCGACGTTACCGGCCTGGCCCTGCCGTGCCCGGGCCTGCGGCCCGTAGCCTTCAGGCTCTGAGGGACCCGCCTGCTGTGTCTCTGAGGTTCAAAGGTAGGACCTGCACCGGTGTCCGGAAGAGGCAGCAGAAGCCCACCCCTGGCAAGGCACCCTGCAGCCGGGCGGTTCCGCTTTTAGCTCGTGTACAGTGAGGGAGAAACGTTTGAAAAGCGCCGTGAGGTGCCATTACATTTCCAGAATGGGGCCCCATCTCCAGGCAGACAGCAGCGTCTTCCAGGAGGGGGTAGAGACAGGAACCTTGCATGCGAACCTGTGTGTCACAATAGTGAGGTCACTGGGGGAGCTTTTCCTTGAGGTCCTGGCTCCCAGGAAGCACAGAGCCAAACGGGTGACGTCAGCTTCCCATAGCCGGCTGCTGTTCTGGGGCACTTTTTCAGTTTCCACCTGCCTTTCAGTGGTAGACTCTCGTCATTCAGTTTGTGTTTCAGTGGCTTTCAGCATTCAGTATCTATGGCATTCGGGTTTGGGTTTTAAAATCTAAGCCACCGAGGTGCCTGGGTGGCTCAGTCGGTTAAGCGTCCGACTTCAGCTCAGGTCATGATCTCGCGGTTTGTGCGTTCGAGCCTTGCGTCGGGCTCTCTGCGGTCAACACAGAGCCTGTTTGGGATTCTGTCTCTCCCTCTCTGTGCCCCACGCCACCCCACCCCCCCCCTCAAAATAAATTAAGTCAACTTAAAAAAAAATAACGTAAAATCTAAGCCACCTCAAATCCTTCCTGGAAGCAGGTAGTACGTAAGAGCATCTGTAGGGGTTGAGGCAGTGGGGCGAGGCGTGTGCCATTTAGCAGAGTGCTGAATCCCTCCTGGGTGAGCTGTAGGCGGGCCAGCCGGGTTCCTTCCCCTTCAGCTGTCCGCGGGGTCCCTGTGGAATCCCCCGGTTGCTGCCGTAGTTCTCTCATCGTCTAGGTTTTACCCAGAAGTGGTGGCACGTAAGCGATGTCCCCCGAGGAATTGCATTGCAACACTGCACAAGCACTTGGCAGATGACAGAGGTCAGCTGGGACCTCCCTGCCCCTCAGAGATTTAGGCAACCTTTGGTTCCCACCCCCCAATTCTCCAGCTGCATACGTGCAAGCCTTCCCACCCTCTGGTCTCTCAGATCTGGGCCCTCTCGCATGATCTCTGCCTGGCGTGGTGTGAACCCAGATGGAAACTCGGTCCCTTCCCTGGTTTCCACCTAAAAAGTCCACTTGTACCTCACAAGGAAAGAGTTGAAGGAGCGTTTCCCAAAGATTGGTGGAGGTGGTTGTGAGGAAGTTCACCTCTCCCATCTCAGTTACCCCCTTTCCTTCTTTCTGCTCACTCCGCCGCTCCCAGAATCCCCCAGAAAGCGCAGACCGGCTTTCCCTCCACCAGCTCTGGAGACCAGCTAGTCCCTGCCCCTGCAAAGCTCGGCTTACATCCCTGCACTAACAAAGCTTTTTTGCAACTGTCAGTTAAGGTTAGGTTCGACTACACAGTAAAGAAAGACCCCGACGAGATGTTTCTTTCCGTCTCAAGTAGAGGAAGTGGAGATCGTCAAATATGGCACAAAGCATGAGGGACCCAAACCTCTACCGGCTCCGTGCTGTCATCTCTAATATGTGATTCATCCTCGTGGTCCAAGACAGCTGCTGGAGTTCCAGCTATCACATCCATGTTTCAGGAAGCACAGTGGAGGAGGCTTCCTGAAAATCCGACGTGCCACTTTCATTTCTATCTCATTGTCCACAACTTAGCCCCATGGCCAGGCCCAGCTGCCAGGTCCTGTAACTAATGAAGGGGAAATTGGGTGTTTGGAGACAACTCATAGTCTCAGAAATACTGTCCAAATCCGTCTCGATCCCAGAGGATCCCAGGTGTTACCCATTAAGTGAGGAACGTTGTACAAACCACCTAGGCATCTATGCAGGGAAGGGTCTTAGGCCCTACTCGGGAGGGCCGCTCCTGTAGAGCAGATGAGGCAGGCTGCGGGAGCCAGACGAGAGAATAGTTAACCGTGCTCGCGGCAGAAACCCTTGCCCAGGCTGTCCCTGACCTTTAAAGAATGGGGAAAGGATTTATGAAGACAGAAAAGAGGCACAGGCGACTTCTAAACCAAGGGAAGATCCCAGCTGAGGCAGAGAGTGAGTGGTCCTTGTCGCTCGGTCTGAGGACCCACGCGGGCTGCTGGAGGCAGGCAGCACCGTGTCAAATGCCCTGCCACTGATCCCATAGCGGGGAGGGTTTGGGGAAGGAGCTGACCCAAAAGGTCTGTGGGGTCTGGAACTTCCCTGAGTCCCGGGGAAGTTCTTTGACCAAGAATCTGGGCATAAGTAGAGTGTAACAACCAGAACACCTGGGAGCACAAAGCAAGTCAGGTTGGGGGGGGGGGGGGGAGTCTGTTCCCCACTCCCATTGCTGCCACGTGGGACTGGGGCCCCATACTGCCAGATCTTCCTATTTGTTTTAATTTTTATTTATTTATTAAGTTTTTTTTTGAGGGGGAGAGAGAGAGGGAGACAGAGGATCCAAAGCGGGCCCTGCACCCACAGCACAGAGCCCGACGTGGGGCTCGAACCCACGAACCATGAGATCATGACCTGAACCAAAGTCGGACGCCCAGCCGAGCCCCCCAGGCGTCCCCAGATCTTTCTGTCTTTGAAAAAGCCAGAAGTCCAGATTTGCATGTAAAAATCTCCCCTTGTAAAACGAGAAGACCGTAAGCTTGGTGTGAGAGAAACAAGACACATCTGTGAGCCCCTGGGCTGCTGTCGGCCAGCTCTGGACCCTGACTCGCTTAGCAACCTGCTTCTCCCCAGGGAAAGCTTTAGTGGCTGTCCTTTCCAGAGAGCGGGGTATGTACAAAGTGTATTCAACGTATAGTTTTCAGCGTCTTCTCCTTTGCCTGCTCCCAAGGAGGTCACAGTGTTCAAATCATATGTGTGTTGTAGGTAAAAAGTATTGACCGTTTAAGCCAAGAGATTCTCACTTACTGTCTTGTTTTCCACATCAAGACGTGGAGACCCGCAGAGGAGAGGTCGCGAAGCCATTTGGGCAGAGCTTGGACCAGACTTGCAGTTCTGACTCCCAGCCCAGTGCTCCTTCTATCAGTGGGCCTAAAATAGAAGGCTGACCTTTTTGTGGTATTTGTGTGCTTGACAAAGCCAGAGAGTTACTCATGAGTTCATTTTCCCAGAATAACTGGCAGAAGGGGGCCAGAGGGCGGGAGGAAGACCCGGGCCTGCCCCTGTGACACCCGCGCTCCTGGAAAGCAGGGGACGCGTCTCACCATTAGAACGCTGCCTGCTCTGGGAGCACCGCGCCTCGCCCCGGCTTCGCGGAGGCAGTTAGTCGGGGGGAGAGAGCTTTGGAGGCCAGGACAGATCCCAGGGGTGCATTAGGGCCCCGGGAGCTTGAGCCTGCCCAGGTCCTGTCCCCACCTTCACCCTCCCTTCTTTTTCTGGTATAAAATAATAATCATAGTCAGAATCTTGAAAAAAAAATCAGACAAGCACAAAAATGAAAACGAGAACTCTCGTAATAAAACCCGTGACTTTAGCTTTGATCCCTGCAATCTCCGCAAGGAGGAAGACAGAACATGATTTTTTTTTTTTTTTACGATAACAGAAACATGTGGGACATGCTTTTTCTAATCTTTGCTCGTTTACTGTGTCCAGCGTTTTCCTCCAGCTTTCATCTTCTCTCCAGCATTTTTTAGAAAATTGTTTTTAATGTATTTATTTATTTGGAGAGAGAGAGAGAGAGAGAGACAGAGCATGAGTGGGGTAGGGGCAGAGAGAGAGGGAGACAGGCTCCAGGCTCCGAGCTGTCAGCACAGAGCCCGATGCGGGGCTCCAACCCACAAACAGCAAGATCGTGACCTGAGCCGAAGTCAGACGCTTATCTGACTGAGCCCCCCCGGGTGCCCCTCAAATCAGCATTTGTAACTACAGCAGAGGGTTTCATCGCCTAGACGTATCCATATTCATTTGACCTTTCCCTGTTGTTGGGCATTTCTTTTTTTTTTTTTTTTAATTTTTTTTTTCAACGTTTATTTATTTTTGGGACAGAGAGAGACAGAGCATGAACGGGGGAGGGGCAGAGAGAGAGGGAGACACAGAATCGGAAGCAGGCTCCAGGCTCTGAGCCATCAGCCCAGAGCCCGACGCGGGGCTCGAACTCACGGACCGCGAGATCATGACCTGGCTGAAGTCGGACGCTTAACCGACTGCGCCACCCAGGCGCCCCTGTTGGGCATTTCGTACACACATCAGTGCTTCGAACATCCGTACCGTTCCCTCTGTGGGTCCACCCACGTGCTTCCCACAGCCTAAAGTTCTAGACGTGTAATCCATCAGATGGTGTGAAAATCACATGGCCTTTGATACGCGTTTCGCAGGCTGTTCTGGAGCCATCCTCAGGGAGAGCCAGGAATTTTATCTGCTGGAGGCGATCTCAGAGAGGCCTCTCTGCCTGTGCCCTTGTCCCAGGTCTGGCACGTCTGCGTCTGCAAGTACTTGGCATCCGTGTGCGTTTGACTCGTGCCCAGAAAGCCCCTGGGCACCTCCGCCGACGTTGATTCACCAAGAACCGCCTCGCAGAGATGGAGCAAGAAGCAGCGGCAAGGCCCCAGAGTTCTTTCCGGGGCCTTCCTGACCCTCTGACCGGTCAAACTGGCTCTCAAAGTGGCTGCCACTTCCATCTGGGAAGGAGCCCCTTCAAATGACAGGGAGAATCTGGGCACCTGGCAAAAAGAAAAAACGTCCCTGAGCCTTTCTGGGTCTCCAGTGCCAGGGGGCGGGGAGAGAGGAGTACACAGCAGGGCAGAGGAGGGAGGGCCGTTTGCACAGCAGCAAGCAAGGGAGGGATGTATTCAGTCGCCTCCGCTCAGCTAGACCCTGCCGACAGGTGGGATCAGAAGTTGGTGATTTTTTTTTTTTTTTTTTTTCTGTTTAAATCTCGGCACGTACGAAAGGTCCGCAGTATTTACGGTCGATCTATGGCCCGACCCTGACCCCTTCCCCACACGAAGGAACTTTAGTCTCCGGGCTGAATTTCAGCACCTTGTCTGCCGCCCCACATGCCCCAGGGCACAAGCCAGGGCTTTAAAGAGCACGAGAGAGAAGACGTTGTCTTCAGAGAAGAGGTAGGTGACCACCTTAGCGACGGCCACACTGTCAGTTCATTCCGGCCAGGGCGTCGTCGGAAGCGTAAAAGGCTGAGTCCCGACCCTGTTACCACTCTTGGCCGCCCCGGTGTTCGTCGCGCCGATAAATGCGCAGCTCGGGAAAAGCCATCTTGACGTTTTGATTTGTTAAGGCGTGATTCATTTTCGAGTCAAGTTAACAGCTTGTAAACTTGGGGGTTTACCGCTTGAAGTGATTAAGAAGTAAGCGGCTATAAAGCCCGTGCTGTGGGGCTGCGGCTGATTGCCCCCTGGGAATCTTCCTGCCTGGCGTCTGGATTCGCCTCGACGTCTGCCGGAGTTCATCGGAGCCTCCCCCTCCGCCACAGACACAGTGTAGCGCGTAACGGCATCTCGCTGGGAACTCCAGCGCGTCCGGCCTGCGCTCCCTGCAAGCAAACCTGCGCAGTAGGCCGGGGGTGGGGAGTCGTGCCCGCCACGAAAGAGAAGCTGGCGAATACCCACCCCGCTCCCACAAGACCTCACATCCACCTGCCCTTACATCGCACAACCCGGAGGGCCTGGCTCGGGGTAGAAATACAGACCCTGCCCGCCCGAGGGGAGGGGAGTAGGGGTTGAGTAGAGTGGGTGCAGGGGAGCGGGAGGTACGGGCCTCCAGTTAGGGAACGAGTTAAGTCACGGGAACAGAAAGCAGAGCGTAAAGAATAAAGAGTGTTATAATAGTGATGTGACGATATAACAGGGCAGAAGGTAGCCTCACTTGTGCCGAGCACAGCATAGTGTAGAACCTTGACTCGTCGCTAAGTTGTACACCTGAAACTAATGGAACATTGGGTGTCAACTGTACTCAAATAAAAATCACTAAAAAGTCACATCAAAGTAAGATAATAAAGACCCAGTTTTTAAGGAGCCAATCCTCAGGCAAAAATAACCTCACACAAACATTAATACCAAATAGCTCCTCCGCAGGGCCCGGGTACCGGGTCCCCCTAGTCCTAAGCGGGGACGAAGCAGCAGGTTCCCACCCCCCACCCCCACCCCACCCCAGCCAGGCCCATGTTTGCCCACCGGTGGGTGAAGGGAAGGGGCTCAGGACAGTACGGTTACTCGCCCCGTGGGCTGGTAAGTGAGCAGATCGGATCGGGGGTAGAACCCAAGCTTTCCTGGCACCAGAGTCCAGGCTCCGTGTGCTGCTTCGGTCAAGGGCCAGAGAGTAAAATATTTCAGGCTTTGCAGGCCATGTGGCCCCTACTCCGTGTGGCCAGTGTAGCTCGAAAGCCACCACAGACTAAGTATGCAAGCAAGGAACCGTGGCTGTGCTCCAGGTGAACTTTATTTACAAAACAGTGGGCTGTAATTTGCTGACTGCTGCTTGACCCCCCTGCCGCCTTCTTGAGTTCTGAGAAAGGTGAGGTCAGGGCCTAGAGAACCTTCTGGAAGAAGTGTCAGCAGGAGCCAGGCACTATGAAGTTCAGCCAGTGCAGGTGGCGCGAATGAGATTTGGGGCTGGCTGGGGCGGGCATGCTTACGGAGTGGAGAGCTTGGACGTGGTTGGCCAGGAGGTTGGGGTCCCCCCTCTCACCTAGGAGGACTTGCCCCCCAATTCCCATTCCGATTTGGTGCCGCTTCTGAATTACGGGGCAGAAGCAGCTTGACCAGGGTCCTGCCCAGCTCGTGGGGGCTGAAGCAGGAGCCACCATGGTCCACGTAGTCCCCTGGGCTCGTCAGCAAGGCCTTTGTTCCATGGGAACTTCGTGCGTTTAGTGAGTAAAATCAGAAGCTACGGGCCTTGAGAAAAGCAGACTGTGAAAATGGCAGAAGCCACGGTCTGCAGACAGAAAGCACACATCCCTGTAAAAGGGGCTCCTCTCGCCATAAAGAACACTCTGCTCTCCCCGCATGCCCCGTGCCCCGCTGTACCCCCACTGCAGTGCGGTGACAAGAACCTGGTCATGATACCCCCAGCCCGCAGTCGGGGGTGGTGCTGGCCGCGTGTGCTTCCGCGTCCGCGTGGTAAGTAGAGCTCTGAGTGTCTCCGAAGCGTGGCGCTCGCGGGCCTCACAAACGTGCGGTCCCCGTCTCTCAACCCAGAGCCGCTCCAAGGGCGGGGTGGAGCCCCGCGTACGGGCACCTTTCACCAGAGCCTCCAGAGCGGGGCAAAATCTGGGACAGGGAGAGTCCGGGGGGCTCCTCCCCCTCCCGCCCAGTGGCCTGCCTTGGACAGAACTCGGGGGCGTTCGCAAGGGCCCCAAGACTTTGCTCTCAGGGTGTCTCGCGTCCCTGCGCGGACTTCACCACGATGCCTCTGAAGCCCCAAGGCTGCGCGTCCCCTTCAAGGGCACAGCCAGCCCGTGGCTGAGCCAGCGTCAAGCGCTCAGATTTATGGCTCGCGGCCCTCAGCTCTACGGCCAGCTGCACCCTCCTCCTTGAAACAGCTCTGAAGCGTGTCCAGGTGTGAACAGAGAGGTCAGCTCACTCTGGGGAGCGGACCCAGACTTTCAGGGCGCCGGGTTGGGTTGGTTTTGCCTTAAGGCTCCCGGCCCCACTTTTGAGGTGCGGGCTTGCCCCAGGGGGTCTCACACGCAGTTGGGGAGCACGGCGCCCCTCCTGCCGGGCCAGCGTGTTTCTTCCTGCTTGGTCACCTCCCCGCCTGTCTTGCAGGCTTTGCCGTGGCCCAGTGCATAAACCAGCACAGCTCGCCGTCCCTGTCCTCGCCACCGCCGTCTGCCAGCGGGAGCCCCAGCGGCAGTGGGAGCACCAGCCACTGTGACTCTGGAGGCGCCAGCTTGTCGTCCACCCCTTCCGCCATCCAGAGCCCGGCAGGTATTGCCCGCGTGATGTGGGGTGGGGGAGGGGCGGTGCCTCGGGAACTCTGTGATCCCTCAGTGTCAAGACTGCTGACCCCCAGCTCCTCCTCGCCTCCGTGTCTGGGGACACTGCCGCTCCGGGTTCTGGGTTCGTTCTGATGGGGCGTGGCCCACAGGCCGACTGGTTTAGCTCCCGGCAGGGAAGGAGTCATTCCTTGTGCAGGCTGCCCCCCCCCCCCCCGCTGACCCCCCTCGCCTGACCGCACAGCTGGAGGGGACAGATGGCGAGCGGCCGAGTCTGAATGCGCCCCGTTGTCACCCCCACGAGGAGGGGTCTCCCCAACGAGATCGTTTCCAACTGGCGGAAGAATTGCGTCCCTGCTAATTTTTTCTTGCCTTCATACCGTACCAGTCTCCTCTGTAAATGGTGCAGTCTAATCGTCTGTGCCCAGGGCCCACCTCTCGAGAGTCCGTCAGCATGTGCCGGAGGCACATCTCGCCTTCCTGGACCTCGTACAGGTGCAGACATAGCACGGGCAGACCCCGCGAATGGGGCGTCCGCGGTGAGACGTGTGAGTGGGTCACGCGAGCGCCTCACCGTGCTGTGTGAGATCCCAGGAGGAGGGCCCCAGGCTTTTTTCCTGAACATCGTGGCCCCACCACGCAGCCAGAGGAGCAGGGCACGGAGGGCGGGGGGGCGGTTGCTGGTGGTGGCCTTGATGGTGCATGAGGCTTCCCACCCCAGCAGCACAACTCTGTGGGTCTGGAGGGCCCCGGGCGTCTCTGATTTGGGCAGCCCCCAGTGACTCTGGTCTGTACCCTCATTTGGGGACCCTCCTCGTGCTTCGCTGTTCCTTCAAGGTCCCGTCCACATTCCTCGCCTATCACGTTTCAGGGGCGCCTGACCAAACTCTAGTTAGGTCGTGGATGGATGGGGCTTGATAAAAGCCACCTGCCCCTGTGGTACCAGGAAATTAAGGGCCCCTGGATGTCGTCCCCTCAGCACCAGAGCCCAAGATCTCCTTCGGTGCCCACTCTTCTCCGGAATCTTCAGCCTCTCCATCCCCCAGCAAAGGGTTAACCCAGCCCGATCTCCGCGCCTGTGGCCCAGGGCATCTCAGCGTCCTGCCTGCAGCCCCCCTCCTCCCTCGAGCATCCATTACGTCCATCTGCAATTGACATTCACGAGGCCCAGGCAGCGGGGTCACCCTCAAGCCACCTCACTTAGACCCCCTTCCACTCGGCACCTGCTCCACGCCTCCCCCCCGCCCCGCCCCGCCCCCGCCCCAGCTCTAGGGAGGCAGCCGCCTTGTCCGAGCTCCTTCTGAGCCTGATCCGAGCTTGGCTGCATGCGTGGCTGCCATTCCCAGGCCCGTGGCGGGACGTCCAGACGGAGCTTTCTCCAGAAGCCCAGAACGGCCCGCCCCCTCCCTCCGAAGCCTGGTCTCGAACCGGCTCTGGGGACCAGGGCTGTGTGTTCGTGTGCTTGTGTGTGCGCCCACGTGCTGCCTGCATGTGCACGTTGCCGTGTCCGTGTTGTGTGCGTCCAGACACACGTGAGGTCTCTTCCTGGCGGAGCTACGTATCCCTTGCTTTCATTCTCGGGAAGCACAGACAACAGCCAAACAAACGAGCCGTGTGCTTCTTAGTCTAAAACTGAAACCGGCAAAGACCCAAATCATCAAAGTCGGGCCTCTGTTTAGGCGTTCACCTGAGCGTGGCCCCCTGGGGCTCCGCTCTGTGCCTTCCCCCCGGAGGTTCAGGGTCCCCAGAATGCGAGTTTCTTCTCTCTTGGCCTCCCTCAGCCCCTCCGTCCCCACCCCCACCACCCCCTGCACGGTGCCAATGACAGGTCTTCTCATCTGACAAACGCAGCGGCTGTCAGCCTGGCTGTCAGGTAGCGAGGCAGTTCCAGTCGATACGTGACGGTCAGGCTCTCCTGGGTGTCTGCCCCCGTTCGGGGCGTCCCCGCAGGCCTGCCAAGGCAAGTGCACGAGTCCCCATTTTTTATGCTTGCCTGACAGTAAAAGCCTGCGGCCCAGCCTGCCTATATGTCTGCAGACGCTGAAATAACTCACCCCCCGACGAAGGGCCCGCCTGTCAGGCGTCTTGTACTTCGCTCTTAACTGAGGACCCAGCTCTCGATGCCTAGAAACAGCGTCAGAACCCGCGAGCTCCTCCCCGCCACAGGGCCCCGGCTCCAGGAGTCCGTTAGTTTCTCCGTGACAGACTTCCAGGCCGGACTTCAGCCTCCTGGGTCCAGGCAGAGAGCAGCACATAAGGGTTCCGTGTTCCTCATAAGGGCAGGCCGACGCAGATGGTTCCAGCGTCTGCCTGGCATCTTACCAGGCCGTGCGGAACAGGAAGCGGAGGGTGGAAGGGAGGCAGGTTTGGTCGGGACGGGTGCTTTTCGGCCAGTTTCCTGGTTTGATGTCGGCCCGGAGCGGGGCCTCAGCGTTCGGGCTCCTGACCGGCAAAGGCCGGCCCTGTGCTGCCTCTGCACCAGACTCCCCGCCCACGGGGCCCGGCCACAGTCGGCCCCAGGCAGCGTCCCTGGAGGGCTGGCCGGGCACCAGGATGGGCCAGGGCCTCCCCCGACAGCCCACCCGGCCTAGACAGCAGACAACAGCTGCAGGCCAGTCAAGGGGCCACTTGTCCTCCAAGTGGTTTTTGAGGACACAGTGTGGAATCAGAAGCATTCCTCCCCCTGTATTTCCAGAGCCTGTGAGTCCAGGAAGTTCCCGGTGCAGCTGCTAGGCCCTTCACGGCCGGAATTAACTCCAGTGGCCTCTGCTCTGGAAGCCACACTGCGTACGGTCAGGTGTTCGGTTGGGGAAGCATACGAGAGACGCCATCCATCAGGGGACAAGACAGGCCCAGTTTTCCATGTCTCTGTGGTTTTGAAACCCAGAATGATCCAAGAATGTCCCTGAAAGCCAGGGGTGACCTTCCCACTGTCTTAGCAGTCGCTGTGGCTTGGGAACTCCCTACACGGCCTTTTCGGTGTGTACTTGGTACGCGGTGTGGACCTGCCCATAGGCCCCGGTGGCTCTACCTCCCCAACGAGCCCCCTGACCCCCCACGGGCCAAGCACTGTGCTCGTAAACACTTGACAGATGCCCCCTCGTTGAGACCTGCCACCCTGCCCCTCACACTGTGCAGCTGAAAACCCCGGGGGCTCAGAAAGATCCCAGAGCTCGGCCACCACGGTGCAGCCCGCAAGTGGAGGATCCCACACGTGAGCTCCAGCCTGGGCGAGTCCAGAACCCATGTCCCGCCTTCCGAGAGAGCCCAGCAGAATATCCACGCAGCTCCTGAATCTGTCTCCGGTGCCTCCGTGTGGCGCTCCAGAGACCTGGGTTCGGATGTCGGTTGGGGGCAGCCCGTGAAGTACATGCCTGTCTCCTTCCAGTGTGCGTGGTTGCTCTAGAACCCAAAGGAAAAGCCACGGCCCACAGGACCCTGGTAACTGTGCAGCCGCAGTCAGCAAGGCTGGGCTGGGTGGCCCCCGTCGGGGGGGAAGCCTGGCAGTCCCCCCCGAATCAGCAGTAGACTGCAGATGGTCACATCTCCTCTGCCAGCCCACATGGGTTCATCCCCAAATGAGGGCGTGGAACCCTCTTGATACTGGGTTGTTTTCCACCTCCACCCTCTGTCCGGCCCGGGGGACCTGAAATTTTCTGTCTGGGTTTGCAAGAGGTCCTTGTTTGTCCCAAACACAGATTCTCTCAGCTTCCCAGGGGGTCTTGAGTCTGACTGACTCAGCTTCTGTGGATGTCAGAGCTGATCTCACTAGGGTGCCCCCAGGAGTGGCCCTCAGGCCCAGTCTCTCTTGGGACTTCTCTGTGCCGGCCTAGAGACCCCATCCCCCGATTAACGTTTTCTCACCGGACAGGCTTTTGTGGAGTCCCTGCTGTGCGCAGGCCCTGGGGATAGAGGGTAGGACGTGTGGGGGAGGCCAGGTTCTGTCAGATGACCGGGCATTGGAAAAGGAAGCCGGAGGCTGAGGGGTTCATGGGACGGGGTCTGTGAGGAGGTGGTGGCCTTTGGGACTCACACAGGCCCACCCAGGCTAAGCCCAGCATCTGGCATGAGACAAGAAGATTGCTTTTCTTCTCTCCCTGGGGTCTAACTATAAATTCTGTCTTTCCAGATATAGTCTCTTTTTGAGGGACAGCCCACGTGCCCGTGAGGGCTGAGGCCTGTGGCCCAGTGCTGGCCGAGGGCCCCTCGCCACAGGGAGAAGGGACCCGCCTGGACCCTGGTTTGCCCTCTGTGCTGGGAGCACCTGCTTCTGAGTCTCCCTCACATGCCAGAAATAGAGTGTGGATGCTTGTGAGTGGCTCTTTCGAAGGGGCTGGGGCTCTCATCAGGGCCAAGAGACACCCCCAGTGGAAGGAAAGGCCACAAGTGTGTTTCCTGGTAACTGGAGAAACCAACCGGAAGGAAATGGCAGCAAGGGTATTTAGTTTTCGTTCTCTTTTCCCTGTCAAGGCCGTGCCCAGAGAATTATTGTCCAGTTCTAACGCCTGATGTGTGAGTTGACGTGCAGGCAGACCCCTGAGCCTTCCTGAGGAGAGGTGGTGCCCTGGGCCGCAGAAGCATCCAGAACCTGGCGTCTCATCACCCACTCGTCCAGTGCAGCCGGCTTGATAGGCCTCAGCTTGTTCCCCAGTGAGAAAATTACAGGGATGGAATTAGCAGGGGTTCTTTTCTTAAACACTTCATTTGAGAAGCTGAAATTGCAGAGAACATACAGCAGGAAAGAGGACAGAGACCCCATTTGGAACCAGAGGAAGGGCGAGTAGGAATACTTCAGAAATACCTCCCGGGTTACAGCGGTCCCTCGCACGCACGCGCACACACAGGTGAATGCACAACTCACACACTCCCGTGCACAGTCGCTCACACACACGCTGGCACACCTCCGCTCTGTGTGGGGCTCTGGTAAGAACACTCCTCCGACAAGAGCTCTGTGGCCAGCTCGGTTGTGTTTCACACACGTCCTGGGTGAGCGGCTTTGAGGAGGAAAGACCGTCTCTTACAAAACGAAGTCAGGGTAAAGGCCAGCCTGCTCTGTCCGTCGTCCGTCGGCCAGGCCCCTGGAGTTATGGCGCACTTTGACTTTTCTCTGGGGTTTTATAGGAAGAAGGAAGGGGTGGGCCCCTGGAGACCGATTGTCGCCACCTGGCAGGGGCGGGGCCCTGGCCTCCTGATCCTCCCCTGCTCCCTGGGCTGTCTGAACACATGGCCTTCACCAGGTCCCATCTGGGCCCAGTGGGGGCCACACAGCCCAAGACCTGTGTGTCACCAAGCCCGGTTACCAGTCAGGCAGGACTTTAAGGACAGATCGCCTGAGCCACGCGTGTGATCTTTTCTCCCCAATCTTCTCCACGATGTTTCTTCTTACTACGGTGAATGTACATACCAGAAAGTGTTAACCATGTTAACCGTTGTTAAGCCCATAGCGCAGTGGCATTAGGTATAGTCACATAGCGGCATTAATTTTCAGCTCTGCTCTAATCCCAAGTGCGAGTCACAGATATGGCTCCTTCCTTCCCGAGGAGATGCTCCTAACATTTTTGTTGCAGCCGATTGCAACCCGCCCCCGGCCTCTCGGCACCTTGGTCTCGGGCCCTCCTGCTGAGGCTCCGTCTCAGGTTTCCAAAGGTTCAGACCAGCCGCGTGTCTTCTGGAGAGTGGAGCCCCGCGGCCGGGGAGGGTCCGGGAGCGCCTCGCCCGTCCAGGGCTCTTCCCCAGAGCGTGAGGAGCTGCACCGCTGGCTTTAGTGTGGTGACGGCAGGGACCACTGGCCTCATCAGTTGGGCCCAGAAATCTGCTTGTTTCATTAGCCGGCTCGGCTCCCGTCCCCCAACCACACGCCCTTCTTCACACTGTCCTGGGGACGCAGGGCTTTCGTCCCAACTGCTGGTTCGCGTGGGGTGCTGACAGGCAGTTCTGTTCTTCTGTCCCTGGAGGTTTCCTCCCCGACGCCCCGTGTCACAGATGACCCCAAGCCTTTCCTTTCCAGCGGGACTGAACCTTCACCGTCTTTATCCTCGACTGAGCCCCACGTGCGGGCAAACGGTCGGGTCCCCGGCCGTCCCGACAGCACCTCGTCCTGGTGGGGCGGAGCTGGGGGCTTCGCCCGTTCGGGCACCGCACCCCCCCCCCCAGCTGTCGTGGGCACCCGCTGGGACCCTGCCACGCTCCCCTCGCGCGCTCGTCCACGCCTGGCGTCCGCCGCTGCTCTGCGCCCCTCTCCGTGCGCCCTTTCTCTGTCCCGTTGTTAAAGGCTGTCTGTGACCTGTCGCTGTGTTTCCCTCTAGTCAGGAGTGGCAGGAAAGGACGCCGGCGAGTGTTCAGCCTGTCGGAGGCCGACAGTCACGGCGGCCACTGGGTTTAGTGCTTCGAACGGCAGCGCTCACGGCAGCTCTCGCAGGCAATTCAGGCAGGTCTCGCCCGTTAGCCTGCGCGGCCCGCGGCCTCGCCGGGCCTCTGGGGACCAGGGCTGTGAGCCCCCCTCCAAGCGGCCATTGCCCCGGCTTCCCTTCTCCTTCCGGCCTCGCCTCCGCTGAGGACCGAACCCCCCGCCCTCCGACCCTCCCTCGAGCCCCGACAGCCTGGAAACACTGTCCTTCTCTGGGACCGCCCAGCTTGTGGGGGTTCTCCAGCCCAGTTGTCACAGGGCCCCCTGGATTTGGCCACCAAGGTCGAGCAGTAGAATTTGCAAAAAGCGACCAAGAATTCAATTAGTTTCTTTTTTCTTTTCCTTTTTTACCTCCCCGTGTCCCACTCCACCCCCCGGCTCCCCCCACAGCTTTGCTCAAAGCTCAGCAGTAGATTCAGTCCAGCCTCAGCCAGAGGCCAAAGCAGCTCCTTTGGGAGCACTGATGGGTGGTGACTCCCTTGTCCCCGCTTCTTACACACAGTCCTCCAGGTAGCTGCCGATGCTGCTTGCTCCCTGGGGTCCTCGGCTGCTCCCTCTCCCACCTTCCCAAAGTTTCTTTCAGGGTTTCCCACACGCACCTCCTGCTTGGCCGTGGTGCTTGCCAGCCAGGGGCCTTTTGCCTTCTTTTGCATTTAAAAGCTGCTTTCTCTGAGCTCTGCCCTCGGCCTGCTATGCTCTGCTGCACAACCCCCCCCCCCCAACTCTCCCAGCCTGAGCACACAACCCCAAAGATTTCCTGGAAACTGTCACTTGACAAGGGCCAGCTGAGCCCCTGCCCCGGAGCCGGGGATCAGCTTCTGAGGGTGTTGGCCAGGGACGTGGGGACCCGCTGCCTTGGTGTCAGCTAAGGGCAGAGCCGTGGGAGGCCCAGCGTCTCTCACGGAAACCTGGACGTCCAGGGCTTCTGCTCAGGCCTCCACGCTTCTCCCCGGCTCCTGGCCAGGAAACCAGAATGTTCTCCGAATCTTTCATTTTCAGGGCCAGGCCCCTACTTGTGGCCTTCGAGCTGAAAACCAGCAGGCCAGCAAAAGCAAGAGTTCAGCAGTAACCTTCACAGCCCAGCACTGGGCGAGAAAATAGGTCCCCGAGGGGTAATTTTTCCCTGGTGAGAAAGTTCTCATTTTTCATCCCCCTTGAATGGATATATTTGTAGATCACATTCAGAAAACAGTTCCTAGTTTAAAAAAAAAAAAAGTGTTGTGGGTGATGGGCAAAAGGTTATTTTTTCCCATAAAAAATTGAAAAAGGCTATTTTTAAGAGAAAAAAAACCCGACCCTCTTAATAAAACTGTTGGTTCTTTTCTTGAAGAAACCAATTTTGTGTGTGTGCTATTGTATTGTTAGTTGGTCGGTTGGTTTTTTAATACATGTGGTGGCAATTTCCCGTATCCTTGATTATTCTCATCACCAAAAACCCCGCTAGGGATCAGGGAAAGAGATTTGCCAGCTTTTTTGAATATCTGCATGCAAATGCAGACTCTTACATAGAAGTTGGGAGAAGAGTGAAGGAAATACTCCACAGCCCAGTCTCCAGACGGCACAAAAGTGCCATTTGGAGAATTAGTCCTCTCTTAACTGCCTTGTCAGCAGCTAAGCTCACATGTGGATCCGGACATGGGCCCGTAGTCCTGCTCCCCGCTTCTGGAAGCGTGGTGGAAGCCTGCCAGAGCAGGTGAGCCCCCGGAAGGGAACCGTAGGCTCTGACCAGCACCCAGGAGCCTGCGCCTCGCAGGCAGGCGGCCCATGCCACAAGGGTCCTGGCCAAATGGAGCAAATTCACGGAGATTCGGAGAAACCAGAATGCGCGTGGAGTGTTGACTCAGCATTTCTGGGCTCAGCTCGCACCCTGAATCACGTTTTCCACTGGTGCTCACAGCCACCTCTGTGACCCAGCACAGAGCAAGGACAGACCCAAAGCCCTATGCGGTGGTTTTCTCTGGGCCTTATTTCTCTTAAAAGAAAAAATCAAAATAATAATAATAATAACAATAAAAGGAAAGAAAACCAAAAGGCTTTAGGAAGGAATAAACAGGGATCTTTGAGAGCTTGTCTTGCCCAGGAGCCTTGGGGAAACGAATTCTCCGTATTCTTTGGGACACTCAGTCTGTTGCTTGTGCTTTCTCTCCACGATGGGGAGCCTCCTTCCCTCCTGCATCCCATTCTATACGCCCTTCGGTTTTATTTTGCTCTTGGTTTTCCCATTCTTTTGCTGTATGTTCAGTTTGCAGTTCTGTTTTGTTTTGGCTTGCCTTAAAAAAAAAACAAAACCAAAAAACTGGAATCCCATTGAACAAACTGTGTCGAGCATCCTTCCCAGGGCCCAGAGGGCCTCAGGGCTCAGCACCCTGCCATCAGCATCTTCTGCTGATGGCTTGTTGACCCCGAGATCTGTACAAATGCGATGTTTGCTTTCCAGGCGAGATGCCCACAGCTTTCTTGCCGACACTCCCGGAAGCCGGGAAGGTGTTTTCCGCTGTGAGCCCCCAGCCCAGCCCCAGCCACCACCGTTCCCGTCCAGGCACACTCGTCATTGGAAAGCAAAGCGACCGTTTGTTTGTAATCTAATCAATGATTTTGAAAAGCACCAAAAACAAAGAAATTGCCACTCCAAAAATAACTGCTGGGCGGAGCCTCCCCTGCCCTCCTCCTGCCTGGTCTCTCTCCGTGACCCCTATAGAGACAGTTAGGGTAGGAGTGGCCCCCGGGGCAGTAACAGCCCCTTTCTGACTGCTAACTCAGCTCTCTTCGAGAAGGAGCAGTCTGAGGTTTTGGTTTGGTTTTGCAAGCTGAAAAGTTCTAGAGAATTCCTTTTTTTTTTTTTTTTTTAAATACTGCAGCGAGTCCCCTCTTGGGTAAACGTCACCAGGTGTAAGCTCCGGAAATGGCCTGAAGTGATAAGCACATTCAAGCCCATCTCCTCCCCGAACACGTATTCATCGTCAGGCAGGGGCTCCAAGACTCTCCCTGACGGAGATCCTGCCTGGGCCGTTTCCCGGCTCTATAATCCACTCATCGATTCTGCACGAGCCCCTAATTTTTCTCTCACCTCACAAGTCAGAGGAATCCTGGGCCCCGACAGATTTCTCCCCAGGCCTAGGTCAGACTGGAGCTTCCAGCTCCTGTGTCCCCAGACGGAGGAAGTGGAGACAAGCCGTTCCCCCCACACCACCGTCTCCCACCCGGCTTTCCCCGGGCCTTTGTTCAGGACGGGACAGAGGGTGCCCGCGTGAGCAGGGTATCTCGGAACTCAGTACCCCTGTTCTCTCTCCCCCGCCCCCGCCCAGACGACCCCGTCACTACGGAACAGCCTCAGCCTAAACTTCCCAGCCAGCTGGTGATCGTCAGCGAAACAGAAGCAGACGCCCGGCCCGGCAAGAGCCTGGCGAGGAGCACAGACGTGGAGACAGCCAACCTGTCCCCCAGCCTCATCCCCGCCCGGCAGCCCACCATCTCCCTGCTCTGTGAGGACACTGCCGACACACTGAGCGTGGAGTCGCTGACCCTTGTCCCTCCTGTCGACTCCCACAGCCTCCGCACCCTCCCCGGCATCCCCCCGCCACCTGTGACGCCCGCAGCGGGCACGGCGACCCCAGGCGAGGAGCCAGCGGGCCCCGCTGAGCACTGAGCGGGCGCCGAGTGGCCTCCCCGTGTGTGTGTGTGTGTGTGTGTGTGTGTGTGTGTGTGTGTGGCCCCGCCGGTAGGGACCCAGTACTGCTGACCCAGAGACACATCAGGAGCACCCCGGTCCCCGCGGCCCCGGAACCATCTCTGCACCCATTCCTGTGCTCCTTTGCTTCATTTTGAATTCCTGTTTCACTTTGCGCCTCTTGGGAGAGCAAGCTGGACCCGGTGGAGACACCCCAGTGAACCCAGGGGACGGGAGGAGGTTGGCCTCCTGGTCTCTGAACCTGGTGACCCTGGGGTGGCAGGACCCCCGCACCCTCTCGTCATCAGCCGGCCGCTCCGGTCTGGAAGCTCCTTGGCCACCATGCCCAGTGTGCACAGAAGAAGCGGACCAAGTCACTTTGGGTAGGAATTTGTAGAGAAACAAACTTGGATAAGCATCTCCTTGGGATATTTATTTCCGCTTTCAGCAGCAGATGAAAAGCATTTATTTAAAAAGCGTGTATTTAAAAAAAAAAAAAAAAAAGTCCAAAAAAAAAAAAAATCCTCAACCCTGAGGTTTGGCGTCATGTTAGACATGTGATGTTACTGTTAAGATTTCATTTTCGTCTTCCCTTGAACTTCCCAGCGTTTTGTTCTAAAGTTCTCAGTCTGGCTTTCTCCGTTTTCTTATTTCTCTATGACTCGCTAACTCCGCAAGCCTGTGGAATGATTTCAAGGACCTTCCTGGAAAGTTTAGATTATTTTTTCAACAACAGTAAAGGAGACCCCACGTATTCTCAGGTACACACGGAGCTGAGAGGGCCAGAGGTTTCTCAGGCGTGGTAGCCACGGGGCCTTGCGTTTCCCGAAACGCCTGCCCGGGAAAGGGGCCGGTGCGGCCAGCTCCCCACTCAGGACCCATCCTTCGTCTCTCCGGACCGAAACCAGTCAGGGCTGCTGCCCAGCTCCACCTTCAGATCTTGCCGTCTCTCTCTGTCTAGAAAGAACCGCTTGGGACCGTGCAGACTCCGGCCGTGTGGCCGGGATGGAAAGGAAAGGCCACGGAAGCTGTCCTGTGCGTGGCCCGTGTCCCCACCATGTGTGTTCGCCCAGGAGGGAGTGTGGGGAGACGCCTGCTGCGGGGTCGCGCCCCAGTTCGAGAAGCTGTCCAGGGAACTCCGGTCCACCGCCCTTCCTCCCGGCTGCCGCTGCAGAAACAAAAGCTTATTTTTAAAGATGAACCCCACCCCCCACCCCCACCCAGTGGCTTCTCCATTTGAGCTGGACGCGTGCAGGCCGGTTCCCCGACGTATCTGAGAAAGCGCCTACTTGGCCAGGTGCAGCCATGCAACCCTCACCTCTCTCCGGTCAGCGCTGAGACCCTCCAGACTTTCCTCCTCTGTGCCCCGGGAGTCCCAGCACACATGGGCCCGGGTGTTGGGCGGCCTCAGGAGGTGCTCTGAGCCCTCACAGTCTACCTATTCAAGGACCGCGGGTCTCCCTGGCTTCCCTCATCCTGCTGGTGTAGAAGGGCCTGCCGAGGCCAGGTCTCCTCCTCCTGAAGGACACATGGTGGTCCCGCAGAGGAGGGGCACGGTGCCCGTGGGGACGGGGCTGTCCATCATCAGAAGCCCTCTGGGTGGGTGTGCCCACCCCGCTTCAACAGGGAAGAGACCCAGGTCGGAAAAGGAGGCCATTCAGACAGAAATTCTGGGGGCCCCAGGAGGAGGGACAAGCCATGACCCATCAGCAGGGCCCCCCCTCCCCCCACCCAGGAAGGAAAGGCAGAAGGGATGGAAGGGGTCGGGGAGGAGAAAGGGCATGTCAGCAGTCCTGTGTTCTATGTGATATTTTGCTGGGACGTAAGAGCAAGCTGACTCCCTGGTTTGGCAGGGGCTGTGGGGCAGAAGTAGAAGGCGAGTAACTTCCCAGCCCGGGGGCATTATTGGGAAGAACAAGCCCATGCAGGTCCCCCGCCCCCTGCCCTGGGACCGCCAGCCTGCTACCAGAAATCCCATGGCTCCAAGTGGCTTTGTGGCCACCGAGCCCTGGAGGAGAGATGGGAGCACAGCATGTCTCGGGGGCCCTGCGGCAGCATTGCCGGGGCCGGGAGACGGGAACACAGCCCAGGCTCCAGAAGCAGCTGAGCAAGGGTGTCGATTGCCAAGGGCAGGCCTCTCCCAAAGGTGGGCTTGTGGTGTGGGTCCTGCGACCTCGGTGGGACCCCTGTAGGTGTGGGGTGGGGACTTCCTTTAAGCAGGGGCTCCCAGGCACCTTGCTGGTGAGGGGGCGGCATACAGCTTTGTGCGAGGAGGTCTGGGGTCCAGGGGAGGTTGGCTCTGATGAAGGACCATCAGAGGGCTGGGTCTTGACCATCCTGGCGGCATTGGGCATGGCCGCGTCTTCAGGAGCACCCCGCAAGCCTAAGAGCGGGGTGCTCCCAGGCAGGCCAGCCCAGGCAGAGGGCACTTGGACCCCAGGGTCGGGCAGAGGGAGGCAGAGCGGGGAATCCTGGCAGAGCAGGAGTGGGGACCACAAACCTTCTGGACTCCTCGGCAAGCCCACCCAGCCTACAATCTCCGTGTCCCTACAGAGAGAGGGGCCAGGCCCACCTGCCTCAGGTCCATTGGGCCCAGTGAGTTTGCCAAGCCAGGGGCAGGGCTCGCCGCCTAAACCCCCAAACCTCAGCTGTGAAAGTTGCTGTGGAGAGAAGCATACGTCCTTCCAGCTTAAGGGCCCGAGCGAGCCAGGGCACCTCTCCCTGAGGGTCGGATGGGGTGAGGCCAGGGGCTCCCCAGGACCAGCCCCAAAGCCACAACAGGAATGCGGGGCAGATGAGGGGCCGGGACGCGGCCTGCCTCACTGCAGGCCTTTGCTCCCTTCTCCTCCCTCTGGCCTGTCTGCCCCCCCCACCCCGCCCCACTCTCTGCAGAGGGCAGCCCCCCACCCAAACACCTGAATTAGCAAGGCCCCCAGGCGGGAGTGAAGGGACAGCCCTCGTTAAAGACATACACTAGATTTCCCTAAAGTCTCACGACGCACTGTTAGAAATAAAGGCACGGGGTGAACGGATTCTCATCTTTTCTAGATGCAATAAATAAGAAATATTTAATGTAGTCATGTTGACGTTGGGCATAAACTATCAGGGTTCCTTATGTTCCTCTGAGGTGAAAATATGTAAATAATTCTCGGCCCAAGGCGGAGCAGGGGTTGAGAAACCTCCCGCTTCTGGGCCAAGGGACCGTTCCAGGGAAGAACCTGCTGCCGCCAGCGTGACTCATGCTTTGTGGGCTCCCAACACGAGGGTGGAAATGAAAACTGGAACTTCCTGGTAAATTTGAACTTGGCAATAAAACAGAAAAAGTTACCAAGAACGTGGCTGCTCCGTGGTGCTGCGGTGGCGAGGCCGTGACCCCGCAAAGGGGGAAGGTTCTCTGCGGCCTGACCCCCTTGGCCCGTTGCGGCTGCGTGGTGGGGTGTGGCAGCTGGGCCCCCTCCCCGCCCCCACCCTGGCCAGGTATTCCCCGGTTCCCGAGAGGGAGCTGGCCGCATTCAGGCGGTGCTCCGGGCCCAGCCGGGCCCAATGAGATCGGCCTGTGCTGTTGGCAGGAGGCTCTCCCGCCACGCCTCTGGTTCTGCATCTGTGGAATGGGGCCATTACGGCCCTACCTCATAGGACGAGCTCGGGGAGCCTCTCCATCACCGCCGGCACGTGCCGCTGGCCACGGGAAGCAGGAAGTGCTCCCCACCGAGGACAGAGTCTGCTGAAGTCAGCCCTGGGACAGGCCCCGTTCCAGAAGACATCAGCGTGCACCAGTGTGAGCTCTGGGGATGGGTTCGCAGGCTCTCCAGCTTAAACCTGGCTCAGAAACAGCCGGGACCTTCTGGGCCATGAGGTAAAACTCGAAGTGACCCCGGAATATAAACAGGTCACCCCCCCCCCCCCCCGCTTTGTGTCAAGGGTTGCAGCATCTCTGGTCGAAGGTGAACGCTGCTGCTGAGGGCGTGGCTTAGTTCCCAGGAAGCCTGCCCACGAGGCTGGGGCTGCAAAGGCATGGGGTTCCCTGGGTCGAGGCTGGATCGTGCCCTGCACCGTGGCCTGCTGGGTGCCCGGTGCCGGGCCACACCTGGCCTGCAGCCTCAGCCATCCCCGTAGTAGCCCTGCCTGGCAGGCACACGGTCACTCATGTGTTTCGAGGACTTCGGTTTAGGAAAAGGAACTTGCTGGAAGTATACTCCCAGAAAAGGGGGAAGACAGGCCTCAGGGTGGGTGGATCTGGGGATAGCAGCTACTGGGGGACTCCCTCAAGAGGCTGTCTCTCGGCCAGCCAAGGGCCAGGCCCCCGCGTTGTGGAGACCGGCACCGGGAGTGAGCGGTGAGGGGCCGGTGCCAGCCAGGGCCCCTCCACGGCACAGCACTGCTTTCACCCACGTGAAGAAACAGAGGCCCAGTGGGGCTCAGCACCCTTCCCAAGGACCCTGGAGCACAAGCCCAGGCCTGTGTGCTTTGTGCTGCCCACGCACTCTGAGACCCTGGCTGCCGGGCCAAGTGTCTTTGGGCTGTTTACAGGAAGAAGGAGGTGAAGCAGTAGTTCTCGGATGAATGGGTGTTGGAACTATCTGGCACACTTGTCCACGGTCACGGCCCCAGACCTAGTCAGCGGGACCCCGAGGTGCTGTCTGGCTGAAGGCCCTTTGCACGGTGCACTTGGGCACAGAGGGGTGGCTCTTTCATCCTCTGCCTCCTGGCTCTTAGGGAGATGCCAGCTTCTCGTCAGGAGGCAGAATCTAGAACCAGACTCTGGCGCTCACCAGCCTTGTGGCCACGGCCAGGTCACCTCTCTGTGCTTGGGTTTCCTCGTCTGCAAAGACAGGAGCCCGCCTCGTGGGTTGTTAGGCCGGAGGGAGTCACACAGGCCAAGTGCAGGCGGCCTGGGGGTCTGGGGGGCTCTGGGCATGACGCCCTCGGTGGCAACTTCCCCCACCGCCTTCCCAGCCCAGGCTCAAACCCTGGGAGAGGCCTGGGGCTCGTTTGGGGGCCTGGGGCCAGCCACTTGGCTCTCCCAGTCTCTGGTTCTTGTCTGTAAGGCAGCTGGGGAGCGCCCTCAGCAGAGGCTTCACCCAGAGCATTGGGGGCCCTCGGGCACAAAGTGGCCCGGTGTCCCCCGGGGGGGGAGGGGGCAGGGGGTCTGCCCTGGCGGAGGTGCCCAGCAGGCCTGTCCCTGCATCTCCCGGTGCCACCTGGAACGTGGAAGGGCAGGGAAGCCACAGGCGGGCAGCATGCTGCCCTCGAGCCCTGCACTCAGGGAAGATGGCTGCTCGGCGGCCGCCTGCTGGAAACCCCCTTCCCCTCCTGTCCTCACGCCCCATGGCGCCTCAGAGCCGTGGGAAAAAACCTTCAACATCTGAAGCGCTCCTCTCCGAAGGAAGATAGGTCTGAATCACCAAGACGGGAACACATGGGGCTTCCCAGGAATTTACTCTCGAGTGTGCGGATGGGCAGTGTGAGCCCTCCCGTGCCCTTGAGACACCTCACCCGCCCCAAACCCCGGTGCCAAGGCCCTGGGCCCACCCTGCTCCCGGGCCACACGCCATGCAGCTCGGCCCGATTTCCCTCCGGGACAGCGGCCTGTGCCCCCCGGAACACACACACACATACCTGACACCCAAACGTCGCTCCAGCTCCACACTAACCTTATCCTCCCAGCGTAGTAAAACCTCGGATTGCAAGCACCTTGTTCTGTGAGCCTTCTGCGAGACGAGCACACGTTTCCAACAAACTTCAACTTGATCAACGAGGGACATCTTGCCATGCGAGCAGCACGGGACACCGAGCGTCACATGGTCACAACCGATCACAATTCGATTTGATACTCGATGTGATACAACCGTTCACAATTGGATCTGAGTGCTTCGGATGACAGGCGTGTTTCTGGAACAAATCATGCCTGCAAACCAAGGTTTTACTGTATTTAAAAGGGACTGACTTTACCCCTGGGAACAAAACACAAAACCAATACCACTCACTGTATGTGTTTCCTGGGGCCATCATAACAAATGACCACAATTCGGTGGCTGCAAACAACAGAGATGTCCTTACACGATTCTAGAGACCGGAGGTCTGAAATCAAGGGGTCATGTGGGCTGACTTCCTCTGGGGGCTCAGAGGGAAAGGCCGTTCCCTACCTCCCTCCTGGCTTCGAATGTTGCTGGCATTCCCAGTGTTCATGACATATGGCCGCCTCGCTCCAGTCTCTGCCTCTGTCTCCACGCTGTCCTTCCTTTGTCCCTCAGTGTCAAACCCCCTTTCTCTTACAAGGACACCAGTTGCTCGATTTAGGACCTTGTCTGATCCAGGATGATCTCACCTAGAGATGCTTAACTTCTTAACATATGCAAGGACACTGTTTCCAAGTAAGGTCATGTCCCCAGGTACTGGGGGGTAGGATGTGGACATATCTTTTGGGGGTGAGAGGTGACCATTCAACCCACTATATTTGCCAGAAATTCAAGATACCATACAAGAAAATACAATAAGAAAAAACATGATTCTTTTTTTTTTCATTTTTATTTCTTTTTAGAAGAGAGCATGCACAATCAGGGGAGGGGGGAGTGAGAGAGAGAGAGAGAGAGAGAGAATCTTAAGCAGGCTCCGTGCTGAGTGTGGAGCCCAATGTGGGGGCTCAATCCCATGACCCTGGGATCATGACCTGAGCCAAAAGCAAGAGACACTCAACTGACTGAGCCACCCAGGTGCCCCTCCATATGATTACATTTTAACCACCTCCCATTACCTACTTTGGGCTCTGAGCCCAAGGCCCACCCTCTCTCTGTACATAGGGTGACCAGCTAGTGTTAGGGACCTCCTAGCACCCAACCAAGGCTTTCTCTTTGACAGGATCAGAAGAGCTGATCAAAGGGAGGCAGAACCTTACTCTGGGACTCTGTTACTGAAGTCTGTGTCCTTGTACCCCTTAACATCATCTCTGGGCCACCAGATCGAAGATGCTGCCGTGGCATACACAGACCACCGGTCACAGTGTGGCTCCAGCCATGGGTTGGTTGATTGGTTGTTTTTTTTAATCTTCCTTCTCCAGTAGACTCACCTAGAGGCAAGGATTATGTCTTGTTCAACCCGGTCTCCCTGAGGCTGCGTACAGGGCATGCTGTGGGCTGTCTATGAACGTGCGTTGGAGGGATGGAGGGATGGATGGATGGATGGATGGATGGGGCCATTCTTGGATGCAGTCCCAAAATCGCAAAGCCAGGGACCTTCGAAAGAATCTGCCAGGGCCAGCTGACAAGGACAGGAGCGTTTGAGGGCTCTACTTTGCCACCATTGGAAGTTGTGTCCCCCGGCCCTCCCCAGGTGCTTGAACTGCCATCCCTGCCTCCACTGAAGCCCCTCGCAGGACCGATGGCCTCGGAGCCAGCAGACCGGGCTCAGCCCCTCGGCCCTGAGCGCGTGGTTGAACCCGGAACCCTCCCTGGCAGGGGCCTTAGCTGTATAGCGGGGACAGGGAAGCCGAGCACTCAGCACCCGGCCTAGAGTCCCCTTGCCCGAGGTCCCCACCGGCAACCGAGCTGGAGTCAAAGAGGGGCTTTGGAAAACAGCTGATGGCCCTGCCCTTCCCAGGGAGCCAGCGCCTCTGGGGTGTGGCCGAGCCCTGGATTCCCTCTGAGGCTCCGGGGCGACTCTGGAGGGCAGTCAAGATGAGAACGAGCCTTGGCCACGCTCCGTCCCTCACCGCAGCCACGTCCAGAAGACCCGAGCTCTTTTCCCAGGACAGGCCCTCCTCTGGTCACCCCCGCCACAGCAGCCTCGCCAGCTGTCCCCTGCTTTCTTCCATCAGTATCCACCTGTTTCCTTCCTGGCACTTGTCACACCCTGAGCTGTTTCTGTTTTTGTTATTCCAAGTCCCATTGTTCTAGGGTGCGGAACGCTGAGAACAGAGCCAGAGGTAAGGACATGGCTGGCAGCTGGCTTTTCGGTGCGTGATCCCTGGAAGCAGGGGTGGGAGCCGGGCGTGGGGAGGCTGGCGAACGAGGTGCGGCCGGACTGGTCACCGCCGCGGGGAACTGGCTCCCGGGCCCCGCCGTGGACCCCGTGCAGAAGCTCACAGAACGACCTCAGAGAGGACAGGAGGTCAGCGCCTATCCACTGACGCTCCCGCCCTGTTGGCTGAACTCGTTCCAGGGTGAGAGTGGCCCGGCTTCCCCCAGCCGCCCTGCGTGGGAGCCCATGTGGCCCCCCGGTCAGCCCTGCTTTGCCCCGAAGATCGGATGCCCGAGGTAGGGAGCTGGCGGGCCGGGGGGCCTGGCCTCCGAGGCCGACGCGGGGAGGTGCTCCTGGGCCCCGGACGTCGTCTGCGCCGGTTAAACCAGGGGTTGCAAACTGGTGACTCACCGCCCGATGCAGCCCACCCGCGTGTTGTGTGTGACCTGCGCAGGCGCTTAAAGAAGCACTGAACCGTCATTTTCGAAATGGAGATCTCCGATAAATACCTAGATTCGTGGCTTCTCTCGAAAAATCAAATCTGGGGACCACGGGCCCCCGTTCCAAACTGGGCTCAGCCATGGTTACCGGTGGCCGCAGAGTGATTTTTTTCTTTGCCCCCCCGAGTGTGCAACCCCTGTGTCAGGGCCGGGGAGCCCAGCCCTCCCCGTCTGTCCGCCCACCGTCCTGTCCCCTGATTTGCTGGATGAGCCAATCCATGTGGGACCCATCCAGCGCCTGGGAGTAAACTGAGGCCACCCTCTGGGGTCTCCCCCCTCCCCGAGAAATACTCCATGGCTACCGTTGGACTTTCACTTTCTCTTGTTCTGCTTCCCTCCGGGCCGGCCCCCAAAAATGTCAGTGACAGCAAAAACATGAGGGCGCACCGCCACAGGAATGTCCTCTGGGGACTCACTCTTTCTTCGGCTGTTTCTCCTTCTTGTTCTTCATTGAGGTGAAATTCACACAACGTGGAATGGATCACGTTCGGGGCGGCTGGGGGGCTCCGTCGGCTAAGCCTCCGACTTCGATTCAGGTCACGATCTCACAGTTCGTGGGTTCGAACTCTGTGCTGACAGCTCAGACCTGCCTGGAGCCTGCTTTGGATTCTGGGTCTCCCGCTCTCTCTGCCCCTCCCCCCTCTCAAAAATAAACATTAAAAAAAAGAGAGTCAGGTTCAAGCGACCAACTCCTCGGCTTCAGGTTCGTTCACTGTGGGGTGTCACCACCACCTGTATCTAGTTGGACAGTGTTTTCCTCACCCCGAAAGGAAACCCCAGGCCCACTCAGCAGCCACTCCCCTCCCTGCCTACCCCCTCGCTGCTCCCCTCAGACCTTCCTGCCACTACGGGCTGGCCTGGTCAGTTTCCTACAGGGGACGTCGTGCAGTATGTGGCCTTCTGTGACCGGCTCCTTCCACGTTGTAGCCCATGTCAGCATCTCAGCCCCCAGCCAGACTGGGCAGGACACGGTTATATGGATGGTACACTTGTCATTTATGCATTGTCTCCCGATGGCCGCTGGCTAGCGTCACCCTTTTGGTGACCGAATAGCACTGCTGTGGAAAGGAGTGCACCTGTCTCTCCTCCTTCGGCTTTTGAAGTCCGGTTTGATTTGGAAGCATTTTATTTTTTTGTTTTATTTATTTTGAGACCGAGAAAGAGCGTGCACCTGAGCAGGGGAGGGGCAGAGAGAGAGAGGGAGGGAGAGAGAGAATCCCAAGCAGGCTCTGCACTGTCGGCACAGAGCCCGACGTGGGGCTTGAACCCACCAACAGTGAGATTATGACCTGAGCTCAGACACTCAACTGGCTGAGCCACCCAGGGGCCCCCGATGTGTTCAATTTTTGTCTTTTTCTCCATTGCACTGATTTGCCAACGAATTGCACAGCTTTGGTGACAATATGGCAAAGTACAGAAAAATCGTGTTTTCCATCGTCTTCCCACAAAGGGACCACCCCCTGGTGGGATGCTGGCAAATTCCCTTCCGGGCTTTTTTCTATGCCTTTTAGCGATTGAAATAATACAGTGGGTGTAACCTCACATCCTGCTTTTAACATTTAGCCCCCCTGGTGTCAGCGTTTCCCCGTGTTACTGGAAGCTCCGTTCCAAAGAACGTCAAAGCAGTGGTGACGGATGTTGCTTCCACTTTCATCGGTTTGAATCACCCCGCCGTGAACATCTTGATACACAAGCCCTTGTCCGCATTTTATATCATCAGTCCCTACAAGACGTTCTGAGCATGGGGATCACCAGGTCGTGGAAGCAGAAATCACTTTGAGGCTCTGGCTACAAACCTTCCAAAAAGGCCGGAGCATTGACGCCCCGGGCGGCAAGGTGCCATTTCACCCGCAGCATCCCCAGCACTGAGTGTTGTTCGTTTTAAGGGTTTTTTTGGTCTTTGGTTTTTGGGTTTTTTTGAGAGAGAGAGAGAGAGAGAGAGAGAGAGAGAAACAGAAACAGAATCTGAAGCAGGCTCCAGGCTGTCCCTCGGCCCCGACATGGGGCTCGAACTCACGAGCCAAGAGATCGTGACCTGTGCCGAAATCGGACGCTTAACCTACGGAGCCCCCCGGGCGCCCCAGGTGCCGTCAGTTTTGACATCCTTCCCACTCACCAGCAGCTCAGAGCTCACCTCCTCTGTGGAGCTTCCTTGGCTTTCCCTTCTCCATCCTCCACATCCCTGGGGCCGGTCGCCCCCCCCCCCCACCCCTCCGCCTGCCCCTAGTCGGTCCTGCCGTGGTTGATTCTGGCCCTACCATTTGCAACAAGTCTGGTGCAGCCAGGGGCAGAATCTCTGAGGCACATGAGCCCCCACCCACCCAGCCTCCCGGCCCCAGGGGGCCAGCACATTTTGAGCCTCTCTCAGGTGCTGAGAAGCTCCCCCCAACAACCTATAAGGTTGGCACTATGCTCTTTTACAGACAAGCAACTGAGAGACCCAGCCCAGAGAGGCTGCCTGACTTGCCCAGGGCCACACAGCTGCTAAGTGGTGGTGCACCACCCCAGCAACGACGTCCTGCAGGCCAAGCCCAGCTAAGTGATTCACACGCCCGATCTCAGTTTACCCTCCCCAAACCTTACCACGCTGCTCTCATGATTATCCTCATTTTACAGGGAAGGAACCCAAAGTCCAAGGTCATCCAGCCAAGAAGTGTTGGAGTCGAGTCTGCCTCTAAGAGAGCATGGCCAGAAGTCCCCACCCCCCCCACCCCACCCCGCCCACGTGCCCTGGGCCCGAGCTGGGCCTCACCAGCTCCAGCTGCTGGGGCGGGGAACACCCCCCCCCTTCTCCTGCCCGGAGAATTCACAGGAACCATTTGCAGCCTGGCCCTATCTCACTCCTTTCTCGAGAACCTGCTTATCTCCCTCGCTTTATCAACTCCGGGTTTCTTGCCAATCTGCCCTGGGTGGGAACAATCCTTTGGGGTACCTGCTACCCAAATCCCTCAGGCACTATCCACTCTGCCTGGCCTTGGTGGCACCTGTCACCAAGAAGAGGTGACTGCAAAGCCCCCCTGCCCTCCGGCCTCTCCCTGGGAGGCCCCAGTGGGCGGGGAGGGAGATTTCACTTTGTCCGCCGCTTGAACTTATATTCAACAAGCACTGATTGAGCACCTACTGGGTTCCAGGCCCTGGGGAGGCAGCAGTGAACGAGTCGGACCAAAAGCTCCATGCCCTGTAGAGCTGACCTCCCAGCAGGGACAGGCAGGCGAGAAAGGAAATAAATACATACATAAATTCCACCGGACCCAGGAAGCCCTGAGTGCACAGGGAAATACTGATAGAGCTGGGGATTAGGGTTGGGCCAGCCAGTGAGGAGAGGAAGGGGCTGCAGGGTTTTTTTGTTTCCTAACGTTTATTTTTGAGACAGAAAGCGGGGGGGGGGGGCGCAGAAAGGGAGGGGGACGCAGAATCTGAAGCAGGCTCCAGGCTCCGAGCTGTCAGCACAGAGCCCAACGCGGGGCTCGAACTCACGAGTCGCAAGATCATGACCTGAGCCCACGTCAGATGCTTAACCAAGGGCCCCGTGGGGGGCTGCGGTTTTAAACAGGGATTTCAGGGAGTGTTGTGCCAAGAAAGGAGGTAGGGAAGGGATGTCTGAGGGTAAGAGTATCCCAGGTGGGGGGAATGGCCGGTGCAAAGGCCCTGGGGCATGTTGGAGGGACTGTGGGTGCTGGGTGGCTGGAGAGGGGCGAGGGAAGGTGATAGCAGGGATGGAGACAGAGATGATGGGACAGACCTGGGGTCCTGGGAGGCCATGAGGGGACAAGGACTTTTCTCTGGCCGGGGGGGGGGGGGGGGGGTGTGTAGCCCTGGGAGGACTCGGATGAGAGGGGGGCCATGTCATGACCTGGGTTTTAACAGGACCACCCAGGTTGCTGCTTGGAGGTCACGGGATCAGGGTGAGATGAGGCCCGAGGCCAATTAGGGGGCAGTTGCCGGAAGTCAAGCTCACCAATGTGACAGGGCCCTGTAGCTTTGCCGCGAGGGCTCTCCACACACGCACGCGCGCACACACACACACACACACACACACACACGTGTTGACACGGGCATGCGTAGAGACCTTGGGCCCGGACGGACCCAGGCTCACCTCCTGGCTCCAAAATCAACCTTCTGTGTGACCAAGAGCAGTGCCTTCCCGCCTCTGAGCCTCGGGGTCTCCTCCTGGCAAGTGCAAGTTCAGATGTCTTCCCACGGCGCCTGGCACTCTGGAAGGGGAGGAGCGGCGAGGGGCTGGCCCCCCCGCGGTGCTCGCCCACCGACCCTCTGCTCCGCGAAGTGCTGAACGATGGCCGAGGAACGGGTGTCGTGGGTCTCCGACTCCAGGGAGGGGCCCCCGGCTGCTGCGTAACCTCAGACCACGGGGCCAGGAGCCACCCCGTCCATCTCTGCCCTCGGGCAAAAAGCACGTGTCCACTGAGTGCTTCTCTGTCTTTGATAGACTTTTAGACATTGGCCGCCCCCCGTCTTCCCTTCAACAGGCAGCCTCGGCAGCCAGAGTGACTATTTCCTTGGGTTGTCCCTGCACGTACTTTCTTTCAGTCCCCACCAGGCAGGCCAGACCAGTGTTCCACGGGTGGCAATAGCGTGAAATGTCCTTTTCAGTTAAAATCAGCCTTTCAAAGTGTTGGGTTTAAAATAAATGTGTTGGGGCATCTCGATGGCCCCGTCGGTTAAGCGTCCAGCTCTTGATTTCTGCCCAGGTCACGATCCCGCGGTTCGGCAGTTCGAGCTCCGCGTCGGGCTGCTTGGGATTCTGTCTCCTTCTCTCTCTGCCCCTCCTCCATTCGTTCTCGCTCTCTCTCTCTCTCTCTCTCTCTCTCAAAATAAATAAATAAATAAACTTAAAGATAAAAAAAAAAATAGGGGCACCTGGGTGGCTCATCGGTTAAGCGTCTGACTTCAGCTCCGGTCGTGATCTCGCGGTTCATGAGTTCGAGCCCCGCATCGGGATCTGTGCTGACGGCTCGGAGCCTGGAGCCTGTTTCGGGTTCTGTGTCTCCCTCTCTCTCTGACCCTCCCCTGTTCAGGCTCTGTCTCTCTCTGTCTCATTAAAAAGAAAAAAAATTAAGAATAAATAAATAATTAATTAATTAAATAAAATGAATTTGTTAACCTCACAACAGGATACCACATCACACCTGTCGGCATTGCTGTCATCACAAAGACGAGACATCAAGTGCTGGCGAGGGTGTGGGGCAAAGGGACCCCGGTGCACCGCTGTAGGAATGTAAACCGGTAGGGGCACCATGGAAAAGACCATGGAGCGTCCTCGAAAATTTACACGGAAAACCACCCCATGATCCGGCAACCCCACTTCTGGGTGTTTATCCAGAGAAAGTGCGATCGCCGTGTCAGAACGATCCCTGCCTGCCCAACGGTCCCCGCGGCGTTATTCCCAAGACACGGAAGCAACCTAAGTGACCACCGATGGGTCGGTGGGGGAGGAAAATGTGTTCCCTACTCACCATGCCGTAAAAAAAAAAAAAAAGAAAAGAAAAGAAATCCTGCCGTGTGTGACAACCCGGATGAACCTAGAGTCAGACAGGGAAAGACAAATGCTGTACGATGTCCCCTGTCAAAAAGAGAAGAACACTCAACAGAGATCAAATCTGTGGTTGGAGGGGAAAGATGCGAGAGCACCCCGGCTCAGCCGGGGAAGGGAGGAGGGTGTGGGGTCGCAGCAGCCCCCCCAAAAATGGAGGGACACAGCTGACAGCAGAGGAGGCCGGCGTCCTGCTTCTCGGCGGGCGGAACCTCGGGGCGGCCCGGAGGCGGCCACGGCCGTGGCCTTGAGACCCACGTGAACTGATGGAGCCTGCCCGGAGCAGCTCTGTGCGTCAGCACAGAGGGGACAGATGACATCTACTCACATCTCGCGAGTCAAAGCGAGGCCCCGGAGCAGGAGGAGAGGACAGCGGGGGGCCCCGAGTGATGTCTCCCACGCCCCAGGGGAGCCCGCTGCCCGGAGTGAACACCACAGCTGGACAGATAGATGTCACCTGGACAGGACGCCCAGGGCTGGGTGGGGACGGGGCGGGGACCATCAGAGTCACAGAAGGTACTGTCCCCCCAGGTTGTTAGCCCCGGGAAAGGGGACAGCGTGGGGAAGAACCCAACACAAGGCGCCCTGGGAGAGTTAGCCTGAAGGAGAGACTGCATTTGCGCCCTAAGAGGCTGGCGAGTGAGAAGAGAAGGTTCTCTGCCCTCCGGGTTGCACCCATAATCCCAGTCAGCACCCACAGCCGGCACCGCTGCCTGGCCCTGTCCCAGCGTTGAGCCCACGATGGCTCCCTCCCTCCTCCTCCCGACCCTGTGGGGAGGCCCTGCCATTTCCCCATGTCACAGAGGAGGAAACCGAGGCCCAGCGAGGTTAACATAAGAATCCGCCAAGCACCTTACCTACCGGGCCTCTCCCTCTCACCAAGTGGGAGCTGTTATCCGGCCCGTTGTACAGACGGGCAAGCCAAGGGCCAGAGAGGGACGGGCAACCAGCCCGAGGGCCCTGAGCTGCTCAGGGCAGAGCAGGGGCCGGGACCCAGTCCTTCTGCCCTCAGAGCCCAGGATCTCACCCCGTGAATGCACGTCCTCGCTGGCAAAACCGGGATTCTCAGTGCTGCCGCCCAGGTAGCCCCGGGACAGGGAATGGCCCAGCCGGGGTGGGGGGGGGGGGGTGGCCGTGATGGGCGGGACCTTGCCCGCTGCTTTGAAGGAAGCCCGTTCCTAGAAGGAAGGGCCACGCCAATGTTTACCTGCTGGGCACCGCTTTCAGCGGATCCTGGCAGGCCCCGCCACGCGTCCACCTCTGGGGACGGAGGGAGTGGTCAGGCAGCCTCGGGCAGGGCTCCTGCGGGTCCCGGCCCTCTGCCTGGCACCCGGGATGTGGGTGTAGCAGGAGGCGTGGACCCCTGCTGGCCACACCAAGCAGGCTCCTCCTACCCCTCTCTGTGCCTCGGTTTCTTCATCTGGTTCGTGGACACAGCCGCTTTCCTGGAACTGTGTAAATCACATGAAGTCCAGCGTGGGGCTGGCAGGGCCGTTCCAAGGAGGCTGGACTTTACCCTGAAGCCCCTGGGGGGGAAGGTGTTTAGGGGGATAAAGTAAAACAAATACGACTGATTTTAATTTTTTTTTAATGTTTGTTTATTTTGAGAGAGAGAGAGAGAGCAGGGGAGGGGCAGAGAGAGAGGTAGAGACAGAATCCCAAGCAGGCTCCGTGCCTCGAGATCGTGACCTGAGCCGACATCGAGAGTCAGATGCTCAACTGAATGAGCCCACCCGGGTGGCCCTAGGACTAATTTTCAAATAGATATTGTTAAGCTTAAAAGAAAGAAAGGGAGATCCCAGGACCCAGGGATAAAGAAGGAATTCAAGGGGTGCCTCTCAAAATAAATAAACTTGAATGAAAAAAAAAAGGAATTCAAGGTAAAGTGGACACGACCCAAAAGTGAGCTTTTCTGGAACGGAACGTGGAGGGGGCAGGAACAGGGCACCAGCATGAAGGCAGGACTTCGAAGAGCTCGCCCTCCAGGAAAGGGGCCTCCGCTCTGCCCACTGGCCTGGGGACGCAGTGCACCCTAGGGAGGGGAAGTCTCTGGGGAGAAACTGAGTCTAGGACACGCAGGGCAGGGCCGGGGAAGGCGCCCCGGGAACTGGATCGGTACCGCCCTGGTTTTCTGCCATGTCGAGTTCAAGCACCGCTAGGAAAACCCACATCCCGCTGGTGAACCCCATGGAGCACCAGCCAATGCCAACCCGACAGGGTCCCGCGGGGAAACTTCCCGCCCTGAGGCAGGGGCGCCCCGAATCTCCCCGCTCGAGGCGAGCTCCCCGTGACCCTTAGAAGCTGCCAGAGAAACCGCACCTTGCGGGGGGACCCTCCCCCGGTCGTCTCTACTAGAGGGTTCCGCCGCTCTGCCATCTGCCGTGGGGTTCTCGGTCTACATCACAGCCACACCCCTGCCGCCGACCCGTCTGTCTACACCCCCGGACCCTGGGAAGCCCCTGCTGCTCCCCAGTGCCTCGTGGGGGTGTGGGCTTGGTTCTGAGTTTAAGGAAGGGCTGAGTGTGTCACCTGGGTCTCGGGCACGTGCAGAGGAGAGACAGCTGGAACGCTGGAAGTTTCTGGAAGTTCTCCGGGAACTGGAGGGAAGCTGCTGGCCTTCCTGCGGGTGGGAGGGAAAGCAGGTTTGGGGGGGGGGGGCGGGGAGCCTCGAGGGACGGTTGGCCTTCATGAGGCAAATCTCCAAGAGCAGAGCATGAGGAAGCCTGTGAGGGTCCCAGGGGCGCGGTGGCCCCCTGGGGTCACGGCAGTCACCTGGGGGCATGGCGGTCACCCCAGCCATCCACGCGCATGGCGGCCGCTCGGGGGCACGGCGGTCTTTCCGGCGGTGGGGGGGGGGGGGGCTCAGTGGCCACCCAGGGTCACGGAGTCACCTGGGGTCGCGGTGGTCACCGGGGTCGCAGCAGTCACCCAGGGTCACAGCGGCCACCTAGGTCCCAGCCCTCACGTGTCACACGGTCTGAGGCAAGGCGGACCCAGTCACGGCTTCCCTTTGCACACGAGCTGGGTTGAGCTGCCCTCCGGCTGTTACAGAGGGGCGTCCCCAACCCAGCAGGGACGGTGGCCTCCATCCTGTCTGTATAAAGGGGGCAATGACAGCCCTCCTCCTGGGCCCTGGGGGGCCTGCCCTTGGCACGGCAGCTGCCTGGAGCACGGCGCACAGAAGGCTTGCTGGCCATATTACTGATGAATGAACGGCCGGCCCAGCTGATGAGTCGCCTGAATGAGCCGCTCCCGATTGATCCAACTCCGTGAATGGACGGCGAGAAACGTGAATCAATGAGCAAAAGGGGCAGTACCCGCCTCCCGGCCCTGCGGAGACGGGGCGGGCGGCCAGCCCCAAGTCGGAGGAGGTCAGAGGCCAGGCTGGCGCGCCCCGCTCACCGTGACTCTCCGCTTAATCACCCCCCCCCCCCCCGGGGAACTCACCAAGGGACCGAGCAGGATCTCCCCTGAGTCACCTTCCCTGCGGGCGGCCTCGGGGCCTCCAACTCACAGGGCCCCCTCCCAGCCCTTCCCGGCCCCACCGGACCATGAATCAGGGCTGTTCGGGAGAAATGAGAATCGAAGATGCGGCAAGGAGTGTCTGGCCCGCGTCAGGGGCCTCGCGGATCCCTGGGGGCCTCTGGCCGAGCTTCTGGGCGCTGAGGTCCCACCCCACAGTCAGCCCCACCCACCGCAATAAACGTAGCCAGGCAGGCACCCAGCCGAGGGCGCTGCTCTCTTCTGCGGCCGGGGCTCTTCCTCCCACCAGGGGCGGGCGCGGGGTGGAAGCCCGTGACCTTGCCCACGTGACACCTGATTCCGACCTGCACGGCTGACCAGCTGCAGTGTCCGTCGCTCCTGCTGGTGGTCTCGCTCCCGGCCTTTTGCGGGAAGCTGAGGCTGCGAGCCCCTGAGCAGCCGGGACAGGGGGCTGGGAGGGGGGACAGCGCTGCCTCAGGGGACGTCCTCAGGGAGCACTTGGGGAAGAGGGGCGGAAATAAGGAGGCTTGGGGCGCCTGGGTGGCTCGGTCGGTTGAGCGTCCGACTTCGGCTCAGGTCACGATCTCACGGCTCGCGAGTTCGAGCCCCGCGTCGGGCTCTGTGCGGACGGCTCGGAGCCTGGCACCTGCTGCGGGTTCTGTCTCCCTGTCTCTGCTCCTCCCCTGCTCACACTCTGTCTGTCTCTGTCTTTCAGAGATAAATAAACGTGAAAACTTTGTTTCAAACAAGAGAAGCAAGGAGGCTTGTGGCGAGGGCTCTGGGGACAGAAGTCCACCTGCGGCCACCCCCGCCACAGGGGAATTTGGTGCTGGGGATTTGAGCAGTTGGAGGCTGAGGCTGGGGCTTTCTTGCTTTTTCACTGGGGCCTCTTCGGGAGTGGGGCGGTTGTGCCTCCGTCCTGCCCCCTCCGTCCGGGGGGCCCCTCGGTCCCCAGTGGTGGCCCTCGCTAGACGGGTCCGCACAGCCTCCCTGTGGCATTCATTCGCACATGGGAGGGGGACCCAGGGAGAGGGCAGCTCCGCCCTGAGTGTGGTTTTCTCCCCCGAGGGTGCCTTTCTAGGGTGCTGGGACTCACGGGCCGAAGGCACGCACGTGGGCCCCCCAGCCCCAGGTGGTTCTGGGAATTTGGAGACCAGCCACAGTCAAGGAGATTCAGAGGCATTCTCTGGAAGGGGTGGGGACGGGAGGAGGCAGGCCTGGAGCGGTTCTCCCTCTGCCTCTTCCTCACTGTGGTCACAAGCGAACCCTTCGCTCCCCAGACCGTGAATTCCGGGCTCAAGGAACACTACCACAGCCACCGTTGCCCCTCACACCATGGGTGGGGCGTCTCTGGTCTGTCTGTGGGGCGCCGTGCTTAACTAAGGGCCTCGCACACGGAGTGTCCAGGAGGCATCCCCACAAGGCGTGAGCAGAGGCTGCTTGCCCTTTCCCGGAAGCCAAGAACAACCAGAGAGGTTGAGTAACCTGTCCAGAGTCACACAGCTCCGGGAAGTGGAGTCAGAATCAGAAATCGGAGCCAAAGGCACCAGGCGTGGCGCCACCAAGCTGTCCTGCTTTGTCTGTGATAGTGGCTCCCATGTCACGGGAAAGGGGTGTCCCCATGGATGGGGGTCTGAAGACCCCAGAGCAAGGGAGAGAGTGGCAGCGCGTAGGTGAGGGGGAGGTCAGGCGCCCTGGGGCAAGGGAGGGTCTGGGGGGAGGCGCAGTGAGTGCCCAGGACGACTCCCCTGCTACCCTCGTTTGCAAACCTGTTTTGGTCCTCAAGACCAGCTCAGACACCCCCTCCTCCAGGAAGCCTCCCTGGATGTCCCCGCCGGGCATTCTCCTTCCTCAGATTCCTCGTATAATAAGACTTGGTGTTTCTAGTCCCCTCTGCTCAACTCTGATCTCTCTGAGGACCGCAGACCCGGCCCTATCACACGTCTCCTCCCACCGGGGCCCTCTCGTGTCCACCCGATGCGGTCCCTGTCCACCCTGGGGGAGGGAGGAGGGGCACCCCCATTTATCCCCATTTTACAGACCCGGACACTGAGCCTCAAGGACGCTAAGGAGCCTGCTCGGTGACCCAGAGCCAGGATCCGAACCCAGTCCCGGCTGTGTCTGCAGAACATCTCAGAGAGTGCCCACCCTCCTGCACACCCTTCATCAGATCTCAGGATTTGATTTTTCAACCGTTGCCATGAAGAGCTCCGGAGCGCTGGCGCCCAAGGGGGCTGTGAACCCTAGAGTTCCAGTAACTGGCTTTTCTCTGACGCCCCCCCCCTCACCGTCCCCCCCCTCCTCGCCAACCCTGAGAGGTGCCCACGGGCATCCCTGTTGTCAGGTGGGGAGACTGAGGTCCAGACGGCCCGGGGCCCCGAGTCCACCCGGCGCTGATGAGGCTCCGCCCCCGCTCTCCTGGTTTCTGAGCCCAGCCGAGCCCACGGAGGTCTGAGCCTTGCCTGGCACCTCCTGGGGGCATCCGAGACACGGGCTTCCTGCGCAAAGTCCGGCTTGCTTTCGGGAAAGGAGCTGCGGGAAGCTGGGAAGGAACAGACAGGGGCCAGGTAGCCGAGAGGCACACTTCCTGCAAGAGGAAAGTCTACCCAGCGTTTCTGGGAACCGGGACGGCTCGGTGATAGCTTGGCGCCCTTTGACCCCAGGGGAGCACCCAGCTGTCCCCGCTCATGGCTCCTTCCTCCTTTCCCGGGAAACGCAGCTGGCCCGCTGAGAGCGTCCCTGCCTGACGTCCAGGTGCGCATATCCGGCCACCTGTCCGGCCACCTGTCCGGCTGCCGCGCAGGGCGCCCAGCTGGGGCTCCTGCAGAGCTGAGGGCTGGGCTGGGGGTGGGGGTGCGGGCAGCCCAGGCCGGGTCATCGGAGCTGAGCCTGGAGCGGACCGGCTGGGCCCAGCCAGTGCTGATGAGGCAACACGGAGTCCTGCTTCCTGTTACTGTGGCTATGCAAATGTGCATGTGGGGGGGGACCAGGGCCTCTCCAGGAGCCGGCTTCCCGGAATGATGGCATCGATTGTCCTGAGAAACCTGGCCCCAGGGGCACACCCCCCTCCACCCTGCAAGAGGCGGGGCCGTAAATGGCTAAGATCCCTTTTCTCCCTCGGCCCTGGATGAGGGAGGCTCCCGGCCGGGGCGGGCCAGCCGTCTCCAGGCCACCTGGACCGGCCTCGGATGCCAGCAGCAGCATCCCTGGCTGGCAGGTGGGGAGCAGGAAGCAGGGGTGACCTTGCTGGCTCACGATCCCTGTCCCAGAGGCCACCCCACCCCACCCCCTGGGCTACAAACGAGGAAACTGAGGACGCCAGACCAGGTGGGCCCGAGGCCTTGCCTGGCTGTCGCCTCTCTTCCAATCAGCTGGCCACACCCAGCACCAGGGGCTCACTGGCACCGGCCCCTGGGCCTCCCGCCCCCCCCCCCCCCCGTCCCTGCTGCCTCAGCGGCCTCGGGGCCCAGCCTCCCGCCTCAGGTGCCACCCTCCAAGCTCACATCTGACCACATCACTCCACGGCCCTGGCACCGAGACCCGCTCAAATCCGGGCCCCACAGCCGGCCCGTAGTCAGGCTCCTGTCACCCCAGCGGCCTCGTCCCTTGGCACCCCTGCCTCGCAGGTGCCCCACGTGGCACCAGAACTCCTCAGTGCTCCCTCCTGTGCCTCTGTGGCTTGGCTCAAGCTGCTGTCTCTTCCTGGGAAGGCGTTGCCTCTCCTTTTGTTTCTCTTACTCCTATTCATCCTTCAAGCACAGCATCCACACCTCCAGGAAGCCTTCCCTGATGCCCCCTCCCCCCCAGCAGGGCCAGCGCCTCCTGTCCTACAGGGTTGACGAGGGAGGAAGAGTGAGGTGGCGAAGAGACCAGATATTGCACTGGGGACCCTGGGGGGCGGGAGGACACCGCAGATTGGGTCACCTTTGAGCCCCCCACCCTCTGATACCCCTTCCTACCTTGAGGAAACTCTCCCCCTCCCACCGTGGGCCCTGGGGCGCTGGGCCACCTGCCTGTTTGCCCCAGTGGCCCGGGGGCTCCCGGAAGCAACAGTAAGGAGCTTTCTGGGATGGATGGACCCCACTCCTCCCCCAACAACCCCGACTCTCCCCACAGTGAGCCAGTGAGCACAGCCCTGCCCCCATCTCAAACCTGCCCCCCGTCACAGTGCCCGTCTCTGTCCTGCCTTGCTGGTGGTCATGTCCGGGGTCCAGGCCCGCGGGGCTGGGCGGAGTCCCATGCCCCCCACCACCCGTGGCTGCCCTGGCCTCCGTCTAAAGGGGTCCCTGCCTGGGGAACACTGTGGGCTTGTACAGCCCCCCCCCCACTTCATTCTTCCACGTCACCTTCATTCTGCCACCGAACCTGGAGGCAGTTGAGCCCCGGAGCCTCTGAGACCCCGAAAGTCCCCACTGCTATGTGGACAGTGGTTCGTGGGGCCGGAGGGAGGCGAGGGGCCCAGTTAGGAGGCCCCCACGGGCATCCCAGTGAGAGACGAGGGCAGCTGTGGGGGAGGACAGAAGCCAACGTCTTCCAGAAACAGTCGGAGGCCACAGGGAGCGCGCTGGGCAGCTGCAGTGGCTCTGTGGGTGCCCCGCCTGGATTCCCCGGCCCTGCGCCCGCGCCTCCCGGGACCGGGACCCGTCTCCGCAGCAGCTGGCACCTGTCCCTCTTTGTCCCAGCCGCGTCCACTGCTGGCTCCATGGAGAGCCAGAGAGGCGGGGATTCATGCCCCCAGAGAGGGGGGACGTGGGGGTGTAAACCCTCCCACTCACTTGCCCTGATCAGAACCCCCACAGGGGGACCCTCCCTGCTGCAGCGCGAGCCCCTCTGTGGGGTCCGTCCCCTTGCTAAGCCTCCTTCCTGGGAACACGCAGAACCTTCCTCTCCGGTCTGCTTCGAGGGAATCCGCATGAGGACAGTCGCTGATCGGATCAGGGGGCCGAGAGGAAGGGAGGGGCTGAGTCCAGGTGTCGGCTTCGGAGGCTGTCCCGAGATGGGGCGCTCTGGACTGGGATCACTGAACGGGGGCGGGTGACCCCCATGTGTCCTTACGCACAAGGCGGTGTGTGGGGCACGTCGTCCATGGTGCACCGGGCGCTTCACCATCCAGGAAAAAAAGGTGACCCCCGTCCCAGCGAGGCTCCCCTCCCAGCGGGGCGCTGACCAGCCTTTTGCTGGCCCGGGCCGGGTGTGGCCGAGGTGTGGAAATCTGCACAGGGCAGAGGGGGCCAGAGGGGGACCTTCCTGGAAAGTGCCTCCCCAGGGACAAGGCTGGTCCCAGAAAGCATGAGTCACGAGCAGAGCAACCCGAGGGAGCCGCTCCCCCCATCCGGGGCAGGGGGTGGGCCACCCCTCCCGCCATCTCTGCTTTGATCCCAGGCAGCCCGTAAACCCCCACAGCAGCCCGGGGGGGCGCCCACTGGGCGGCCGGAGGGGGAGGGGTGGGGGGGGCGGTGCCTCAGGATTCACCGAAGTCACGCTTTGATACAGAGCCTCGGCCCAGCTTCCTGACGCCTTTCTGCTCCGGCAGCCCGATGCCCAGATTTCCCATGTGGGAATTTCCCCGGTCTCCCCCACCCTCCACCCCAGCACCCCGCGGAGTCATCGCAGAGCTCGGGTGCCTGTCATCCGCGCACGCTTCCCGGCACCGGAGGGGGAGACGGCCAAGCTCAGGGCTCCGCGGACCCCTCAACCCTCCCGCCCTTCCGAGGGGTGCCTCGTGCTGGGTGGGCCCCTGCCCTGCCCCCTCCTGGCTGGGGAGGCCTCGGGCGGGGCCGCAGCCCAGCACGCGGCACACCCCGGGGCCGGGGAGAGGTTGCACCCCTTCCTTCTGGAGCCGGAGCTCTGCCCTTACCCCCCCCCCCCCGCCCCGGGCCCCGATGGGGGGCGCAGGCCCGCAGGTCCCATCCGGGAACCAGATGGGGCCGGGGGGGGGGGGCCGGGGCTCGGTGGGCAGGTGATCCCGCGGTGGGGTCTCTCTCTCCCGCGGGTCTCCCCTGGCCTTCATAACCCTCCACTCAGCTCCTACCTTCCCCTGAGGGCCACCTGCCGCAACCCGCCTCCAGGGGTGGGGCTGGGGGGGCTCCACGGCAGGATCCTTGAATCCCGTCGGTGATAACAAGCCAAATGTATGAAGCGTTTCCTCCTTGGCTGGCCCTCGGCTGAGCAGTCGGGCTCCAGCGGTGCCCGTGACCCTCAGTTTTCAGAGAAGCGAACTGAAGCTCAGAGACGTCCACTGACCTACCCGAAGGCACACAGCCAGTCCGCGGTGGGGCCCCTACGTGAGTGGCAACCCCAGCCTCTCCTCTTCTCCGTAAAAGCTCGCTGCAGGTTCAGCCACGCATACTCGAGGCGGCGGGGCGATGGGGGGGAAGGCTCCTGGCAGCTGGAGAGATATCTGTGGCATGAATAATCCCGGCAGCTGCTCCGAGGGCTGGCTGCCTTGTTACTTAACTTCTCTGACATTCGGTTGGTGGTAGTTCAGGGGCCGGGGCACCTGGGCGGCTCAGTCGGTCACGCGTCCGAGTCTAGGTTTTGGCTCCGCTCACCATCTCACGGCCGGCGAGTTCGAGCCCCGCGTGGGGCTCTGCGCTGACAGCGTGGAACCTGCTTAGGATTCTCTCTCCCCCTTGCTCTCTGCCCCTCCCCCACTCGCTCTCGCTTTCTCAAAGTAAAGAAAGAAACATTAAAAAAAAAAAAAAAAAAAGATGGTTCAAACGCCAAAGAGGCCAAAGGGCTCCCCCGGTGCCCCAGCCGCCCAGTTTCTCGTGTTTCCTCCAAGAACGACCGCAGGGCGGTTCGGGCTCAGGGTCCCGCACGAGGCGGCTGCAGTCAAGATGTCGGCCGGGGCCGTGACCTCGCGCAGGCTCCGCGAGGGCTGCGGAAGCCGCTTCGAGAGGGCACCCGAATGTGGCCGTCGGCGGGAGGCCACGGAGGCTCGAGTGGCCTCACGACGCAGCAGCTGGCTCCCTCAAAAGTGAGCGAGTCGAAGGGGGGGGGCAGGTAGAAGCCACAGTACCTTGTATGACCTAGCCTCAGAAGGCACAAACTAACGACACGGACCAACCCGAGGCGGGAGAGGACCACGCGGGGGCCCGAACCCCAGGGCGTAAGAAATACCTGGAGGCGGCCTACCCCACGTATCGTCCTACACCTCGCTTTCTTTTTCCCCACCGAACAGTGGTCTCCAGAATAGTTCTACATCGATGCACAGAGAGTGGCTTTATGTTTTCTTTTGTCTGTTTTTAATTTTTTTTTAAAGGTTTATTCATTTTTGAGAGAGAGACACCCAGAGCGCGAGCAGGGGAGGGGCAGCGAGAGAGAGGGAGGCACAGAATCCGAAAGCAGGCTCCGGGCTCCGAGCTGTCAGCACAGAGCCCGACGCGGGGCTCGAACTCACGAACTGTGAGATCATGCCCTGAGCTGAATGAAGTTGGACACCTAACAGGCAGAGCCACCCAGGCGCCCCTGTTTTGTTTTACTTTATTTTTTGAATGTTGATTGTATTTATTTTGAGAGAGAGAGAGACAGAACGAGTGGGGGGTGGGGAGAGAGAGAGGGTGAGAGAGAGAATCCCAAGCAGCCTCTGCACTGTCAGCCTAGAGCCCGACACGGGGCTCGATCCCACAAACAGCGGGATCGTAACCCAAGCCAAAATCAAGAGCTGGACCCTCAACCAAGCGAGCCACCCAGGCGCCCCAGGGGCGTTACGTTTTTCAACTGCACAGTGTGGCCTGTGGGTGCACCCCGGTTTATTTATCCAGTCCCCTACTGAGTCCCCTCTTTGGGTCGTTCTGGATCTTTTGCTGTTACCGTGGGAGCTGAGGCGACTGCCTTTGTACCGGAATGATTTCCGGTCTACCTGGAGGAGTAAAACTCAGGGTGAGTGGCCTCCCGGCCGGTGACAGTGACGAAAGAGCTGAGGTGCTCACCTGGGTTTTCCTGACCCGAGACACCCCTCCCTCCCACCCCCCCCAGGCACAGGGCCGTCGAAGGAGGGAATCAACGCACCGTCCCAAACGTGCCCTATAGAATTCCAACCATACGGAGCTTCTAGATCCAAAGAACATGCTGCGTTAGGTCTGGAGGCCCATGCCTGGGACCTCTGCGAGCTCTCTTTGGCAAAAGCCACTTGGAAGTTGTGCGTTCCCTCCCTCTACCGATGTGGTTTAGTCCAAGAGAGACGTGTCGGCTCTCTATCCTTGCCAGGAACTCTGTTCGCTGAGAGTCTCGGCTGGTCAGTTTCTTCCCAGCCCTTCGTGACCCCTCTGATTAACAAACAGCAGCAGGAAAGGTCTCCAAGCAGAAAAATTCCAGGGGGCGCCTGGGGGTCTCAGTCGGTTGGGCGTCCCACTTCGGCTCACGTCATGATGTCATGGTCAGCTCAGGGCGTGATCTCACAGTCCGTGAGTTCGAGCCCCGCGTCGGGCTCTGTGCTGACAGCTCGGAGCCTGGAGCCTGCTTCAGAATCTGTGTCTCCCTCTCTCTCTGCGCCTCCCCTGCTCATGCTCTATCTCGCTCTCTCTCTCTCAAAAACATTAAAAAAAAATTTTTTTTAAGAAAAAGAATAATTTCGTCAAAGCAGGTGGGACACGCCCCCCCTGCTGGCAGCCGGTGGAACTGCAGCTCAGCTCTACTAGACATCAGCGACGCGCCAGAGACAGGCGCACCAGGGCCATCGTCGGGGATGCGGACACACTTCCACGGGTGGCTTGAGTCAGGGGCAGCGCTGCGTCACGGTTCCACCTGCCGTCTCGGGGGTCCGATGATCCGAGTTCAAATCCCTGCAGCCTGTCGGTCAGGAAAACAGAGACCACGGCAGCTATTTCAAACAAAGGAAAAAGGTCAACGTGAGCCACGTGACCCCCGGAGGTGAGCACCCTTTCTCCCAAAGGGGAACAGGAAGAGACAGTGCCCGAGAGCCCAGGAGCTGGGGCCTCCCGGGCTAGTGTGAAGGGACTTTGTCACAGGAACTGGTGCCACAGAGAAGTCCCAGCTGCTGCCAAAGGTCCCCCCTGAAAGAGACAGAGGAACACCCTGCTTCTCCCTTCCCGCCATCTTCCAGTCTCCTGCCGCCCCTCCCGATGGCAGGGCCCGATCGCAGCCCGTGGCCAAGGCAGCCTGAGCAACGTGGCTCAGCTCCACACAGGGGTGAGTGCGGGCAGGTCTGGTGGCACAAGCGAGTGCCCAGCACGGCCGCTGTCTAAATGCCACCTCGGGCAGGAGACAACAGGCCAAGTGGCTTTCTGCTCTTGGCCCTGATTTCCTCCCCCGTAAAATAGGGATGGCATCCCACCTCACGGACTTCGCGGGGAGCGAGCCCTGCGGCCGATCGCCCGGCCTGCTAGGGGCTGCCCACCGGGCATCGTTCCCACCGGACCCATCTCAGACTTGAGGACGGGTGGGGGTGGGATGAAGGGGTTGGCATGGTGGCAAAATGTCCCTTTAACTGCCACCTGCCTTTTGTAGGCTTGTCACAGACAAGGCTCTGCTGTCTAAAGCCTTTGTGTGTGTGTATGTGTGTAAGAGTGTGGTGTGACTGTGCATGTGCATGAGTGCCTGTGGTGTATGGGGACGTGTGGTAGGGGTGGGTGGGGCTGCGGGTCAGGGTCCATCCTTTCTGAAATCAAGCTGGAGGAGGGACGCCTGGGTGGCTCAGTCCGTTGAGCGTCTGATTCGGCTCAGGTCATGATCTCACGGTTCGTGAGTTCAAGCCCCGCATCGGGCTCTGTAGTGATGGCTCAGAGCCTGGAGCCAGGAGCCTGCCTCAGATTCTTCTGATTCCCTCTTTACCCGCCCCCTGCTCAGGCTCTGTCTGTCTCTCTCTCTTTCAAAAATAAGTAGACATGAAAAAAATTGTATGAACTCAAGCTGGGAGAGGGTTTGGAGGCCAAGCTATGGCCAAGGTCGAGGATTCCTTTACCTGAGACTAAGCTGCCTCTTGCTGAATCTGTGATCTAGGCAACCCACGTAACCTCTTCTGTGCCTCCGTCTCCGTATCAGTGAGATGGAGATAATAACCAGAGCTCAGGACGCTTGTGCGGATTCCAGGGGTTAGTGCTTGTATGGTGCTTGGCCCAGCGCTGGGGTGGGGGAACTGGTGTGTGTCACCTCTTACTATCCTCAGGGTTAAAGCTCACTTTGGAAATAGTTCTCTGTTTGCTTCAGAAGATGTGCAAAGTATTGTCTTGCCATTTTTCTCTCATCGCTCTACTTTGTGTAGAGATGTGGTGACGGGGCGCCTGGAGGGCTCAGCTGGTTAAGCGTCTGTCTCTTGGTTTCGGCTCAGGTCGTGATCTCCCGGCTGGCGCTCGAGCCCCGCATCGGGCTCTGCACTGGCGGTGTGGAGCCTGTTTGGGATTCTCTCCCTGTCCCTCCCTCTCTCTCTGCCCCTCCCCTGCTTGTGTGCCCTCTGCCTCTAAATAAATGTACTCTCTCTCTAAATAAATAAATACGTAAACAAGCAAACAACTAAGTAAATAAATAAAGGAGTGGTAACTCAGAATGGGAGGACTAAAATCAGCGAGGCTGACCCCGCCGAGTGTAGTCTGGGGTGCAGAGCCCCGCTGAGCACCTCTGGGGAGGACAGAGTCCATTCCGTCCCTCTGGAAAACTGGCAGGAGCCGCTGTGGCTGACCGTGCATGGCCCTCGGGCCCAGCGATCCCACCCCTGCGGGTTAACCCCCGGACCCGAGCGCTCCCGTCCCCCACGGGCAGGTGCAGGGATGTTCTAAGCAGCATGGCTCGGAGCAGCATGACCAGAATAGCCTCCCCGACTGGACACAGCCCTCGTGGCCACCAGTGGGAGAATGGACACACGGTGGGCGCAGCCCTGCGGCGGAATATTACCCAGCGGTGAAAAAGGACAGGTTCCCGCTCTGGGCGAGGGCAAGGCTAAAGCTCACAGGCATCGTGGTGAGCGAAAGAAGTCAGACGGGATTTTATTTGGGGGTGACGAAAATGTTCTGGAACCAGGCACGGGTGATGATTCTACCACTCTGCAAATGCCCACTTCAGCACGGGGACTTATATGTCGTGCATTTGCTGCAGAATTTGAAAAGATAGTTGATGGTGAGGCGATCCTGCATGCGGCCCTCTTCTCTTCGTCTTGCAGGTGAGGACGCCGAGGCCCCGAGAGGGGAGCCATCTGTCCGAGGTCACACAGCCCTCCTCGACCTTGGCCGTGAGCCATCACCCGCCGTTGCAGGAAGCGTTCCTGGAAAGCAAGCTGGCCCCGGGTTCCTTGTAGAGATCAGAAGAGCCACAAGATCCTCAGGCCGGGGCAGAGGTCCCCACCCTGGACGCTGGTGACACTTCCCCCCCTCCCAGGGAGGGTGGGGCCGGGACACGAAGATCTGAGCCCTGAACAGCGGGTCGTCTTGCTCCGAGGTTCTCAGTACATTGGGGACAGCCTGTCCTGACAAGCTTCCTGTCACCTCCCCCACCCTCCCTGCCGCCTGGTGGCCTGTCTCTGATGCTCCCAGCGAGGGCGGGGCGGGGGGCACGGGGGGGAGGGTGGGGGTCCTCGGGGCCTCCCGAGCTGAAAGACCCTCATAGATTCCAAGACACCTCCTCTCCCGGCTCTCCATGAAAACGGTTTCTTTTTTTCCCCAAAGAATCCCAGGGGTGCGAGGCAACGTGCAAAAGCATAAGATACAGAGCAACAGAATGGACGTCCCGTACCCGAAGGCAGTGGGGGACACTGCCTCTCCCTGCCTCTCTCCTTCCTCCCTCCCTTCTTGCCACAAGCGTTTCTCGGGCACCTGCTGTGTGCCGGGCACTGGAGACACAGCCGTGACCAAAACCAAGCCTCTGCTCTCGTACCGGTCCCACCGCGGAGGGACTTTCCGCGGGTGTGTGACAGCCGATCGGTGGAGGCGACAGAGTGCAAGGGAAGCTGTTTGTGGAGCACTCTCTCTGAGCCGCTCCATGTGCTTTAGAGGTACTCGCTCAGCTAACCCTCAGGACGGCCCCCTGGAGGAGGGCCCTGGCACACAGGGGCCCAGAGGGGCCAAGCGACCTGCCCGAGGTCGCACAGCAGCCGGCCGCAGCGTTCCGAGGGAGCCCGGGCTGCCTAACCGGGGGACGGCGCCCTCCGGAGACGGGGCCCCGGAGTACATAGGGTTCTCTCCGCGGCCCCGGGCTCTGGCTTCACAGGCCGCTTTGTCACCCAGCGGACCCTCCAAGCTCCCGGTGGCAGATACAGGGGGCGCAGGAGTCCGCAGCCACCTCCCCTCGCCCAGACAGCCCCGTCACCTCCGACTCCATTCCCACAGCTTGGGGCGTCCACCAGGTCCCCGGCCAGGTAGACACCCCCTTCCCCCACCTACACCCCCCGAGGCTCCCCGCCCCCCCTCCCTCCTGCCCCCTGCCTCCCTCCACTTCACAGCCCCCCCCCCCCCACGGCTCCCCAGGCCCGGAGTCACCTCCCCAGGCAGGGAGTGGCATCCACTCCCTCCCTGGAACCCAGCCTGGTTTCTCTTTCTGGCGGCACTGTAGTCCCCATGGTTGTCACCCACAGCTATTCTCGGCCTCCGGCCCCTTTCACTTTCTGCTCTGCCTCTTCCTGCCTCGGTGGTTCCCCGACATCCCGCGCTCCCCCTTGCCGCCCGCCTCAGCTTTCCCTCCATGCCCCTCTCTCCCCGCGCCTTAGCCCCCAAGCCACGGAGGCCAGAGGCAAGGCACAGGCAGGTCCGGGTCTCAGTCATCCGTCCGTCCGTCCCTGGCTCGGTGACCTTGGCAAGCCTCTTCCCTCTCAGCCTCATGTCCCCGTCCGGAGAGCGGGTGCTGATGTGTCCACCCTGCGGGGCTGTTGGAGGGTGGAGGCTCCTGGGAGAGTGTCCCCTGCGGGGGGACCACACGGGGGTGGGGGGAGCGCAGCTAGCCTTCTGCCCCGCCCCCGCCCCGGACTGGACTGCGCCCCTACCCCCCCGCCCCGAGGCTCGGGCTGCTGAGAAAGAAAAACAGCAAAAACTGCAGGGGTGGGGGCAGCCGAGACAGCCCCGGGCTGGGCCCCAGCTCTGCTCCGCCGTGGGCAAGTCACTTCCCCTTTCTGCGGGCCTCAGTTTTCACATCTGTGAAGTGAGGCATCTGGACTGAGGATCGACAGCCACGACGCACGATGATGAAAGCAGAGCTAAAAGAAACCCAGGGGGCTGTGGGAGCCTCGAGGGGCCCTTGACTCGGGTGGGAAGTGGTTCCGGGAAGGCTCCTGGGGGAGGGGGCAACCTGAGCTGAGTTTCCAGGGGGTACATAAGTCACAGAAGGTGGGCCCGGGCGGTCCAGAGGGAGAAGCTGGCAGGTGCAAAGGCCCAGGGGCAGGGGGTTGGGAGGAGGGGGAGAGAATGAGGCTGGTCTTCAGGAGCAGATCGTACAGCCTGCTAAACCTCGGTCAGGCCCTGCTCCCCAAGCGGGCGGAAGCCACTGGAAGGCTCTAAGCTCCAGCTGACAAGTCCGGCTCTCTGAGGCAGAAGCCAGAACTTGTCCGTCCGTGAGTTTCTTGCATCCGGCGCAGAGCCTACATGGAGCGGGAGGAGTGTCAATGAATAAGTGACATTTCCTGGTCCGCTAAAAGGCCTCTCCTCCAGCGAGTAGGCAAGAGCTGAGGCTTCGGTGCCCTGTATCAGTTAGCTATTGCTGCGTAACCAACGTTCCAGAATGAGTGGCTTCAAACAATAAGCTTTTACTATGTATCGCTTAGGAGTCTGTGGCTCAGCTGAGTGGTTCTTCTGGTCTGGGCAAGGCTATGCTGATCTTGGCTGGCGCACCCAGCGGGGGCTGATCTCGGGGAGAGCCTCTGCTGGGACGGGCCCCTCTCTGCTCCGTGTGACCTGTCGTCATCCAGCAGGCCGGCTCAGGCTTGTTCTCCCTGTGGGTGGGAGCCAGAAGGCGGCCTAGGCAAGGGAGTGGCACAGTGGCAGTTTGTCACCTTTGTTGCTTCCTGTTGGCTAAAGCAGCCCAGGTTCGGAGGACGGGGATACTGACTTCTTCATGGGAAGAACAGCTAGGTCATATCATCAAAGGCATGGATCCAGGGAGGAACGGAGGGGATTTTGTTCGCTCTGATGGATTTTGTCCAATCCCATGCTTATTTCGTGTCAACTAAGGAAGTTCAAGCCCCACGTCCGAGATGGCTTCCGCAATGGGCAGATGGCCCATTTCTAGCCAATGAGACACGAAGAAAGCCTGCCGGGGGTTTCTTTGCCCCTAAGAGGGAGTCCCAGGGAAAAAGGCTTTTGTTTTTCTTCCAGATGTGGTACCTGGACCCGCATCAGCCATCCTAGGACCTTCCTCAGGTGAAACCAGTGCCGAGATGTTGGAGCAGAGACGTGGAAGGGGGCTGCGTGCGTCCAGGGTGGCCGCGTGGCGCTGCTGAATCAGCCCGTCCAGACATCCACTCTACGCCAAGCTTCCTGTTGCTTGGACCGGAGGCGTCCTCCCTGATGCCCTGGGACCTCTTTTGGACTCTGTAAACCTTCTCCGCTGGAACGGGCCAGCTCAGAGCTCAGGGGCCCCAGGCTTTTCTCTTTGGCGATGCTCGAGGGTCCCCAGGGCGGAACCCAAGCTTCTGCCTTTCCGTTGGTCCCTGAGATCGCCACCTGCCCACTGTACCAAACACTCGGCCCCGGTGGTTGAACCAGCGGCCGTCAGTCTGGGTTCAGAAGTTACTGTGCTGCCCCAGGCAAGTCTCCTAACCTCTCTGAGCCTTACGTGGCTCTGCACGAGATGGAGAAACAAAACCTACCTTTTGCATGGTCAGTGCTTAATAATAGCAAGTTGAAAACTCTAGATGTACCTCATTTAACACTCCCAGCAAGCTCCTCTGCTCAGAGCACCCCCATGCTTCCATCCCACCCTGAGTAAAGACCAAACCCCTTTGAAGGATCCACGAGTCCTTCATAATACCGCCCCCACCTCTCTGGCCTCATCTACTGTTCACCTCCTTACTCACACCACACCGGCCACGCTTGCCTCTTTCTTTGAACGTGCTGCCTCAGGACCTTTGCACCTGCTCTTGTTTCTGCCTGGAATGTTCTTACCATATGCAAATAGGTAGCTCACTCACCTCTTTTAGCTACCTGCTTCTCAGAAAGGCTCCCCCGGCTGTCCAAATATACGGCAACCCGCACCTGGCACCTGCTAGCCCTCCCGCCAGCACCTAGCTGCATCTGGAACCTTTCTTTGTATGGCTAATAGTTAGGGTCTGTGTCTCTCCCTGCTAGACTATAAGATCCTCGAGAGTAGGAGACTTGGTCTGTTTTTGTCACTGCTAAGAACTCAGAGCCAGGAAGGATGCCTGGCACATAGTCGGTGCTCAATAAATGTTGGCTGAGAGAACGAGCACATACGTGACCCTGTGCGGTGAATGCCAGTGTGACCCCTGTTTTCCAGCTCAGGGAAGGAAACTGGCTCCCAGCAAGTTTCCCAGCGGGCTCTTGGCCAGCAGCCATGCTGGGACTCGAAGCTGGCAGATTCCAGGCCTTGAACTTCAGGACCAGGACTCACATCCCAGCCCCGGCCTCGGATTGCCCCATCCTCCATCACGTCCCTGCTCCGGAAGCTGCCAGACAGGGCCTGACACAGGGCCAGATTCAGAGCGCATCCCCTCCTGCTACCTCTGCGAAGTCTCGTGTGTCCTCTGCTGGTGGCACGTGACAGGCAGAGCCACAGAGACTTGGAGCAGAGCCATGGGTCACCAAGGGTCACCCAAGCGGACAAAGGCCTTCTGAGCAGCCGGCAGATGACAGCCGGCAGACGAACCCCAGGGACTGGACCAGCCCAGAGAGGACAGCGTCCCTCACCGTCCAGGGGTCAGACTCTCTTTTACATTCGATTCAGACCCCAGACCCTCTGTGAGCTCCCCGCCTTGGGCCCCTGGCGCTCGAGCCTAAGATCCCAGGGGCGATTTGGGCACGACTATTATTATTAGGGTGGGAGCTGGGGACAAAAGAACATTCCTCAGACCCGGGAGAGGCGTGCTGGGTCCTTTGAGGCTGCTGTTTTGATCCCTCTTGGTCCTATTCTGATCTTTCTCGTGGAAGGTGACTCCCCATCACTGCTTCCGAGCTCATTCTTGACTTTGGCAAAAGTCAGTCCCTGTGGTTGTCGGACTGGGGTCCCCATTTCCTTGCCGACTATCAGCCGAGGGCTGCTTCGCTTCTCAAGGTGACCTCTGCTCCGCTCCATTCCGGCGACAGTGACTGGGGAACCTCTTGTGCTTCAAACCTCTGACCGCCTCCCCTCCGGCACCAGCCAGGGGAAAGGCTTCGTGTCATTCAGTCAGTGCCGCTGGGTCGTGCCCCTTGTGTAGAGCCAGCCTCGCCCCATAACACAATCCCACGGGCAGAATCCAGTCCGCGCGCGTCCTGGGGATCCGGCAGGGTGGCGGGAAATGACAGGGCTGTCTTAGGATTCTGGCTGCCGTAACCGCTAAAAGTTGGGGTAATTTGTTCCGCAGAAATGAAATACGAACGCAGTAGTTGATGAGTTATTCCAACACGGAAGCTCCGTCTTTCAGTTTTAGGACCTTTCTTCCCTCCGTCTTCTCTGTTCCCTCTTTAACTCCGACGAGTCTGCTGCGACGGCTTGTGGAATAACGCTCTCGTTTTCTCATCCAGTGTCTCGTATTTTCGATCTCTTTCCTTTTCCGGATATTTCCGGAACCTTCTGCTCCGGCGCTAATGTCTGAATGTTCCTTTGCAAAGCCTCGTGTTCTTGTCTTAGAGAGGCAACATGGGTTATTTCCCTGGGGGTTTCTTGTCATCTTGATTTTCCCAGCTCCTCACTGAGCCACCCAGGCGCCCCTGCTCATTTGACACGCCAGCTCGAGTGTCCAGGGGTCCTTGGCCGTGAGTTCGTATGAAGGCACAGGGAGCTGAGAACAGGGTATTGAAGTTCCACACTGGTGGGCAGGACGCGTGGACAGGTGAGTCTCACCCAGGAGACTGGGTAGGGGCTGGCTGTCGTTGTGGGATCCCAGAGTCAGCCGGGGAAGTGTCTTCTCCAGGGCAGGCTGGTTTCTCTGAAGACAATCCCCAGCCCCCTGTGGGGTGGGGTGGGGTGGGGAGCAGGGCTGCTGGCCTGCAGGCACCAAGCAGGGGGATGGGGGAAGGGGTGCCTTGCTGGCAGGCATGTGGCCTTTTCCTTCACCCCTGTGTCAGGCCCGCCCCCCCCCAATTCAGCCTGTCACCCTCAAGTCGAAGTCCTCCTGAACAGCTTTTATTTAGATGGTATGTTTATCAAGGGTGTGTGGTGAGAGGTTGCTGAAGATTGGAGGGCTGAGGGCTTCCCAGATTATCCCCTGACACCCCCCCGCATGCCAGGTGGTGGGGTATAATTAACCAGACATGCTCTCTGCCAAGGTTGAAGACCTGCGAATTTCTCAGGACCTCCTATGTGCTGAGTAGTGAATCTAGTTCAGGGCTTTGTCCCTCACGGGACATTTGGCTGTGCCTGCAGATTTTTTTCTGGTGTCGCAACTGGAGGGGCACGGCGGGGGGGGGGGGCGGCTATGGATATTACTGGTGTCTAGTGGGTGGATCCCAGGGATGCTACAATACACAGGACAGCCCCCACCGCCAAGCATGACCCAGCCCCGAAAGGCAACAGTGCTGGGATGGAGAATGCCTTCGCGGGCCAGTGGCAGAGAATTTCTAAATTCTTCCTCGGCACCTGCCGTATGCGTTCAGGGCAGCCCTTGGCCTAGGGATCTTCAGCCCATTTGCTGGATGGGAGTCGGAGGCTGAACCAGCCACAGGAGGGTGGGAGGGGAGAGGGGGAGGAGAACGGACAGGGGAGTTGGGGAGGGGAGGACAATACACCTGCTTCCTGCCTGTGCCAGGTGTGTGTGTCGCTGGGGGGGCCTGCAGGTACCTGCCTTCCTGCCCGGCCCCCTCCTGCCCCCTTAGCCTCTGGGGAGCGTGGAGGGTGGCGGCAGCTGGCAGGGTGTGAGCCAGCCCAGAGCGGTGGCCCTGCCTGACGTTTGTCCCCACCAAGCCATGTGACGCGACCAGGCCACAAGAAAGAGGTTTCAACAAGCGTTATCGTTTCCTGGAACTCCGACTGGGCGGCTTCCCCGAAGAGCCGCTGTGAGCGCCGGGACTGGCTGCCCCTTTCCTCCTCCGCTGTCCCCGCAGCCGCCGCCCCCCATCTCAGTCTGACTACCTGGAAACGCGCCGCCCCCCCTCCGGCCTGCGCCCCTGCGGCTCGGCCCGCAGCTCGGCGACACCCCAGGAGCAGCGGGCACAGGGGGTCCAGAGCATCCTCCTGACAGCCTCTGTGATGCTTGGACTGGGCTGGACAAGGCCGGGACCCCCCGGGGCGTCCAGAAACCCTCCCCTCTCCTCCCTGCCCTGCGACACGGGCAACTGGCAATCAGGCCGGGCGTACATGTGCCTCAGTGTTACCGGCAGTAAATGGACACAAACCTCCTGCCCTATTTCATCTGTCCGGTGGGCAGGGGCCACGAGGCAGCCAGGCACCCCGTTGATTTTTTGTCTCGCTGCTTTGGGCCTTGGGAATCCGGACAAGGGGGTGAAATCCCGCTTCGGCAGGGGCGAGGTCGTGGATGCTGTTATCTGTGCGTGGCTACGATGACTCTGGGCTAAGTCACTTCCTCAGTTCACAGAAACCCCTGCAGCCAAGATAGACCCTGCCGCAGTGGGGCGGGGTGGTGGGTGCCCGGGGCGGGGGGGGGGGGCAGAAGGAGAGGATGAGTGAAGAGGAGGAGACAGGGACGCAAGCTGAGTCCCCTGAGCAGGCAGAAACCT